>NC_077234.1:255378945-255743945 GCF_027887165.1 Monodelphis domestica
CTCCTGGTTCTGCTAGAGGAGCTTTTTAAAGAAATTCAAGCTACCAATAGTTACATGAGTGCTGCTGGCTGGCTCCTGGGGTCCCCAGTGTGGAGGAGAACAGAGGTGGGATCCTGGTTCTTACTGCAGCAACTCTGGGTGGCAACCTAGGCCTAGAGAAGCTTCCATTGACTAGAGCAAAGGTCACTAAAACCTATATTTTGATCCCAATAAGACTCACCAAAATCGAGCTCAAACGTCACTTTCTATTCACATCCTGTGTCCTTTTCACATAATATATGTTTAAGAAACTTAATGACACTCAGCTCTCATATCTTCACATATTCTTCCTTATATCTGAGGACTCTCAATTCCTATCCATACTCACTTCTTCCAGCTGGAATTTCTCAATTCAAAATGCAACTTATGTGCCAAGTCTGCTCTAAAGTCTCTTTGTCTCTCAGTTTGGAACTGATTTATATCTCCTCACATTTGTAATTGTATTTGGACAGTACTTTTTCTTTGCACTAAACATATCTTTTGTTGTATCATAAGGACATTCAGATTCTCAAATTCAAATAATATTAATTGGACTTTTCTTCATATCATCAAATAATATAAATGATGATGGAGGCATATCCCAGTGCCAGTAGCTGATGTGCAAGTGAATTCTAGCTTATTTAGAAGATCCACGACTCCCTACTGAGATTGGATTTTTTTTCAACTATCAGACCCTGAAATTTCTGTCCTATTTTTCAGCCATGTGGTCAGTTCAAGACTTAAATAAAAAACATGAGTTGCAACTAAAAGGGTGGTATGAAGCAACAATTTACTGAGTTCACCCAATTTCACCTCCAAACAATGATTTTTAAAAAGTCTGAAAATGAGCTCTAGAGTAGTAGAAGCAACACAGCAACAGGGTAAAATAATTTTCCTTTCCAAAATGGAATATCATCTGGAAAAGTCTGTCTAAATTGGGGTAAGAGGAAAATGAACTCCAGGGCAGGTAGTATCCAAACAGCAGCAATTCAAGCTCCAGCAAACCAGCATTGAATGCCATAGCCATGTCCTAGTTCAGGATTGCCTTTAGGCCTCCTGCCCCCAGAGCAGTCCAGAAATCAGGGCCCACATATTATTCACAAAGAAAGCTTAGGACAGTTTAAACTCAACCCCAAGAAGAGAGTCTTAATTAACATAAAGTTAAAAGTCACACAATAGTCTAGAAAAATGAGCAAAAAACAAACCATTAAAAAGAAATTGATCATAGAAAGTAAAGGTGGGGACAGAGAAGATCAAAACACAAATGCCCAAATACATACATAGACACGCGCACACACACACACACACACAAATCACTGAAGAAATCAACTCCAAAGAAGTACAATTAGCCAAATGAAAAAAGTTTCAAAAACTCACTGAAGAAAATACCACTGACCTGGAAAATAGATTCAGAAGAGATAATTTAAGAATTAGGGGACCTCCTGAAAGCTATGAAAACAGAAATTAACTTGTATATTATTTGCCAAGAAATTATATATTAAAAAATGCAAAATGCAAACCAGAGCAGTTCTGAGATATCATCTCACTAATCAGACTGGCTAAAATGACAAGGGTAAAATGACAAATGTTGGAGGGGATATGGAAAAATGTAGACTCAATACACTTTGTGGATCTGTGAACTGTTCAATCATTTTTGCAGGGCAATATGGAATTAGACCCAGAGAGTTAAAAACTGTGTATACCCTCAGAATCAGCAATATTATTTCTGGGTCTTATTTCTCAAGGAGATTGGAGGAAAAGGAAAAGAATGTATATGTTCCAAAATATTCACAGCAGGTCACTCTGTGTTGGCAAAGTATTGGAAACTGAGGGGATGCCCGTCAATTGGGAAATGACTAAACAAATAGTGGCATATGATTTAGATGGATTATTACCACATCATTAAGAAGTTTTAAGATTGGCTAATTTAATTTTTTTTTAAGTTTGAAATGAACAATATGGGATAATGAACAGTGAAATGTGTAAAACAAAGAGAACATTATACACAGCTACATAATTAATACCAGAACAATAAATATTGAATGTTACAAAGTAACATTGAATTGAAATTGAAATGAAAGGTGAAAATATGAAAGTCTTAATTTATATGGACATGTCTATTTCCTGGAAGATAACTGCTATGATACTGAGAGGGTGGGAAGGAGCTGGGACACTTGGGGATGTGATTTTTTTTTAAAACTTAGATATAGAGACAAGTAAGCTAAATATATAAGAGTTGTAACTTCATTTATTTACAATTTTTTTGGTATATAGAAATGCTTAATTTGTCTTTGTAAAATATGGTGCTTTTACCTAAACCAGGAAGAACAAAAGCAGAGAAAGGAAACTATTCACTAATCTCCCTAATAAATTTTGATGCAAAAACAAATAAAAGACAAGCAAGGTGAGTTCAGGTGTATATCAAAAGGATCATTTACTATGTTCCAGTGCATTTATACCAGGAATACAAGGCTGGTTCAATATTAGAAAAACTATCAGCATAATTGACCCAATAGATAACAAAAACAATAGAAATCATAAAAATTTCTCAAAAGATTCAGAAAAAAGATTTGACAAAATGCAATACCCATTCCTTAAAAAAAAAAAAAAAACAACTAGATAGGGTCAGAAAAGCAGTTCCGTGTATTTATAATCAAGTCTACAAATGAAAAGTCCTGGATTCAAATCTGGACTCAGACATATTCTAGCCATTTGACCCTGGGCAAGTCACTTAACTATAATTACCTTGCCTTTATAACTATTCCACTTTATAACTCTTCCAACCAGTACTTAGTATTCATTCCAAGAAAGAAGACAAGGACTTAAAAAATGGAGAATATTGGAATAAATGGAACTGTCATAGGAATAAATATTATTTATCTAAAACCATCTACAAGCATTGTATATAATGGGGATAATCTAGTAGCCTTCCCAATAAGATCAGAAGTAAAGAAAATATTACCATTATCATGATTATTATTCAATATCATAATAGAAATTCTAGCTAAGACAATAAAAGAAGGAAAAAAATAAAGAATTAGAATAGGCAATAAGGAAACAAAATCATTATTAGTCTTTGGAAATGATAGTTTGATAGAATATCTACTAAAAAAATCTAGCTTAAATACTTAAATATAACTTAACTATTAGCAATTTTCCTGAAAATAAAATAAGCCCATATAAATTATCTGTTTTTCTCTATATCATCAATAAAGCCCAGCAGCAAGAGATAGAAAGAAAATTCAATTAAAACATTTTTTTAAAAAATAACATATGTGGGAATCTCTTTGAAAAGATAAATCCAAGAAATAAATGAATGTAATTCTAAAATACTTTTTATATGAACAAAGACAAAAAGAACTGAAAAATTATTAATTGCTTATTGGAAAATCAACCTAACATAAAAAAATTCTACCTAAATTAACATGTATTCGGTGCTTTGCCAATCAAGCTACTAAATTTTATTCTATAGATCCAAAAATACTATAATAAAATTCATCTGGAAGAACAAAAGTTCAAGAATATCAAGGGAATTAATGGGGAGTGGGGTGGAATGTGAAGTAAGTTTGCCTACACATCCAGATTACAACCTCTATCAGTATCTATCCATTCATAATCATCAAAACAATCTGGTATTGACTAAGAAATAGAGTGGCAGGCCATTGGAATAGTTTAGGTACACTATACACAATAGTAAATAATCATAGTAAACTAGTGATTGATAAACCCAAAGATCTAAGTTTTGGAGACAAAACTCATTATTTAAGGAAACTCCCAGGGAAACAGGAAAACAGTATGGCAGAAACTAGGTGTAAATCAACATCTCACAATACATATAAAGAAAAGGTCAAATGGGTACATGATTTAGGTATAATGGGTGATAGTATAATTAAATTTGGGAAATTTAAGTAATTTATCTTTCAGATTCTATGGATAAAGGAATAATTTATTATCAAATGGGATAGTATTATGAAATATATAATGGATAATTTTGTTTAATTTAAATTTAAAAGATTTTGCAAAACCAAAGCATATGCAAAACCATTTGCATAAATGTAACCAAGATTAGAAGGAAAATAGAAAGCTGGGGGAAAATCATACAATTGTCTCTCATAATGGTTTAATTTGTCAAATATATATAGAACTGAGTCAAATTTAGAAGAATATGTCATTATTAAATTGATAAGTGGTCAAGGAGTTTTAAGAAGAGGTTTTTTAGAAGAAAAAATTACAGCTGTCTATAGTCATGAGAAAAAGCTCTAAATCAATATTGACAGTAAATATTAAATGTAAATTAAAACAACTCTGACATGCTACTTCACACCTATCAGTTAATGTGACATAAAAGGAAAATCATTAACATTGAAGGGGACATAAAACAAATAGGACCCTACTGCACTGTTGGTGGAGTTGTAAACTGATCCAAACATTCTGGAGAGCAATTTGGCAGTAAGCCCAAAGGACTATAAAATAGTTCATAACTTTTGATTTGGCAATAAAATTACTATTCCTCTCTCCCAAAGAGATTGCTTTTAAAGTATAAAGAAAAGGACTCATATGTACAAAAATATTTATAGTAGGGCTTTATGTAGTGGAAAAAATATAAACAGAGGCATATTCTTTAATTGGGGGAAGGACTGAACAAGTTGTGGTATATGACTGTAATATAATATTATTGTGCTAAAAGAAATAATGATCATGATGGACCCTTTCAGAAAAAAAATTGTGTAAAAACTTAAATGATCTGATGAAAAATGAAATGAACAGGAATGAGATCTCTATATACAGTAACAATGATGTTCGATGATCTGAGACAATTTCAAAGGATTAATGGTGAACAGTGCTATCCAACTTCAGAGAAATAACTGATGGAATATGAATGCAAATTGAAGCATACTATTTTTTAACTTTTATTTTTGTTTCTGGTCTGTCACCTCTTTTAAAATGTGATGAATACGTAAATTTTACAAGGCACATATATAACCTATATCAGTGATGGGAAACCTGTGGCATGGGTACCAAAAATGGCATGCAGAGTGCTCTCTGTGGATATGCCTCTTGCCTCACCAGAGTTCATTATTAGGAAGGCAGAGGGAATCTGGAAGAGCTGTACCCTTCCCCTTCTCCACCATGCCTGTTGACATTTTTTCACTTTACCTGCCCCCCTCCCCAGAAGCCTAATGGGAGTAAACAAGGGAAGACAAGGAATATGATATCAATTTTACATATGAACTTATGCAAACCATATTTCCATATAAGTCATGTTACAAAAGAAAACAAACACACACAAAACAAGAAAAACAAAGAAAGTTTAAAAAGAGTATGCTTTAATTCATCGTCTGAGTTCCTCAATTCTCTCTCTGGAGATAGATATTAATTTTCTTCATGGATTTTTTTGAGTTTTCTTGGATCATCATCTTGAAAGGAGTAGCTAAGTCTTTCCCAGATGATCAATATTGCTGTTGCTGTATATAACATTCTCCTGGTTCTGCTCAATCATTTTAGATGTCTTCCTATTTTTTTTTTCTGAAACTATCTTACTCATCACTTCTTATAGCACAATATTTCATCACAATCCTATACCACAACTTGTTCTTTAACAGAATTTAACAGAATTCTTTAACAGAAATATCTTTGGTTTACAATTTGTCTCACAAAAAAGAGCTGCTATAAATATTTCTGTTTGAACAGATAATTTCCCTTTTTATCTGATCTATTTGAAACACAGATCTAGTAGTAATATTTTTTTGGGGGAAAAGGAATGCATCATTTTATAGCCTTTTAATCATAATTCAAAATTGTTATCCAGAATAGTTGGACTAGTTCAAGAGTCTACGAACAGTACATTATATTTCACATTTTTTTTTCACTTCCCATCCAGTGTCTTTCTCCCTTACTGGCAAATCAACCTACTAGGTGTAAAGTGATTCTACAGTTGTTTTAATGTGCATTTCTCTAATTAATAGTAAATAAGAGCATTTATATGACTATTTGTAGCACTGATTTCTTCTTCTGAAAAGTATCTGTTCATGATTTGACCATTTCTCAACTGGTTTTTAGTTTTAGAATTTGATTCAGCTTCCTATATATTTGAGAAATGAGACCTAGATCAGAAAACATTTTAAAGAATTATTTACTACAGTGAACCTTTCAACTTGCTATTCATTTGGTCAGCTCTACTTTTTAAAAAGTTATTTTCACTAATGAAATTTTGTGCTTGTTTTTCCCTTTGGCCAATTATATTTTTAGGTGTTATTTTCATCAAAAAATTATTTTGTGACTTTTACCAAGCTATTATTTTTAAAAATAATTTTCTTCTCTTGCTCTCATTTCTTTTCTTATTTTTTTATTTAACACTCTTATTTGATTTTTAAATAATTTTTAGCTTTTCCAGGAATTTCTGTTGGGTTTGTGTTGAAATCACATTTTTTTTTTCCTAGAAGCTTTGCTTGTAGCTTTTCTATTTTTTTGAAATCTTCATTTTCTGTCTTAGAATTAATACTATGTATTATTTCCAAGGCAGAATAGTGGTAACGGCTGGGCGATGGGGATTTAGTGACTTACTCAGGGAAGCTAGGAAGTATCTGAGGCCATATTTGTACTCAGGATCTCCCATCTTTATACCTCCCATCTAGATGGTCTTACTTATAGCTTTTTTTTTGACACCTGTCTTTTTATCAATTTGTGTTTTGATTTTCAGTAAGCATAATTTAAGTCATTATTTTTGTTGCTTACTACTTTTTCCAAAACTTTCTTTATCTTTAATTTTACATTAAAATTCAACTTGTTTGGAGTATAGAGAAAATACCATCCCTACCATAGGCTTTTTTTCACTTCTCTTTTCAGAGCTATTTTTGGAAGTTTGGCATGTGGTGTGTTTACAATGTAGTTATTTCTGTTGTTCATTCCTCAATTTTGAAGAGAACCAATGGTATCATGGGATGACATCTTGATTTATGTGTCAACTAGATATGAATGAGGCCATTATACAAAATCATCAGCCTCACTATCTCTTCCAGAGTCTTCCAAGTTCAGGGGCAAGGCAAAAGTTAAGATAAGTGGTGAAGGTTTGAGATACCTTGATGTCACAATATACTCCATAGCACCTTCTTAGCTGCCTTCATGGCAGTTAAAACAAATTGCTCCCATGGATCCATTCCACTGGAGGAAATCTTCACATTCCCAAGCATGGTAGACATTCCCCATACTCATCAACAGTTTTGAGACTTGTCAATTTCCCTAGATCTGATTAAATTATCTGCCAAGACAGTTTTACTGCAGTAAAATCCAGGGAGAAATTGTTCACTGCTCCCTTGTTATTGGAAGTGAAATTATTTCTCAGGATCCTTCCTCTCTTAATTTGTCTTGGGCTAGAAAAAATGTCTCACCTGAATTTTTTTTTAATTTGGTAGAAATTTATTTTTAGAAGTAAAAACATTCAAAGGAACAATTTTGATTATAGAAGTGGTCACATAAACCTTACCAAATACCATTACAATTACATGCTGCATTTAAATTATTAAGTTAGAAACATCACTTATGCATTAGTAGAAGAGGAACTAATATCACCTCTTTAAGTTTGGGCTTCTTCCCTTCAAGTGCAATTAGAATCACCAGGCTGAAAGATTGTTGATGGTTTAAGTGATGTTTGTCTTAAGTGGGAATGAAAAGACCTGGATTCTAGTCACAGCTCTGCCCTAAAATATCTATACCTTCTTGGGATAGTCATTAAATTCCTTTTAACCTCAGTTTTATCATCTGCAAAAGGGAGAAGATGGACCAAATACAGAACAGTGGATAGGGCAGGAGGTTCAGGAAGTGCAGAGACCCATTCACAAACTCTTTACCTGTGTGATCTTAGGTAAGTCATTCAAACACACTGAGCCTCAGTTTCCTTCTCTGTAAAAGAAGAGAATTGGATGAGGTGGCCTTAACTCTGAGGCCCCTTTCTATTCTAGATCTATGGCTCTATTTTAAGGTCTATATTCAGTAAATCCCACCAAAGGTTCCAGAGAGGAATGACATCTTGCTCTTCTTTTTTTAACCTTTACCTTCTGTCTTCAAATCAATACCATGTATTATTTCCAAGGCAGAAGAGTGGTAAGGACTATAAAATGGGGGTTAAGTGACTTGCCCAGGGTCACACAGCTGGGAAGTATCTGAGGCCACATTTGAACCTAGGAACTCCCATCTCTAGACCTGGCTTTCAATCCACGCTACCCAGCTGCCCCCTATTATTGTTCTCTTATCATTTTCAATGTCATTGAAAATAATTTTACATGCATGGATACTTTCCAACAAAGAACATAATATTTTGATAGGTTCTCAGTCATCTTTGGAAAACTCTGGCCTTGTGTCCATTTGATTTTATTCTTTGTATATGAAAACTGTTGACTTGAAGAATCTGTGACCAAAACCATTCTTTCCAGGGCATCCACTGGCTTGAAGAGCTAGTCTGTGCTTCTTTCTGTATCCTTCTGCATCCCCTAAGGGGCCTGCATGTCTGCACTCTGTGACACCCCTCTACCTCTCCAACTGTTGTGTGCCAAGCTGCTGAGGACCAGGTCACGGGTTGATTTTCAAAACTGTTTTGCACATGCAGTGTTGCTTCAGGTTGTATCCCTAGCATCTCTGCAGTTCATATGACTTAAGAGTCAGTCACTTTTCAGTTTTTCACACAGGTCAGTCCATCTGATTGGAGTGGGGACAAGCATCTCTTTTATGCTGGTGAACAAGCTGTATTTCAGCTCCTTGTTTGGGAATGAATCCTATTTGTCCTTAATGATTAAGTATGGCTCATAGAGAATACCTGAGTTCATCCCATTTTCTACCAAATAGAATTCTGGCTTTTAAATTTAATATTCAAAATGAGTTTTTTATTTGAGAATTAAAAAAAAAACCCCTAGCCCCATGCCACTTTTCTTTTCAGAAACTGTGATATGTATGTTAAGAAAATCTCGCCTACACATCTCCGTTGTTTATTTCCACTGAATTTTGCAAGTAAAAGTCTGCCACTGCTAGTCTCTAGCAAAACCATGATTCTGGCAGAAGTCCAGAGCGCATCACACTGGATTATTTCTGTCATTTGATAAAAATTGGAAGTATAAATTTAATTTAAAATCTAGATCAGAATGAGATCATTTGTCTGTGGAAGAGACTCCCAGAATGGAAACTTACTCCACTTATGGTGATCTTAAATTAGTCTCAGACTTGGTCTTCACTGCCTGGGGCCTTGAGAGATCAAGTGATTTGCCCCAGTCACATATGTCAAACAAGGAGGCAAACCAGGCCTCTCTGACTCTAAGGACCTTCCTTTTACCCACTATCAGATGCTGTCTCTCATAGTTTAGTAAAAATATACTTTTAAAATGTGTCAATTTTCCCGTAACACTTTCAAAGTCCATGATATCATATCAGTAAGAAGTATTTTGTTTCCTAAATCTCCAATTATTTTTCAAGATTTCAAGTTAGAATAGTTTCTTCTAATAAAAAATGCCATTATCCATTTTTTTCTTTACAGACTCAGTACATTAAGACCTAGTTAGCTTCCAATTTCAAATCCTCAAATTTGAGGTAGCAATGCATTGGTTCTATTAAATGGAGACATGGTGATTCTCTCCCCAAAGTCCCCCAACCCCGTCCACTGCCATACTGAATCAGGCTCAAGGAAATGTAATCCTCAGACCTATCATTCACCAGCTTGGCATACAAATTAAAATGCATGGAATTTCCTAATGGAAAAATTACAGTTTCTTGGTAAGAATGGACGTAATACATGGCACCTGCTTCTTTGCATGGAAGGAAATGTCTAAGGAATAAGATTCAAACTCTGTGGCCACTTTCCCATTGACTCGGGTAAGGATTTGCATAATCTCAAACTCGTGAGCATGCTATTTGAGCACAGCACAAAGTGCCTGGATAAACCACCAACCACCCTTTGAATTTCCCCAGGAATAGGAGCCAGGGGCTGTAGAATATGCATATAAGAAGTCTGCTTCAACAGGTATTTTCTGGCATGCTATATCTTCATCTGTACCACTGTCTGTCTCAACCACAATCCAACTCTGTGCCTCGACATGCCTGAATAATAAGAAGCTTGGGTTTTCCTCTTAGCCTTCTACACTTATCTCCTCTAAAGAAACACATTAATCTTTTTAGTTCAACAGATTCGTCTGGACCAAAGATGACTCCTTCTTCACCATGACTTAGAACCGCACCGATAAAACTGCTACTTTGGCTGTGATCTTCCTTGGAAACACTGTCTAATAATTCATTACATGTCAGATCGTTTTTAATCCTGACTTCATATTTTTAGCTCCTGAATGTATCTCTGAGGCTTGCTGCATCAACATCTCTACCAGACCGAAACGATATACCAGTATTTGGTTGAAAATGCTTATTATTGATTATTATACATAACCCCATTTCTGGATAATCCATTTTATAGTCAATTTTGCTGATTCTCCATTAGCACTTTAGAATTTTATCTGAGGCACAATTTTAAAGTTGTTTTCAAGAAAATATTGGGAGCTAATTCCACTGCTTTTTTGACTTGATTCCTCCCCCAGAAGTCTATAAGCTCAAATATTAATCCAGTAATTACATAGCTTTGTCCTGGTTTTCATCATTAAGTCATTAACAATAAGCAAAATCAACTGATGACTTTTCTACTATACAAATAGAGAAGAAAGGAAAAGTTATTTAGAACCATTAAATGATCATTTTAAGGTTTCATCTGAAAGAGTGAATTATACACTTTTTGAGGTCTCCCAACACACATTTCTACAACATAAACAGTTTCAAACAGGTTCTGAGTGTGAAAGCCAATATGTGAAAGTCCAATGTGTTTCTTTTTTTCCCCCAGCCCATGGGAGCTTAGGAAAATTGAAAGAGCTACTCACAATGATGGCCAGGAATAAGTCATGGGGAAGTGACAGTAATAATGAAGGAAATATCAATCTGAGGGTGTGGTAGAAGCAGTGGAGACTAGACTAGAGCCTGGGAAATGTTATGGGTATGAAATACATGGTCAAAAAGATATCCCAGGGAATCTCTGGACTAGCACTGAGCATAGGATCAATTTACATTTGATAACTCATAAATATTTATCAAATTTACCAAATTTGCCAAAAATTACTCAGTTCTAGAATAGGAGTGGTCAAGTCATGGTTGTAAACATGCAAGGCACAGATCAAGAGGTCAATGACAAGACTTCTTGGATTTCACCACTCTAGAAGCACCAAAACATTACAGATCCTCACTGAGTTCTAGCAGAAGCTCATGAAATATTATGTCTTGCTGAGGCTTGATGTCCTCATATGCAGAGTTGAGCAAAGCCCAGTTTCAAACATAAAATCCAAAGAAGAATTACAACAACAACAATAACAACAAAGACCAAGATCATAAAAAGGTACTCTGGTGACAGGGATATTCAAGGTACAAACTCTAATGACTATAATTTTAAAATTGTTATTGTCAAAGTCTCAAAATATGCATAATTTACAACATTTCAGCAAGAATTGATTAAAAAGCTAATGAAAAAAATAAAAAAAACAAAAATAATGATTTTATAAATCAAATGAAAGGAAGAGGGAAAAGGAAAAGAAGAAATTAATAAAGACTCAATTATCTTTCTAAAACTTTAGTGGGTCAAAGAAGAGATCGTTGAAATAATCAATAATGTCATTAAAAAGAAAGATAGCAATGAGACAACATTTTAAAATTAGTGGGATATAGTCAAAGCAGCACTTAGGCAAAACATATATATAGAGATTTGTCTATATATCTATATAAATTTATTTATAAAAGAAAGATCAGTTCAACAACTAGGAAATGCAAACAAAAATACCTAGAAAAATTAAAATTCCTAATAAGAATTATGAATACCAATACAGAAAATTAAAAGAGTAATTAATTCTATTTAAATTTTAAAAAGATTGAACTATGCAAAAACCTTTGATAGAAGAATGCCTTTTGCAAATCATGGAATCAATATTTTTGAAGTAAGAAGGTGCTTATCTTGGTATAAAAGTTGATTAACTTTATATCATTCTTTTAATATTACTCTCAAAATTTTCATCTTCCCAGAAAAATAGGACAATATCATTATAAGAAGTATGAAAAACTACATTTGATAATGTGACATTGCATCTGGAGTTTCTGGCATTTTCTTTTTTCGTATTTCCTGCAACTTTTTGTTAGATAAATCTTTAATACCTTTAACACCTAAACTCTATAAACAAATAATGACATCTAAGAAGTTGAATAGTCAATAAAAGATGTGCTTTATTTTTATCAAATCCATTCTAAAATTCTTACAGATATTAATTTTTATGAATATTTGATACTATTAAAATTAAAAATTTACAAAAACATTTTTACGTTTGGAAATTTGATGTATAGGTAGAGCATTTTAAAATATTTCAAAGTGCCTCCTGACTTGTTATTATATTTGATGCTCACTATTCTTACAGCTATTTAATGTAGTTGATTAAAAATCCAGTTCTCTAGTAAGGATGAAATTCAGGTCTTTTGAAGCCTTTGCCCAGGAATCGTTCCTTTCCATCCCTTCCTTTCATATTTATAACTAGATATTGTATTAATATTATAGTTTCATAGATGAAAAGCTAAAAGGATTCTAACTCATCATTCAAATAAGGAAAGTGCTTCATATAGAATTTAATTTATTTGCCCAGGATCACATGATTAAAGAGATTCTGAGGAAACATTTAGATCCAGGTATTCCAAAATCCATGCCCAATGCACTAACCAGTACTCTAAACTGTTTTTCATCATAGGGGTTATTCATTCCTTACTTTTACTCCTTGCATAGTCTATTTCTTTTGGATATATTAAATAATTTTCATATTCATTTCAATAAATCAAAATATTCAAACAATAATTTTTTTTGGAGGAGAGAAATTAAGGTAGCATTTTGTGCTAACATTTTTTTTTCTATGTCCAAAAAACAATTGCTCCTTTGTGGAAGGAATAAGGTCCATGATTTTACTTCTCCATATTTTAGTATCTTCCTCCATTTCAGACATTGAAAATCAATCCCTACTAATCCTGAAAACTAAATTTTTTTTTGTTTTTTTTTTTAAATTTTATAGTATTTTATTTGGTCATTTCCATGCACTATTCATTAAAGACAAAGATCATTTTCTTTTTCTCCCTCCCACCCCCCGTAGCCGACGCGTGATTCCACTGGGTATCACATGTCTGAAAACTAAATTGTTATCAATGTAGATCTCTAGTATTTATTCTGGGCTTGGTCCAGTTACTTTCCCTATATTTAGTCTTTTTATTGCTATTTCTACTTTTTGCTATGGCACTGTGATATAAGGGGCAACAGGTGGTGATTTCAGTGTCAACGATGAAGAAAATAATTTCATATAGAAATCTTTAAAGATTGGCACCAAATTATAAAAAAGGGAAATATTTTTGAATATGTTTTTCATTATTATCAAGGAGCATGTGTCATACAAAATCTAAATAGAATTATTATTTCTATCAATTACCAAATTTTTCAAAGGTTCTTTTTCAGTTTCCGTTGAGCTAATTGTCATGAGTCCTAAACATGTATAAAATCTTTTCAGTGAAATCAACAATAATTTGAAAAATATAAGTTTAGCTACCCACAATGGGGGAAAAATATTTTTCAAGATATTTTATACAGATAGACAGACCAAAGATTTCACAGAATATTAGAACTAGAAGGAATTCTGAGGGCATTAGTAAACACCAGTGTCTTAACCTGAATAGGAATCTTGGTTAGATTATGACTTTATCTAGACAAGTCAAAATCTAACTCCTTATAATAATAAAGTTGATTTTTTAAGCTACAAAATAGGACTTTGTATTTATGTCATTTTCCAAAGGTTCATCACAGTCAGTTTGACTTATTTCAGCCTGAAAAGATCTTTTTGTATCCTGATTCTGTTTCCTAATATATTAACTGTTTCTCTCAATTTAATCTTATTTTTATATTTGTAAATATAACACATGCTTTCATCCAGATTATTAATTAAAATGTTGACTATGACTGGGTAGAGTATAGATCCCTGGACCAATCTATTAAAGAAATCCCTCCTCACACAGATTCACTAATAATTCTTATTTATATCTTGTCATTTGAATTGTCTTGAATGCATCTAGTATTTTTGTGATATAGTATACATTTCCCTCTCCCTCTCATTATGATATAACCCAATATCCTAATGATTTCCAGACAATTTGGTAATAGAGTGTAAGCTCTGGCAGGTCATGCTGGAAAAGATTTGAGTAACACCACAATGTCTTACTGGGCTTATTAACAAGGATCTAAGTATATTAAAAACTCTTCTCCCTTGGTGGGTTATCTATGTTGAAAAATAAAATAAATTAAAAGAAAATTATTCTTTTTTATACATAATTACTTAAATGTATGTTGTTGTTGATTTTTCACCCCAGAGCTATTAAGGGGTTGGGAAATTCACCATATTTTAAAAGTACAGATTATTTTAGACCCCCATAGAAATGTTAGATCAATTGAGAGGCTGAAGGACTTAACCAAAAACACATAGTCAGGATATCAGAGGCAAGACCTGAACTCAAATCTCCTTGACTGAAAGTTCATCACTTTCAATAAATCTAATATTACTCCCATTGTTATTTTTCATCTATAACTAGAGTCCTGGCATACTCCAAACTAAGAAGAATCAAAACTCTTTGAAGAGAAATTTCCATCAGCAGAAATTTGATGACCATGGATCAAAGAGAAGAGACCAAACTGAAAACAAAAGTTTTATTAGCCTTTTAAGAGAGACTGCTCCAGCTGAATAAAAGATTGAGTGTCCTAGGCCAGTGATAGTAAACCTTTTAGAGACTTCATGCTATGCCCTGCCTCCTGCCTCCTAGAGTCTACATGCCATGCCTGGCCCACCCAGACTGAGTACTGCATGTGCCCTTTCTCCACATAGGGGAGGGAGAAAGTGCTCCTATTGGACTGCTGGGTAGAGCATGATGTGAGAAAATATCATCAGGCACAGTGGAAAGGGGGAAGGGAACATCTCCACCTAAATCCATCTGCCTATCTAGTAAATAACTCTGTCAGGGTATAGTGTTTCATTCCCACAAAGAGCACTCTGTGTCCTCTCTTTGGCACACATGTCATAAGTTTGCCATCATGGTTTTAGGCTATAGATTTATCTTTAACCTTTCAGACAATTTAGAGAATGTAGTCAATCAAAAGCATTCAATAAATGCTTAGAAGAGATTTTAAAAATAATAGTCAGCTAGGACCATGTCAGACACTTTACAATTATCTCATTTGGTTTTAACAAAACTGTAGGAGGGAGGTGCTATTATTATCCTCATTTTACATAAAAGGAAACTGAGGAAAATATAGTTTGCATGACTTGCCAAGGGTCATGTAACAAGTAAGTGTATAAGGTGGGATTTGATTTCAGGTTGGCCATATAAGTTGTAGTATATAATTGTCATCAAATACTATTGTGCAAAAAGAAATGATAAGCATGACAGAAAAACCTGCAACGATTTACATGAACCGATTCAAAGTGAAGTGAACAGAACCAGAAAACATTTTACATAGTAACAGCAATAGTATATGATAAAAAACTGTGAATGACCTAGCTATTCCCAGCAATACAGTGATCCAGGATAATTCCACAGATTCATGAGGAAAAATACAATATGCCTCCAGAGAAAGAACTGATATAGTTTGAATGCAAAATAAAACAGAAAATATTAGCTTTCTTTCTTCATTGTTTTGTTTGATATCTATTCCACAAAATGACAAATCTGGGGGAAAAAAGTGCTTTGCATGAAAACATGTAAAATCTATATCATATTGCTTCCCTTCTCAGGGAGAGTAAGGGGAGGACAGTGAAAGTGATAGAGAAAGAGAATTTAGAACACAAAATTTAAAATAATAACAATAATGATAATAAATACATGCCTTTAAAAAAGAAATTAGATCAAAAAGGAACAATCTGATCTTAGCCTAGATAGATGCTCCAACAGGTTTTTTAAAAATTATTTTAAAATTTATTTTGGCAGGGTGAGACAACAATGACTAGTTATTACTTATCAGAAGAAAGTTTGAATTATAATATGTGGGGTACAAATTGAGATGGCTCAGACGACTGAAGAATTAAGCCTAGAAAATAATAATTTGGAACATTGTCCTGTGATATTCTCACTATTTCTTCTTCAGTCATTCAATGTTGTCTAACTATTCTTGAACTTGCAGGCCATATTTTCCATAGACTTTTCTTAAGATAATGGAGTGTTTTGCCATTTTCTTCCCAAGTAAATTAAGGTAAATATAGTTTAAGTGACTTGCCCAGGGTCACATAGAAAGTAAGTGCCTGAAGCCAGATTTAAACTTAGATCTTCTTGACTCCAACTATATTCACTTATCCACCTAGTTGCCTCATATTACTCTCATTTTCCCACTCTATCTCATTCCAATTATTCTCTTCTAAGAAGAAAAAAAACCAGATCAAAACAAATAAAAACAAAACCCTGAAAGATCACATTCTGAGCCCAAGACCAAAAAAAAAAATAGACCAAGACTAGAACCCAGGTATCCTGACTTCCAGCTTTGTTATCTCTCTAATAAGCTTAAAATATTCAACGTTCTTTCACTTATCCTACCCCAAACCCTGAAACAGAGAACTTATCAGCAATAATAATATATTTTAATTGCCTGATTGAATCTATGTTGTTTGCCTAGGAGGATCAACTATTGGATCTTAGAAACAAGTAAGTCACTACCCTTAAGGTGTAAATTTAATTTGTAATATTGTTTACACAAGCACCCATGTGATGATTTGCTGGTGGAGAGGTTCTAGCAGCTGAGGGGATCAATAATGACTCCATGTATGTAGAATATAACACTTGAGCTGAGTCTTGGAGGAAATTAGTCATTCTTAAAGGTGGAGGTGAAGATGAAGCACATTTCAGGGGGACAAGTAGTACAGAGGTATGGATGCTGAACATGTAATGTTATATTTGAGAAATAAAAATTAATCATTAGACGAAGATTTATAGAATCCAAAACTATGCCTACAAGGGGCATCTTGCATTTGTTACTCCATAAAAGACAATGTAGCATAGTGTGAGAATTTAATGTTAATATGTGACTTTTTCCTTTTTTAAAAGAAAAGTTTACTTTTGAATTTGAAAATTCATTTCCATCTTACTCCACCCTTTGATTGGATTAAAAATAAGACCTGAAATTTATCTGGGTAAGTAGGAAGGTGCATGCATTTTCTAGGAGGACATTAGAAGCATCTTGGATCTCTGGCATCTTGGAGGATGCTTGTCTTGTCCCACATGATTCCTGAACTCCATAAGACCATAAGTCTGTCCAGTCAGGGAGAACCTTATCTGACCAAGCAGGGGAAGTGAACAGAAACCCAACGTGAGCAGGGAGCTCTGGTTTATTAGGAGAGAGGCCATATTACTATGCATCTTTTTTTTTTCCTGACCTGCTTTTCCTATTTAATAAATGATTATAAATTAATATACATTCTCCAGAAAGTTTTAATTATAACAGTAGTGGGAAAAGGTCTGTCATTAGAATTAGGAAAATGTAAGGTAAATTTTGACTTTTACATATTAATTATTTGATTATGGTTAAAGTAGACTTTTAATTCACCAAAAATCTCTTTAACACTAAACCATAGTTGAGCTGCAGTGGTGGAGGCAGTTTTCATCATCAATAAGATCACAGATTTGAAACCATTTTTCCAAACTCGCCACCACTCCAAATATTTCACAGCATTGTAAAAAGGAATAATTTAATTTCTTTAATTTAATGGGGACCTTGAAGTCCTCTTACCATAAAGATGTGTATGGATTAAACAGTGACAGGAAGTGGGAACCAGGCACCCCGTGATGAGACAGCATCAGCTATAGGCTATCAGTTGATGACAGTTAGGAGAGTGGGCTGCCAGAAATTGGTCGGTCAATTGTGGAGATGAGGGCTGTCAGTTTGCAGGGAAGTTGGTGTCTGGGCATGAATTAGTTATTGGGGATTGGTTGCTGGTAGTGTGGTTGGCATTTAGTTGCTGGTTTATGAAGGAGGGCCTGAGCTTACTGAGAGGGTTTTTGGCTTAAACCTTTAGAGGTTTTTTTTGCCTCAGATCTCTAGAGAGCAAAAGGTCTGTCTTATAGGCAAGGATCTGCTGTCAGTTGGCTACTGACAGTTTGGGCTGCTATAGAAAACTGATTGAAGGAGTGAATGAGGGGTAGCTTGTCTATTATTTTAGGGAGTTAGGTAGTTAGTAAATCAATTTATAGATAGAGTGGAGTAGAATAGGCCTGATATGGCAGGCAGAAGAACCTGTCATTGAAGACAGAGTAGGGTTTTCAGAAATTTTAGGTAATATTAGAAATTTAGGTATATTAATAGGGTAAAGATTATTAATCTTCTTTTCTATCTATCTATCTATCTATCAATCATCTATCTATCTATCTATCTATCTATCTATCTATCTATCTATGGTTAATTGTTAAAAGCTACTAGAAATTTTCTTTTCTCTGGCTTAAAGGGATAATATTAATTTACAACTCTACCATATTCTCATTAAAACTTAAATTATTAAAAGCTGCTCTCTTATTTTGTCAAAACCCCTAATTTAACCCTTAGAGTATAGAAATGTCCAGTGCTATGCACCATTTTATTCTTCATTTGGATAATACTCTCTCACTTTTGACTTATATTTCAATACTCTAACTTCAATTATGGTTTTCTTGACAAAAATACTGGAGAGGTTTGCCATTTTCTTTTACATCTCCTTTTATACATGAGGAAACACTGAGGTAAATAAGATAATTTGCCCAAGGTCACACAGCTATTAAATGTCTGAGGCTAGATTGAAATTCAGGCTTTCTTGACTATAGGCCTGGTACTCTATTCACTGGCACTCTATCTAACCTGTCTGATAAACATATACACATATGTATGTATCCTTAGATACATACATATATCTATATTTATATACACACATATATAAACATATATACATGTATGTATATGCACATGCAAATGTCTGTCTGTACATATGTATGTATATATATATATATATATATATACCAAATGTGTATCATATTTTCATATTTCACAGAGGCAGTCAAAACACTCAGAACTCTAACATCATATTTGAAAATAATTATCAATCACAGAAGCTTATTGGTTATGGACATTTTAAATTTAAGGATTTACTTAATATGAATTTTAGTTTTACTCCACCATGTTTAGCCTTTAGAATTTTGCCAACCAGAAATGTATACACCGCACTTAAGGATTAAGTTTGTGACCTGCATGTGCTAGCAAGTGACAAATCAGAGACAACCGACTGACCCCCTGGGCTGTCCTAAGCCAAGTTTAAGCCACCATTGGTACATGTGAGACACAGGAAGTGATGTAAAGAACTGCCCTTATATTTTGAGGTACTTCCTGTGAGGGGGACTTTTGGCAGCTTTTGTGGACTTGGATGGAAAACTTGACTTGGAGGAGCTCTGAAGTGTGGGTCCTGAGACTGCTTCCCTTAGTTGACCTCGTGGTGAGTATTAAGGCTGACTTCCCTTTCCCTTGACCCTTCTAAAGGTTCCAACCTCCAGGGAGACCCCTCATCTTGGAGGAGTCCTCCTAGCTGGAAGCCAAGCTAGATTTAATCTTATGGAAAGGCCCCTTGGCTGAGAGACCTCTGAACTCCCCCTGACTCGGGCCAAGCCAGAGTACATCTTTATCCCTTTCCCTCTTTCTCCTTCTTCTTAATTTATTCCTTCTATTGTAAATAAACTACCACAAAATTCCATTCTGATTTGAATATTTCATTGGAATTTAGAATTTAAATCCCTGGTGACCACTAAATAATATATTCAGTCTCAACCCAAAATTTTACCCTTAACATTAAGAAAAACTTTTCTTTCATTTTTTTCACTGTATTCTAGTAGCTTAGCTCTGATAATAGGAAAATGTTGAGAATCCATTTTAGTAAATTCCTAAATCTATTGTGACTTACCTAATCTACATCCCTATCATTCTTATTGTCACTCTGTACAGTGTACTGTAATAAAATACTGGTAGCATTGCAATGAACTGTGTTATGAAAAGGGGCCTGCTTTTGAGTAGTTTATAATCTTAAAAGGGAAGCAATTCACTTAGGAAAATTAAGTGGTTATCATTAATGGGGAAAAAAGCCTTAAAGAAAACCAATAGAAATGAAGATAAAGGAAGCCAGGAAAAGAAGAATGATCCTGAGAAGTCTTTAATAATTGCATGGGGGGGGGGCAGCTGGGTAGCTCAGTGGATTGAGAACCAGTCCTAGAGATGGGAGGTCCTAGGTTCAAATCTGGCTTCAGCCACTTCCCAGCTGTGTGACCCTGGGCAAGTCACTTGACCCCTATTGCCTAGCCCTTACCACTCTTCTGCCTTGGAGCCAATACATAGTATTGACTCCAAGAAGGAAGGTAAGGGTTTAAAAAAAAAATTACATCGGAGCTCCCCTAGGGTCCCTCACAGAGCTCCAGGGCTTTTTAGAAATGTTAACAATGCTTCCATTGGGCATTTTCAGTATAATGGTGATGTTGTGAACTATTAGAATGTCAAAACACATTTATAATTAAAGATTAATATTTTATGTAGTATTTGTATATATATTGAATGTTTTCTTCATAGGCACAAATTCCTACTAGTTATTTACTTTGATGTCAGATAAACTCTGATTAATTATATAAAGAAATAAACATTTCTGGTTATTAATCTAAGAATCATCATAGTTTAAAGGATGAAGAGCTATTATACATAAATATGGATACGAATCTAGTCATTTGAGTTCTTTGTGTCTTGGTTTCCCTGGTTATAAAATGAGCATATTTCATCTCAATGTAAACTTAGGAAGATTTGAAATGTCAAACCTTTGCCTTCTAAGAGAAAGACATTAATCTCCTTTACTCTTAGTGCCTCTATCTGATGTTATTGACTTATGGCACTTTTATGCTTCAAGGTTTTATTTTTCCCCCCAAGTTCAATTAAGAGGTTTAGTTAATTAAAAATATGCACATATTTTACCATTAGCTTTATTCAGATTCCATTTCACAGATGGAGTACTATCATAAAAACATAAGATCAGCTGGAGTCCACCTGCTAATAGTATATGTCTATGATTCTCACGATGAACTGTTGTCTTGGTCCAAACCCGAAAAGAAGTTTTAAGACCTTTGGAATTATAATCCTAGCAATGATATCAAGCTATGATGTAAGACATATTTTTGGCCTTAGATTACTATTAGTGCTATCATATTTAGGTTTGATTTAATTTCCTTTATACAAATGCATACTTTATATGCTTTATTATATTGTTTATTATGAATTTGAAAATGACTAACATTTATGAACATATTCTTAAACCAATGATGAGCTGAAATAGAAGACTACCTCTGAAATCATGAATCTCCACTACATACTATTTGTATTTTTGTATAATTCAAATTCAATGCTAACTCTTCAACAGCGCTTTCTTTCTCTATTATCATTTCTGACATTCCTTTTGTTTGATTCTAATTATTTTCCCACAAGTAAATGATATTTTTTAATTTTTTTAGACTATAACTATCACAACATCTATATTCCCTTCTATCCTTCCAATAAAATCCCCAGTTGTTATGAATATAGTCTCACAAAAGAAATCCAAACATTATTTGTGACTAAAAATGCATGTCATTCTGTATTTCTAATCTATCAACCCCTCTGCCATATAGTGAGAAGTATGATTCATCACCAGTTTTAAGCAGTTGTGATTTTATTGATTAGGTTTTACATAATTTTCTTTTACAGTATTATAGTCATTCTATAATGTGTTCTGTCTTTTATTTACTTCATATTAAATTAGTTCATACAAGTCCTTATAAGTATTTTTTTTCTGAATCTATCTATCTTGTCTTATGGGATATAAATATACCATTATATTCATATAAATAATTTGTTGCAAGCCAACCTTGTTTCTAGGTCTTTGCTAGAGCAAAAAAGTGTTGCTATATTTATTTTTCTTCACAAAGATCTTTTCCCTTTCTTGCTGGGAGCCTCAAGCCATGATGTCTTGACAAGGTCACTCATGGAAGCCAAGAGATCACAAAGTGGCTCTTTGGCAGAATGGACTTGCCCACTTAGCCCCCTTTGTATGACTTCTTTCATCAACATCCCTTACTAATGGAATTCACATGATTGTTGTCCTCTCCCTAGTCTCAGAAAAAGTAATATAAGAGCAAAATGTTTGCACACTATTTCCCCAAAATATCACCAAAAGAACAGACTCTCAAATCCAAACCGAAAAGACCATCATGGGTTAACTTTTGCTTAGGTACACAATTCCCAGCAAAAGCTGTACCCACAAGCCAAGCCCATAAAATTCCCTACATCCCGTACAGAAACTTATTCTCCTAAAGCTAGTACATAAATCAATCATAAAGACCTGTACAAAATGCCTTGGTACACCATGTTTCATCAAGCCTTAGTGACTTGATTCTACCAACCAGAACCCTCCTTGAAAAACTCCCTAAACCCTGAAAAATGATCAGCCTAATATTACATCTGAATGGTATTCTCAATACCCCTTTGATCTCTCAATCTCACTGCTGTGATTGTTGAATTATCTCTAGAATTTCTGATTGATTATCTAATTTTATTAAAGGTAATAAGTGATTTTCCTTGATTGTCTATAAGCTCAAAGCTCCTCACAGGTTAATGAGAAAATTAAGCCACCTGTGATGAAATCATGTATTTTGTGTAGAACATTTGTTTTCCTGTCAGAATCAATAGTTACCATACAAATGTATAGAATTATCTCAGAATGTTAATCAAACAATTTGTTAAAAGTTTACATATTGGAGCAGCTGGGTAGCTCAGTGGATTGAGAGCCAGGCCTAGAGACAGGAGGTCCTAGGTTCAAATCTGGCCTCAGACACTTCCCAGCTGTGTGACCCTGGGCAAGTCACTTGACCCCCATTGCCTAGCCCTTACCACTCTTCTGCCTTGGAGCCAATACATAGTATTGACTCCAAGATGGAAGGTAAGGGTTTTACAAAAAACAAAGTTAACATATCACTGATCTAATTATCTTTACTCAAACATGTATGTTGAATAGTGTTACTGTGTGCTAAGAAAATGGGTATAAAGATAAAGGCTAAACTTGGGCATGGTGAAGCAGCCACTTCATGCAGAGCATGCCCATGTAGGTAAAAACACACAGAGCTGTCTTCCATTATTCATTTCTGCCTTGCCATCACACCTGGATGAGAACCCCGAAGTCGTGGGCTAGGCAGGTCCTGAGCTTGTGACACTTTCCCATCTCCTTTAAAGGTAAGCCTATTATCACTGGTAGTGTTTTGCCTTTTGGTGTAGAATTCCTCATTGTTTTCCAGAATGATTGCATTAATTCATAGATCCTCAAACAGTTTGTTAGTGTTACTCTCTTCCTGGAGTTTCTCCAACAATTGACTTTTTCCTATTTTGTCTTCTTTGCCAGTTTGATGAGAGTGAGGCAGAACCTAAAAGGAATAAGAAAAACTTTAATTCAGTCTCTAGTCTGGTCTCTTGTGTCCTGTGGGAGGAATAATCATTCCATTAAGCATCAGACTAGTCCCCTCCAGGAAAGAGGAGAAAGGAAATCCCAATATCTCATCAGCCTGAGATACTCTCTTAGCAAAATGGGAGAACAACATCCCTTCCATTCTAAGCACTTGTCTCCTTACCTAAAATTTCCAAAGCACAAAGAGAAAACAACAGGAGGCAAATACACTATGTACAATTAAATTTAAACAAACTCATCCCTCAATGATTAACACAATTATTCCTCATTCTACCTTCCTCATTCCCACAGTTCTGAAATTATGGCTATTCCAATATGCATTGGGCCTCTCTCCCTCTTTGCAGCATCCATTATATTTATTCCCTTCAACCTCACCCCACCCATGTTTCACTGTTAACCCATGTACACCTTCTTCTGTGCTCTCTGGAACTGCTCCATGAATAATAAACTTGCTTTCATGGGAAATCTTTTCCTTTTTGATCTTATGACTTTCACTAAAACAACTCCCCTTAATAATTCAACCTCCCTGGCTTAATTTCCCAGTGCTCCTCCTCAAGTCCACCATGATCAAGGTAGAGAACCTAGAATAAAATCTCCTTGGTCCTCATTAATATTTCCACTTTCCCACACTGTCTATTTTTAATATTGTGGTCCCACAATATTCAGTAAACTTTCTTCCCTTGAGGTTCATTTAATTCCCATTAACTACTTGAACAAAATTCTAGTAGCTTTTATCAATCCATAATCCTCCTCATTTCTCCATGCGTAACATCATTTATCTCCTCTTTAACACAACTCTTTTCCTTATACACCCTAAACTTAGTTCCTCAGCTTACTCATTTTATGTAATATATATCTTCACTCTACCACTGTCCCTCCCCATACACTACTCCCACCCTGCTGCTAATAAGCCCAATTAGTGTGCACAGGGGGTAAAATCAGGGACTAACAGATGACAGAGTTGGAGGGGAGCAGAGTGCTCGGGCAACTCCCTGAGGACATTCCTCACTTTACCCATCCCTCTGTCCAGCAGCCCAGTGGGAGTACTTTCTTCCTCCACTGTGTGGGGTAAGTGGGGTTGGCAGAGCACACACAGCTTGCAGTGGGGGGAGGCCCACAGCATGTGGTCTTTGGAGGGAGTGGGCATGGCAATTGGTATGGGGGTGGTGTCGGGGTGAGGCCTGGCACTCTATCTCTAAAAGGTTTGCCATCAATGCCTTAAATCTTACCATTATCATAACTTTTATTTCTTTGATCTCAGATATTTCTTAAATAATTGAATGCTATTGTCATTTTAATTCTTGCTATGCCATGCAACCGCAAATGATGTGTTTTGTCCTCATCGTGCTTTCTAATCCTTCACTTCCTTAGTTCTTTCCTGGGTTATAACCTCTGCACTACCTTTGTAGGGAGTCAAGGGGTTAATTCCCCTCAAAGGGTCTGAAAAGGTCAGAGAGGGTACAGCTGTGGAGAAAAAAATGCAACCTTGACAATAATGATACAAAGGCAGGGAGAAATACCCTCGCTCTCTCCAGATGTCAGGGTCTAGTCAAAATTGATTTTTGTTGACTTTGATTTATCTTGATTCTCTTAATGAGCTAATTCGGTTCCCATAGTAGAAGGGGATTTATACACTTTGCTTCTGGCTCATCCAGGAACAGAAGCCTGATGGAGAAGAAACACGCTGGAATAAACCAGGACTATTAGAAACCTGCTGGCACAAGCATGTTCTTTAACTCTTTGTTAAATCTCCTTCCGTTTCCTTAGTGAAACCCTTATCAAGACACTCTGGCCTACATTTAACAGGAATGAATTATTTGATCTCTATATATCTTCACTTTTCTCCTTTCTCCACCTTGATTCTTTGGTGAAAAAGTATACTCTAGTGTCTTGTTTTAAATCACTTGCCCCATTAACATATTATTATTCTTGTTTCACCAACCATAAGTCTTGAATCATTCCTACTATCTATTTGCCTTTGCTCCTATAGGCATACTGCTGAACAGAACTGGAAAAAATCATGAATCTACATACTAATTATAACCATTACAAATATATTTATAAAACCTCAACTGGGACTTCAGTTTGGAAAGGTAATATTTTTTTTTATATTTTTCAATTAACTCCTTTTTTTCCATTTACTATAAGAACTTTTCCAAATCTTTTCATTCTTCCTCAAATTTATAATTACCTGCCCCCTCCACTTTACACAATTTTATCAATTGGAAACCTTGCTTCGTACTTCACCTATTTTTTTTTTACCACTAAGTGCTCCTTCATCCTTGTTTCACATGAAGAAACATACCTTCTCTTTATCAAATATAACCCATTTACTTGAAGAAATGATCCCATCCTATCCCATATTTTCCTAGTAGATGTCTCTCGCTATCATCTCCAACAACTTACTTTTCTTAAATCTGCTTTTCTCTTGTGACTCTGTCCCCATTAGATATTAATAATAAAATATCTCCGAAGTCCTCAGAAAATCATCCCTTGATCTATCTATTCCCAGTAAGTAACTTGCTCTATATCAATTCTCCCTTTCAAAGGTATACTCCCTAATATGTCTATAATTGATAACTCTACTTCTATTTCTCATTCTCTTTCTAAACAATTTAGCACGAATATGGTTTCTAGCCTCATTATTCAATTGAAACTACTCTTTCCAAAGTTCTCTCTACAATTATTTCTTTTTTTTTAAATTTTGTTTTATATTTGGTTACAATATTTACTTTATTTCACTCCCTCCCCTCCATCCACTCTTTCTACAGTCAATGTGCAAATTCATTGGGTATTACTTGTATCCTTGATCAGAATGTATTTCCATGTTGTTGTTTGCACTAGGATATTCATTTAGAGTCTACATCCCCAACCATATCCCTTCGACCATGTATTCAAGCAGTTGTTTTTCTTCTGTGTTTCTACTCCCACAGTTTTTCCTCTGAATGTGGATAGTGTTCTTTCTAGTCAATCCCTCCAAGTTGTTCAAGACCACTGCATTGCCACTAATGGAGAAGTCCATTACATTTGATTGTGCCACAGTGTATAAGTTTCTGTGTACAATCTTTTCCTGGTTCTGCTCCTCTCACTCTGCATCAATTCCTGGAGGTTGTTCCAGTTCCCATGGAATTCCTCCACTTTATTATTACTTTGAGCACAATAGTATTCCATCACCAGCATATACCACAATTTGTTCAGCCATTCCACAATTGAAGGGCATATCCTCATTTTCCAATTTTTTGCCACCACAAAGAGCGCAGCTATGAATATTCTTGTACAAGTCTTTTTCCTTATTATCTCTTTGAGGTACAAGTCCAGTAGTGCTATGGCTGGATCAAAGGGTAGACAGTCTTTTATCGCCCTTTGGGCATAGTTCCAAATTGCCCTCCAGAATGGTTGGATTAATTCACAACTCCACCAGCAATGAATTAGTGTCCCTACTTTGCCACATCCCCTCCAGCATTCATTACTTTCCATAGCTGTTATGTTAGCCAATCTGCTAGGTGTGAGGTGATACCTCAGAGTTGTTTTGATTTTCATCTCTCTGATTATAAGAGATTTAGAACACTTTTTCATGTGCTTATTAATAGTTTTGATTTATTTAACTGAAAATTGCATATTCATATCCCTTTCCCATTTATCAGTTGGAGAATGGCTTGATTGTTTTGTACAATTTGTTCAGTTCTTTATAAATTTGAGTAATTAGACCTTTGTCAGAGGATTTTGTAATGAAGATTGTTTCCCAAATTTGTTGCTTTTCTTCTAATTTTGAATGCATTAGTTTTGTTTGTACAAAAACTTTATAATTTGATGTAATCAAAATTATTGATTTTATATTTTGTGATTTTTTTTCTACCTCTTGCTTGGTTTGAAAATCTTTCCTTTCCCCAAAATCTTATAACTATACTATTTTGTTTTCAGCTAATTTGCTTATACTTTCCTTCTTTATATTCAGGTCATTCACCCACTCTGAGTTTATCTTGATGCATGGTGTGAGATGTTGATCCAAACCTAATTTCTCCCATACTGTCTTCCAATTTTTCCAGCAGTTTTTATCAAATAGTGGGTTTTGGTCCCCAAAACTGGGAGCTTTTGGCTTATAGACAGTCTTGCTGAGGTCATTTATCCTAAGTCTATTCCACTGATCCTCCTTTCTGTCTCTTAGCCAGTACCAAATTGTTTTGATGGCCACTGATTTACAGTATAGCTTTAGATCTGGGACTGCAATTCCTCCTTCCATTGCATTTTTTTTTTCATGATTTTCCTGGATATACTTGATATTTTGTTCTTCCAAATGAACTTTGTTATTTTTTTCTAATTCAGTAAAAAAGTCTTTTGGTAGATCAATGGGTATGGCATTAAATAAGTAAATTAATTTGGTTAGGAATGTCATTTTTATTATGTACCTTGTCCTACCCATGAACAATCAATGTTTCTACATTGTTTAGATCGAGTTTTAATTGTGTGGAGAGTGTTTTGTAGTTGTGTTCATATAGTTCATGTGTTTGTCTCACCAGATAGATTGGTAAGTGTTTTATATTGTCTAGGGTGATTTTAAATGGAATTTCCCTTTCTAATTCTTGATGCTGAAATGGGATGGAGATATATAGAAATGCTGATGACTTATGTGAGCTTATATTGTATCCTGCGACTTTGCTAAAGTTGTTGATTATTTCGACTAGCTTTTTGGTTGATTCTCTAGGATTCCTTAAGTAGACCATCATATCATCTGCAAAGAGTGATAGCTTGGTCTCCTCATTGTCTATTTTAATTCCTTCAATTTCTTTTTTCTTCTCTAATTGCTACTGCTAGTATTTCTAGTACAATGTTAAATAATAGAGGTGATAATGGGCATCCTTATTTCACTCCTGATCTTATAAGGAAGGCTTCTAGTTTATCTCCAGTGCATATGATGTTTGCTTATGGTTTTAGATATATACTGTTTATTATATTTAGGCAAGACCCTTCTATTCCTATACTTACTAGTGTTTTCAATACAAATGGGTGTTGTATTTTATCAAAGGCATTTTCTGCATCTATTGAGACAATGATGTGATTTTTGTCAGTTTGCTTGTTAATATGGTCAATTATGTAGATGGTTTTCCTTATATTAAAACCATCCTTGCATTCCTGGTATGAAATCTACCTGGTCATACTGAATAACCGGTGTGATGACTTGCTGGAGTCTTTTTGCTAGTATCCAATTTAATATTTTTCATCTATATTCATTAGGGAGATTGATCTATAGTTTTCCTTCTGTTTTTGACCTGCCTGGCTTTGGGATCAGTACCATGTTGCTCTCGCAAAATGAATTGAGTAGAACTCCTTCTTTGCTTATTCTGTCAAATAGTTTGTATAATATTGGGATTAGTTGTTCTCTGAATGTTTGATAGAATTCATTTGTGAATCCATCTGGACCTGGGGATTTTTTCTTAGAGAGTTCTTTGATGGCTTGTTCAATTTCTTTTTATGATATGGGGTTGTTTAGTTAATCTATTTCTTCCTCTGTTAGTCTAGGCAATATATATTTTTGTAAATATTCATCCATATCACCCAGATTGCTATATTTGTTGCCATATAATTGGGCATAATAGTTTTTAATGATTGCCTTAATTTCCTCTTCATTAGAGGTAAGGTTTCCCTTTTCATCTTGGATACTGTCAATTTTGTTATTTCTTTCCTTTTTTTAATTAGACTGACCAGTACATTGTCTATTTTATTTGTCTTTTTAAAGTATCAGCCTCTAGTCTTATTTATTAAATCAATAGATCTTTGACTTTCACTTTTATTAATTTCTCCTTTGATTTTTAAGATCTCTAATTTAGTTATCATTTGAGGATTTTTAATTTGTTCACTTTATAGTTTTTTTAATTTGCATGCCCATTCATTGAACTCTGCCCTCCCTAATTTGTTAATATATGAACTCAAGGATATAAATTTCCCCCTGAGTACTGCTTTGGCTGCATCCCATTGGTTTTGAAAGAATGTCTCATAATTGTCATTTTCTTCAAAGAAATTATTGTTTCTATGATTGGTTCTTTTACTAATCAGTTTTGGAGAATCTTATTTTTTAATTTCCAATTAATTTTTATTTACCTCTCCATGAACGCTTACTAATTATTTTTGTCATTGCATTGTGATCTGAGAAGGTGGCATTTATTATTTCTGCTTTTTGAACTTGTTTTCAATGTTTTTATACCCTAATACATGTTCAATTTTCTTGAATGTACCATGTACTGCTGAAAAGAAGGCGTATTCCTTTTTGTCCCTATTTATTTCTCTCCATATATCTACTAATGCTAAATTTTCTAAGACTTCATTCACTTCTCTTAATTTTCTTATTTATTTTTTGGTTTGATTTATCTAGTGCAGATAGAGGAAGGTTCAGGTCCCCCACTACTATAGTATTTCTATCTATTTCATCCTTGAACTCCACTAGTTTCTCCTTTAGAAATTTGGATGCTATGCCATTTGGTGGATACATATTGAGTACAGATATTTCTTCATTGTCTATACTGCCTTTTATCAGGATTTGATTACCTTCCCTATCTCTTTTAACTAGATTTATTTTCACTTTGGCTTTTTCAGATATCAGGATTGCGACTCCTGGCTTCTTTTTTTATCAGTTGATGCCCAATAGATTTGGATCCATCTTACTTTCACCCTATGAGTATCTACCTTCCTCATGTGTGTTTCTTGTAGACAGCATATGGTAGGGTTTGGGATTCTCATCTACTTTGCTATTCACTTGCATTTTATGGGTGAGTTCATTCCATTCACATTCAGAGTTATGATTATCAGCTGTGTATTTCCCAGCATTTTGATTTCTACTCCTAGTCCTGCCTTTTCTTCTTTCACTATTTCCTTCTACACCAATGTTTGTTTTTAATCAGTCCCCCAGTACCCATGCTTATTTTACTTCCCTTTCTACACCCCTCTCTTCTTATTCTCCACCTTATTTTCTTTGCAGTCTTTTTAAAATTAATCCCCACCCTCTCCCACCCTTATACTGCTTTTCTCCCCACCAGTCTGTTTGTTACCCTTCTCTTTCCCTATTGGGTGGAAATCTATTCTTTGCCCCCAATGGATTGGATTGTTATTCCTTCTTTGGGTCAATTTCAATGCACATAAGAGTTGAATATTTCCTGTCTCCAACCTCTTTACCCTTCCAGTGTATTGATGTTCTCCCCACTCCCACCATTAGCTTCTTTGTGACACATAATTTTACCCCCTTTTGTTTCTTTTCCCATTTTATTTAGTGTTAACCTATTTTTTTATCTCTAGTTGTGTATATATATATTTTTTTTCACATATATATACATGTATATGTATTTATGCATATATATATCTATATACCTAATTATGTCTTGTTATTTCATCTTATAAAGTTTGTCACTGTTCCCTCTAAGTGTAATTCTTCTAGCTGCCCAGGTAATAACCGTTTTTAAGAATTACCAATGACCTCTTTTCTTATAGGTATACATATCATTTTAACATATTGAGTGTCTTAAAAAAAAGGTGTTTTTTTTGTTTTGTTTTTTCCATCTTTTTAAATTACCTTTTGATGGTTCTCTTGAGTTCTGTGCTTGAACATCAAATTTTCTCTTCGGGTCTGATCTTTTCTTTATAAATTCTTGGAATTATCCTATTTTGTTGAATGACCATACTTTCCCCTATAAGAATATAGTCAGTTTTTCTGGGTAGTTGATTCTTGGTTGTAGACCTAGTTCCCTTGCTTTCTGGAATATCATATTCCATGCCTTTTGGTCCTTCAGTGTAGATGCAGCCAGATCCTGTGTTATTGTCACTTTGTTTCCATGGTATCTGAAAGACTTCTTCTTGGCAGTTTATAATATTTTTTTCCTTGGTCTGATAGTTTTTTAATTTGGCTATAATATTCCTGGGTGTTGTCAGTTGGCAATTAAGTACCAAAGGTGATCTGTGGATTCTTTCAATTTCCACGTTTCCCTCTTCTAGAATATCGGGGCAGTTTTCTTGGATAATTTCCTGTAGTATTATGTCTAGGCTTTTTCTTTTGTCATGGTCTTATGGTAGACCAATGATTCTAAAATTGTCTCTTCTAGAAGGATTTTCTAAATCTTCTGTTTTGCAAATGAGGTGTTTCATATTTTCCTCAATTTTTTTTCATTCTCTTGGTTTTGTTTTATAGTGTCCTGTTGCCTTGTGAGGTCACTTACTTCTGTTTGTTATATTCTGGTTCTTAAGGACTGGATTTCTTTCTGGCTTTTTGGTCATCCTTCTTCTTCTAGTCTGCTTTTCTTTGGAGGTCATCTTTCATCCTCTTTGCTTCATTTTTCATCTCCTTTCCCTCATTTTCAAGCTGGTTGCTTTTGTCTTTCAAGGCATTATTTTCTGTTTCCAGATGGCTTATCTTGGTTTTTAAGTTCTTTTCCCAATTGTCTTCAGCCTCTCTTAATTGTGTTTTGAATTGCATTTTCAGTTCTTCCAAAGCCTGTATACAATTTGCTGGGATTTCTGATTTATCCTTTGCTGATCCCTCCCCTTCTGTTTGGATTGCTTTTTGCTCCTTGCCTGTCTATTGTAATTTCTTTCTTCTTTTTCTGTTATTTGCTCATATTTACCCCTTCTTTGTTCCCTGCATTTGTCTGACAGACCCTCTAGGCTGTCTTTATACAGGTATCTTTTGAACACAACACAAAGTACATTTTACACAAATGAAGTTAGATATATAAAATTGGATAAACATTAATTGCTCATGGCTAGGACAAACCAATATAATTGAGAATTCTATATAAATAATTTAAATTTTTCAGTTCCATACCAATCGAGCTACCCAAAATTATTTCACAGGATTAGAAAAAATAATAATGAAATTCATCAGGTGCCCTTCCAGTTGTATTAATTTTCTCCCACCTCCTGCCATGCATTTCTTTGTGACATATAAATTCACCCCATTTTGTTTCTTTTCCCATTTCTCTTAGTATTAACCTCTTTTTTAAACTCTAGTTGTGTGTGTGTATACATATATATATAATATATATTATATATTATATATATATAGTATAATATATATGTTATATATATACTCAGGGACACATATATTTATGCATACATAAATCTATATACATATTTATGTCTTGGCATTTCATCCTATACAGTGTGTTACTGTTCCCTCTAAATGTAATTCTTCTAGTTACCCAGGTGATAATAACAATTTTTAAGAGTTAACAATGACCTCTTTTCTTGTAGAGATACATATAATTTTAACTTATTTGGTCCCTTAAAAAAAGATTTTTTTTTCTTTTTCCCCCCTTTCTTAATTACCTTTTGATGATTCTATCGAGTTCTGTGTTTGGGCATCAAAATTCCTGTTCAGGTCTGGTCTTTTCTTTACGAATGCTTAGAAATCTTCTATTTTAATGACCATACTTTCCCCTCTAAGCATATAGTCAGTTTTGCTGGGTAATTGATTCTTGGTTGTAGACCTAGTTCCCTTGCTTTCCAGAATATCATATTCCATGCTTTTCAGTCCTTCAGTGTAGATGCAGCTAGGTCCTGTGTTATCTTCACTGTAATTCCATGGTATCCAAATGATTTCTTCTTACCAGCTTGTAATAATTTTTCATTGGTGTGGTTGTTTGGCTGTAACATTCCTGGATGTTGTCAGTTGGGGATTAAGAACAGGAGATGATCTGTGGATTCTTTCTATCTCCACTTTTCCTTCTTGTTCTAGAATATCAGGGTGGTTTTCTTGGATAGATTCCTGTAGTGTTATGTACAGACTTTTTCTTTTGTCATGGTCTTCTGGTAGACCAATGATTCTTAAATTGTCTCTTCTGGAACAATTTTCTAAATCTTGTAGTTTGTGAATGAGGTGTTTCATATTTTCCTCAATTTTTTCATTCTTTTTATTTTGTTTTATAGTTTCCTGCTTACTTGCTTCTAATTGTTGTGTTCTGGTTTTTAAAGAGTGAATTTCATCCCTGGCTTTTTGGTCATCCTCATTTTCGTGTGATTTTCTTTGGAGTTCGTCTTTCATCTTTCATCTCCTTTGCCTCATTTTCAAGCTCATTAATTTTGGCTTTCAAGACACTATTTTCTTGTTTTAGTTCAAGTGCCTCTGTTTCCAGATGATTTATCTTACTTTCTAAGTTCTTTTCCCAGTTGTCTTCAGCCTCTCTTAATTGTGTTTTGAATTATATTTTGAGTTCTTCCAAAACCTGTGTCCAATTCACTAGAGTGTCTGTGTTTTTGCTTGGTGTTCCCTCATTCTCCTCTGTTACATTTGTTCTTTGTTCATTACCTAGATAGAAGCTGTCAATTGTCATTTCTTTTTTCTGTCATTTGCTCAAATTTGCCCCTTCTATTCCCCCCTGTAGTTGCCTGTGCTCTTGCTCCTTTCATTATGTGTTGGATCTGTGAATTTGGGTTTTTCTGCCAGCTTTCACCCTTGGAGCTTAGTCAGCAAAGCTCTCAGAGCAGTCTGTGAGGGAGGGGTGTTGGAGCTTGATAAGATTAAGCCTGGTGATTAAGCCTAGTGGAGTTGATCTTGCAGAGATGGATATGCCCTGTGGTCAAAACCTCAGGGAGTGGTGGGGGCAATATGCAGTGTCTGTGCTGCTGTGACTAGGCTGCATCTTCTGTGCTTCTCCTCAAGCTTTCTCCCAGCCACCTGTGTTCAAAATCTTGAGCCTGGCACAGCTTTGCCCACAAGGAACTCCTTCCAGATTAGCACCCTTGCCTGCCCAGAGATTCCAGTCACTGCTGGAGGCTCAGTACTGTAGGTGGGGAAGGGGTCCTGGGACCTTCCTTTTTCCTTCCCCTTTAACCACAGTGCTCTCAAATTCAGGCTCTTGTGGGGTGTACCTTTTAAGCTGAGTCCAGCATGAGGGTCCCTTTGCTCTGTCCTGTTGTTAGATTAAGTTTTTAGTTTCCTAGGAGCATTTGGTTTTTAATTGGTGAGGAAGTGTTTTCAGAGGTCTGAAATTTCACTGCCTCTACACCGCCATCTTGACTCCACCTCTCTTTCTTAATTTCAAATCATATGTTCTGGCATATTTGTCAACTATGATCAACTTTAGAAGATTGAGAAATTGTATATTGGTTTGGGTTTTTCTCATTTTGTTTGTTTTGTTTTTACTTATCTTTATCATGAACACAGTAACATAAGAATTCATCATTTCTCATGAAAATGTTTCTTATTCTCTTTGAGGAGCAATGGTGACCTTTTTTCTTTGGCCTCTCCAAGAACTTACTAAGACATTCCCATCTATGTGATTCCTTCCTTACATAACATGTCTACCTACTTACCATTGGACAAGGATCCAATTTAGATGGTTTAAAAACTGTGTTCTCAGGGGGCACCTGGATAGCTCAGTGGATTGAGAGCCAGGCCTAGAGATGGGAGGTTCAAATCTGGCCTTAGACACTTCCCAGCTGTGTGACCCTGGGCAAGTCACTTGACCCCCATTGCCTAGCCCTTACCACTCTTCTGCCTTGGAGCCAATACACAGTATTGACTCCAAGATGGAAGGTAAGGGTTTTTAAAAAAAAAAATAAATAAAAATTGAAAAAAAAACTGTGTTCTCAGCATCCTCTCCTTCCTTTTCCATTACTACTCTGACACTATGAAGAAGAAAGGAACTCTGAGGACTGAGAATAATTTTGTATTTTTTTTTAATTTTAAAGGTATTGTAAACCTTAACATTTCACAGACTTGTGAATGTTAAAAAAATTTACTCCACATTGAGGAATCCTCCAACTCCCTACTTGAAATAATTCCCTACCAGATAGTGAGAACTCTACTTGAATGTGAAAACTCCTTGTTATGGGAGGATCTCTATCCCATCCCTACTTGGGACTGCTTTAGGGGAGAAAACTCCTTGCTAAACAATGAAAGTACTTGGACCCATGCTTATTATAAGGCAAGAAGTTCTTTGAGCCAGGCCTGTTTTTAGAATTGATACAATGGGATGCTAGGACCTAAAAGGGTCAGGCAAGTTTTCTCTTGATGAGATTAGTTGACTCAGCTGTGTTTTCTCTCGTTCAGACTTACTGAGGAGATTGGTCGACACAGCAGCATTTTTTCTGATTCAGACTTACTGAGGAGATTGGTCGACTTAGCAGGAATTCAGATGGGCAGTCCTTTGGAAAGCATATACAGTGATTGGTAAATGTAGGGACTTAGGGGAGGTGACATGGGAGAAAAACCCCTATATAAGAAAAAACAGAATCTCTTGAGGGGATATCCCTTTGGAGAAATCCTTTTGGAGGACCTCTGATGAGGATCGCTTGGGAAGAATCTCTTGAGAGAGGCTCTGGAGAAAGGCTCTTTGGAACAGTCTCTGGCTGGAAGGCTCTCTGGTGAAGTCAGCTGAGATGGAGCTGGCCTGGTGTCACTAGAATCCTTGTTTAGACAGACCTTGTGGTGAGTGTTAAAAAACTGACTGATTTCTCTCTTAAGACTCAGGTCTAGGCCATATTGGCTTGAAGCCCTTCATACTTATTCCTTTCTTACTCTCTCTCTCTCTTTCTTTGATTATTCATTGTATTGTTAATTAAAATCTCTATAAAACACAATTGACTTGGGCATTTGAATAATTGGGACTATTTCCCTGGTGACCACCTTATATTTGATTTAAAAACCAAGACACTGTAGCGAAACATATTTCTGCGGTCAAATTTACTCACCCTCTCTTATATCTATCACAATTTATATCTTCCACCATTTTAAGTCACTACAGTTTATGGGCTTCACTATTTTAAATCTCACAGTATGTATGGCTAAATTGTTCATTACCAACTGTCATAGAATCCTATTTTCCTCATTTCATTGACATAATTTCCTATCAATGTCAATCTAAACTTAGTGATGCTTTACTAAAGCAGCTATATGGTTTGAGGACATAAAAAAAAAAACCTATAAGCTTCTGTAGGCAGAGCCTCTAAAATTTGGTAAATACTTAAAACTCTGTAGAATTGTTTATATGAAGAAGCAAGGAAGGCCCTGTCTACCCATGATGAAGATAGGTAGCACTGAATTCTTATTATATACCTTTGCTGCAAATGGGGAAAAAAAAACCCTTTGTTGTTCAATTAGTCAAGTGGTTTATTTCAGTCCAAAGTGGAGCCTGAACTAAGAAAATGTTATGTATAGAGCCATGCCTACCAGCAAGGCTATCAGTAATCAGCTTATTTTAATCTTATTTTCTATATATATGTAATTTTCATAAGGAGCAATTACTCAAATATTCTTTTCCAATTTGATAGTACTCCTTTATATTAGCCAAACTACCTCTATTATCTTGAAATGATGGTATTTGTATTTCTGGTTACCTGTTTTCCTTCTACTTTAACCTAAGAATTTTTTTTAATGTGAAATTGATTATCCTAAAAAAATTTTTTAAACCAATACCTTCCATTTTGGGGTCAATACCATGTATTGGCTCCAAGGCAGAAGAGTGGTAATGGCTAGGCAATGGGGGTCAAGTGACTTGCCCAGGATCACACAGCTGGGAAGTGTCTGAGGTCAGATTTGAACCTAAGAGCTCCCATCTCTAGGCCTAACTCTCAATTCACTGAGCCACTCAGTTGTCCCCCTAAATTTTTTTAAATTGTATCTCCTGCCTTTTTTTTCTAAAATGCTTTCATGTAAATATTTTATGGAAAATGAATTTTGAATTAAATCATTGGGGGGGATTTTAAGAATGCCTTTGTTAAGGATGTAAACATTCCTCTGTGTCTCCAAGTTTGGGGTAGCACAAAACAAATATAAAATCACTCTCTCTATATATATATATATTAGTAGAAAAAATAAAAAACATATTTGAATTGCCCTGTCTCTCCCAAAGGAGGCAGAGGTACATACTAATATGCAAATGACATCTTAAACTTTATTGTCACTGAAACCTTAAGAGGGCCTTTTAAAAATGAAAGTTTAAATTGTACCTGAGGTTTTATACAGATTATACAAATTGCTCTTCCTAATAAGATACCAAATGCATGGTCAGTGAATTGATTGTGTGCTAAATAGTTACAACCCTTGTCTAGGCTTGACTGACAGGAGAGCGAATGGCAGTAACCCCTGGATGACTGTATCTGAGACTAATAATTAGAAGTATAATTATCTGGGATAGCCCCATATAACTAGAAGAGAATGATTGTGTAACCACCCACAAAAACCAGCTTACAAGAAAAGGTTGGGCAAAGGTCACACATGTCTCCCCAAATGTTCCAGAGAAGGGATCAGCTAATCTCATGACCCAACCTAAGCATTCTTCATCCCCAGGGTGGCCAATGTTGACTGGACCTCACTAACTGGGAAATGGTCCATACCTTTTTATACTACCCCCACCCTCTCCCTCCCTTGTACTGCTTCCCTCCCCACCAGTTTGTTTGTTACCCTTCTATTTCCCTATATGGTGCAAATAAATTCTCTGCTCCAATGGATTTGATTGTTCTTCCCTCTTTGAGACAATTTCAATACACATAAGAGTTGAGTATTTCCTATCTCTAACCTCTTTACCCTTCCAGTGTATTGATATTCTCCCCCCTCTTGCCATGCATTTCTTTGTGACATAAATTTTCCCCTTTTGTTTCTTTTCCCATTTCTTTTAGTATTAACTTCTTTTTAGCTCTAGTTGTGTGTATATATATACATATGTATTTATGCATACATGTATCTATATACATATTTATGTCTTGGCATTTCATCCTATACAGTTTGTTACTGTTCCCTCTAAGTGTAATTCTTCTAGATGCCCAGGTGATAATAACAATTTTTAAGAGTTACCAATGACCTCTTTTCTTATAGGAATACATATCTTTTTAACTTATTGGGTCTCTGAAAAAAAAGTTTTTGTTATTTATTTTTGTTTTGTTTTGTTTTTCTTTTTTCTCTCTTTTTAAATTACCTTTTGATGATTCTCTTGAGTTCTGTGCTTGGGCATCAAATTTTCTGTTCAAGTCTGGTCTTTTCTTACAAATGCTTGGAATTCATCTATTTTGTTAAATGACTATACTTTCCCCTGTAAGAATATAGTCAGTTTTGCTGGGTAGTTGATTCTTGGTTGTAGACCTAGTTCCCTTGCTTTCCAGACTATTATATTCCATGCCTTTAAGTCCTTAAGTGTAGATGCAGCCAGATCCTGTGTTATCCTCACTGTGGTTCCACAGTGTCTGAATGACTTCTTCTTAGCAGTTTGTAATATTTTTTCCTTGGTCTGATTGTTCTTGAATTTGACTATAATATTCCTGGGTGTTGTCAGTTGGGGATTAAGAACAAGAGATGACTTGTGGATTCTTTCAATCTCCAATTTTACCTCTTGTTCTAGAATATTGGGGCAGTTTTCTTGGATAATTTCCTGTTGCTGGATATGCTCTGAGGCCAAAACCTTGGGAACTGGGTATGGGAGCAATGTGGAATGTTTCTGCTGCTGCAACTAGGCTGCCAGCTCAGGGTTCTGTTTTTCTTCTCTAACTGCTTCCCCACTGCCTGTGTTGGATGCTCTGGGCCCAGCACAGCTTTTCCTCCAAGGTACTCCCTCCAGAACAGTGCCTTTGCCCTACCAGAGGTCTCAGAGCTCTAGGTGGGCAAGGGGTCTTGGGACCTTCTTTCCCCTTAATCTGGAGTGTTCTTGAATTCTGGCTTTTGGGGGCATACCTTTTAAGTTGAGTCCAGCAGGAGGGTTCCTTTGCTTTCTTTTGTTGTTAGGTTTGATTTTCAGTGCCTAGGAGCACTTAGTTTGTAATTGGTAAGGAAGAGTTTTCAGAGGTCTGAACTTTCACTGCCTCTATGCCGCCATCTTCTTCTTCTTCTTTTTTTTTTTTTACTTTAGATGATGTATAATATATTCTGCTTTGACATTTTACATTGAATCTAAGTGTGTGTTATGTTGCCTCACATATGTTTCTTAGAAAACACATAGAGTAGAATTCAGGTTTTTAATCCATCCTGCTATCCACTTCTGTTTAATTGGTCTGTTCATTCCATTCACATTAATCATCATGATTACTGTGTATTGCCCTCCATCATATTATCCCATTTAGATCTTGCTCTATTCCCTTTCACTCTGTTCCTCAATAGTATTTTGCTTTTTGTCACACCCCCAGTTTCCTTTCCTTTTGAAAACCCACTTCCTTTATCTTACTCCCCTTCTACTTCTCTGTAGGGTGATGTAATTCTATACTCCACTGAGTATACTTTCTTTTCCCTCTCTGAGACAGTTACAATGAGAGTAAAATTGAAGCTTTTTCCATCACTACTCTTATCATCTCCTCTCTATATTGGTTTTTCTAGACTCTTTATATTATATAATTACCCCACTCTATCTCTCCCTTATCTTTTCTCCCAGTGCAACCTTCTCTTTCAGCCCCTGATTGATTTTTTACATATCATTTATATCCACATATGTCTGCATATAAATGATATGTAAAAATCACCATGAAAAGGTCATAGAATGTAGTACTCATTTATATATATATATATATGTATATATATATATATATATAATTATTTATAATTCTGGGTTTAATCAGTAGATGTCAATACTGGCTAGGGGTTAAAGTCAGGGAGCAAAAGCAAAAGATATGGGTGTAGTGTCCTTTATAAAAGCCTTTTAATCCAATCAACTCCCCCAGGCCAAAAAGAGACAAAACAAAATGTTTTGTCTGAGGCTAAGGCTGAGTTTTTGTTTAATTTAGGAGGGGTCACAAGCATCTTCTCCTTCAGGTAAAACTATTTCTTTCTTTGAGCAAAACCTCCACTTTTCCTAGCTGGCCTCACCAGGCTTTTTACTTTTCACTTAATTAAAAAAACAAACAAACAAACAAAACTAGAGACACATGGGGAGCAGGACAAGGCCAAAAGTTCCACCAGGTTTTCCTCACCAATATTTAAGAGTAATCTAGCCAGTTAGTATTGTCAGTAAGGGTTGGCTAATTGGGTTGTTTGAGGGTTGGCTAATTGGGCTGTTTGTTCCCTAAGGGAAGGGAGATTTGGAAACAGCTTCCTTGGCTAAGACCTCAGGGTTCTTCCCCTTAAGGTTAAAAAAACAAAACAAAAAAATGGCTGTATTCAATTCAAATTAAGGGGAAAAGAGAAAAAAAATGTTTTATACTCACCTGATCTTGCAGCTGTGTTTTGAACTGCTGAGTTATATCCTTAAAAGACTGATTTGAGGAGGTAATAAAGAGAGAGAGGAAAGAAAAGTTTCACAGAGATTTGAAGGTACTTGTCACAACCTACATATTTTAGCCAGACTGTTAAGGGTAAAAATTAGGGTTTTTGACTGAATATATTATTTTTGTGGTCAATTCCAATAAAATACTTGTCAGTTTGGGATTTTTATGGTGGTTTAGTTAGAATAGGAAGAAGAAATTAAGAAGAAGAGAGTGAGAGAAAAGGGTATAAGATTTCTCCGGCTTAGCCTAAACCAAGGGAAATTCAAGAGTCCTCAGCCACAAGGTCTCCTCAGAAGATTATATCTAACTTGGCTTCTAGCCACAAGGTCTCTTCCAAGATGAGGGGCTTCCTTGGAGGATAGTGCTTTAGGAGGTCAAGGAAGGATGAATCAGCCTAACCACTCACCCAGGTCTCTCAGGGAAAATGCCTCACCTAACCATGCTACAAAGCTTCTCTCAGTAACCTTGCCACCAAGCTGCAAATGCCAAACTGCTGCCAGGAGCTCCCAACCTTGTTGAACCACGAGAGCCCAACATCGCTGAGTGAGGCCAATATCTCTGGGGTGGGGGGAGTGGAGAGAGAGGAAGTGCTGTGAAATATATAGGCAGTTCTTTACATCACTTCCTGCATCTTACATGTACCAATGATAGCTTACGCTTGGCTACAGACAGCCTAGAGGGTCTGTCAGTTGTTTTTGATTTGTCACTTGCTAGCACATGTTGGTCAGAGGCCATCCTCCTCACAGTTAATCCTTAAGTGGGGTATATACATTCCTTGGTTGCTAAAATTATAAAGACAGAGTAGAGTGGAGTAAAACTAAAATTCACACATATCATACATATTATTTTATCTCATCCCATTTACATATACATTATATCATTATATATCATTATATACATCATATGATCATAATCAGCTTACTTCTTCACTCTCTTACTGAATAAATTCCTTCTATCTTCTCTAGTTCTAAGAGTAACTGTTAAGAATTACAGGAATACTTTTTCCATGTAGACATATAACATTTTTGACCACACTGAGTCCCTTAAATTTTTTCTTTCTTATTTACCTTTTTGGGCTTCTTTTGTTTCTAATGTTTGGACTTCAAATATTTTGTTTAGGAATTTCTCAGGAATGCTTGGTAGTCTTCTATCTTATTGAATATCCATTTCCCCCCTAAAAGCATATACTCAGTTAGATAGATGACTCTGGGTTATAACCAAATCTTTTGCCTTCCTGAATATCATATTCCATGCCTTTTAATCCTTTCATGTAGAAGCTGCAGGATCCTATGTGATCCTGACAGTAACTATATGGTATTTGAATGGTTATTTTATGGCTGTTTGAAATATTTTTTTCCTTTGCTTGATAGCTCTTGAATTTAGTGATTATATTCCTGGAAGTTGCCATTAAAGGTTTTCCTTCTGTAGATGATCTGTGAATTCTTTCTATTTCAATTTTATCATCTTTGAGAATCTCTAGGCAGTTATCTTTGAAAATTTTTTTTAATAGCGTATCCAACGTTTTTTCTTGATCATGGCCTTTGGGTAGTCCAATAATTCTCAAATTGTCTCTTTAGATATTTTTTCTAGGTCAGTTGTTTTTTCAATAATATGTTTCATGTTTTCCTCCTTTGTTTTCTTTGATTCTGCTTTATTTCTGTTTTATATGTTTTCTTTGATTCTGCTTTATTGTTTCCTGATTTATTATAAAATCATTAGTTTCTAGATGATCAATTTTGATTTTTAAGACCTGATTTTTCTCTGTCAGATTTTGATTCTATTTTTTTTAATTGGCCCATTTATCCTTGAATCACTTCCCTTTCTCTTTGCATCACTTTCATTTCTTCTTGATTCAATTTCATTTCTCTTTTCCATTTTTCCTCTGCCTTTCAATTCATTTTTGAATTCTTCCAGAATCTGTGTCCAATTCATATTTTTCTTTTGGACTTTAGGTATGTTTCCTTTGCTTTTGCTTTAACTTTCCCCTTCTGTGTCTGTACCTTGTTCTTATATTAATAAAAATTCTTTAGAGTTAGGTGCTTTTTGTTGTTTGCTCATTTTTCTTATCTTTTTATAGGTAGTCTCAATTTTCTGGGAAGTTGGGGTACCCTCTTAAATTTCAGTCCTTCCTTTATGCTATTTTTCAGTTTATTTTCTGAGTTATTACTAGTTTACCAGATAGTCTGAAGGCTGAGAGCTCTGATAGTTCCCTCCCCATGATGATTCAATTGACCTTTGAGATGCTGATAGCTTAAAGACTTTCTTTAGGCTAGGGTGTAAGCTTTTGATCTCAGTATGAACTTGATCAGATGAGGTGCTGATCAAATTCTATCCCCAGGCATAGGTTCAAATTTTTGGTCTCACTGTGACCTTGATTCAATCAGGCACACCCTTGATTGTCCTTTCTGGAGCTTCAAAAATTCTGGGGGCAGACTCCCCTTGAGAGATGCATCCTTACCCCAAAATGTGTATTATGTCCTCATCTCACAGTAAGACTAGGATACCTGGTTTTGCTCTGGGACAACATAGATCAGCCCCGGTCATCCCAAATTGCCCTGGGATGGGACTCAGTACTTCTTCACAAGTTTGAAATTTCAAGAGGTGTGAGTTGACTTGGACCACTGTTGGCCCAGGGAGGCTTTCAGGGTGTGAATATCATCTTAGACTTAAACCTTTGATAGCAGATATACCTCAGTTCCCCAAATGGTTTCTGCCTACATTTTGAGTTTTTCTTTTCTTGAAAGTTGTTTCACTCTGTCTCGTTGATGATTCTCTCACTCCTGAATTCATTTTATGGCAACATTTTAATCTTTGTAAGAGAAAATTTTTGTTGTGAAATGGAGCTGTTGCTCTAGTTACTCCTCCATCTTGGCTCCATCCCTGGAGCATTATACTAACTTTTTTGGTTGAGTTGGTTTTTTCTTCTGTTTTCTCATTTTCCCCATCTATTTATTAACTTTGAATTTTATGTTAAGGTAGGGATCTGCTCATCTGGAAATGATGAGACATTGTCCAAAACTTCAAAATCTTTTCTGCTACTGTTTTTAGGGCTAGTTCTAGCAGTCAACACATTTTTTGTTTCCTTCAAGGTAGTGTGATTAGAAGAAGTATAGTTTCTGTTTTCTATTTCTGTGCTCTGTCTTTACCCAGAAAGGATCTTTGGTCCCTTGTGGCTACAAATACTATTGCTTCTTTTTACTTTGGAAGTGTGATCAGGGCTCCTTCCTTTTTGTGACCAAACATCCTCTTTTGTCCTGGAACTGAGAACCAGAACTATTTATTAGCAACAGAATTGGCAATCAACAATAGCTATATCCAGTGCCTGCAAAAGGTTTCCTAATAGTTTTATGATTAGTTACTTGACCCACATACCCTTTCTTAGCTGACAGCTCCTGAGTCTGTTGCTGCTGCAGCTATTGCTACAACCCCATGTGTTGACTCTGAACAGTCATCTACCTTCGTGTCATGTATGTCTCCTGCTGACTTCTTCATTTTTGTAATGTGAGAAAATTCATCTCTCTCTAAATATTTTTTCTCTATCACCCCCAAATTTTATTTGAGGTATAATTTTGCAGTGATTTGGAGGGAAATATTGATATATCAATTTAATTATTATTTCTAATCTGCTACCTGAACTCTTATTTCCTGAAAAGTTTTTTAAAAGAAAATTTCAAAATTATTTAAGACTATCAAAGGGAAGAAAATTAGGACATGGATTCTAAGGTGAAAATAGAACATTAGTGTGTAAAGCTATTCTTCACTCTCATAAGTATTCAACAATGGGATATAAGTATTTTAAATTTTAAAATGAAGTATTTAAGTTAGCTATGTGAAAGTCTCCTGATAATAACTGCTCTTAAAAACAGATTAATTTTTCAAAACATATTCTGTTATTAGGTTGAAGAGTAACATACAAAGATTCAGTAGCAGTAGCAGTACACTACTACTAGAGGAAAGATATTTCAGTAAGTATTTAAAATACAAAGAAGTGTAATACATAGTCCCTGATGAAAAAGAAAACTAAGGGAGACAGAACACATATCTCAAATGGTTTGCTACAAGATAATATGGTGAGAAATAAGTTGGAACCATACCAAAGTAATTCACAGGAAACTCATCACAACAGGTTGAAGTGTTCAGAAATAAGTAGAAAGTAGGAGGAGGGAAATGGGGCTACACTGTGATCAAACGAGTAGAGGGGAAACTCACATCACCCATCTGGGGACAGGAGTTGTTTGTTAGAGTAGTAAAATAGTGAGAAATAACATTGGAGATGTGTTCGAGTCTTTAAATATTAAGTTAAGGATTTTGCATTAGGTACTCAAGGCAAAGAGAAGTCCCTGAAGATTTTCAGTTCCAGTGTGTGTGTATATGTGTCTGTGTGTGTGAGAGAGAGACTTGCCAATACTTTTACTCAAGATCATAATTAAGGTATCCTCCATACTTTCTTAGTTTCATTTATCCTTCCATATTAATGACTATAAACTTCTCATCCATGGCATATTTTTTTTCTTGAAAAGCATTCCCATAGCCTCCTGGAAATCTCCAAACAGATTCCATAGTATCAACAGAAATTAAGTATCTCTAATAATACCCTCAATGCCAATTCTTTACTCCTTGTTCGACTCACACATTCAAACTCAACATATTTTCAATGCTCTATTGATTGTACTTCTAGATATATCTTGCATATATTACTTTATTTCTATTCCATTAAAAAAACAGTCAGATGTACAAAAATATTCATAGCTGTGCACTTTGTGGTGGCAAAAAATTGGAAAATGAGGGGATGCCCTTCAATTGGGGAATGGCTGAGCAAATTGTGGTAGATGTTGGTGATGGAATACTATTGTGCTCAAAGGAATAATAAAGTAGAGCAATTTCATGGGGACTGGAACAACCTCTAGGAATTGATGCAGAGTGAGAGGAGCAGAACCAGGGGAACATTGTACACAGAGACCAATACACTGTGGTACAATTGAATGTAATGGACTTCTCCATTAGTGGCAATGCAGTGATCCTGAACAACTTGGAGGAATCTATGAGAAAAAAACACTCTCCACATTCAGAGGAAAAACTGTGGGAGTAGAAATACTGAAGGAAAACAACTACTTGAATACATGGGTCAAGGGGGGTCTGGCTGGGGATATAGACTCTAAATGATTATCCTAATGCAAACACCAACAACATGGAAATAGGTTCTGATCAAGGACACATGTAATACCCAATGAAATTGTGAATCAGCTGCGGGAAGGGTGAGGGGAGTGGAGGGAGGGAAATAATGTGATTCTTGTAACCAAGGAATAATATTGTAAACTGACTAAATAAATTAATAAAAAATAAGTAAAAAAATAAAAATAAAAATAAAAAAATAGTAAGAGAATCAACACGATGTGGTAGATATGGAACTGGCTATTGAGTCATAAAGACTTCAATTTAAACCCTACCTTTGAATAGTACTTAAGGTTAAGGTGTGACCTTAGGCAATTAAATTAGTCATTTGGTTTCCAAATCAACTTAAAATTATAAATTGTGGAAAAGCTGATAATTTGTGTTGGATGTTTTTTCCTATGTGGAACTTCCTACATCAAATAAATAAATAATATGTCCTACCCCTTATGTTCCCTGCCCCTAATTGCCCATCATATTGGGAATAACTTTAGGATAAATTATAGATATGCAGACTAATTAGAAGGAAATTTAAACAAACCAAAAATTCAGTAATTAGCATCTGTAGTTTGTGTCACTTAAAAGAGATAGATCGATACAAAGGAAAATGCAGAAGGGATCAACAGAATGTATTTAACTTGATTAGAAGAGATAAGTAGAAACCAATAACATTTCCAAAATTTGAAGTGACAGAATTTTTTCAAAAACCAAGAAATCAACAAAAAGTAATAGAGAAGGTTGATAAAAGGGGAATGAGAGAGATTGATGACTGTTATAGTATATACACTGAGTCTCAAGGATATGAAGAGATTCAGTTGGAGATGTCAAGCAGGCAGTTATAGCTGTAGGAGTGGAACTCATTACAAATGCTTAGGGTTAGGGCTATAAAATTTAGTTATCATGCTAGAAAAGATCATTGAAAATAGGGTGGGAAATAGAATACCTTTGTTGTGGTTATAACTGAAACCAGATATCTAGTCCTCATGCTCTTCAAGTTGCATCCCTTTGTTTTTCTTCTATGATGCTATAGAAGTCAGTAAAGAAAGGTCGTGTTTCTCACTCTGACCTTCTCGCAAGGTTCATGTTTAATTAGAATTTAATACTTGAGACTATAATTAGACTTTAATACTAAGGCTTGGTAACGTGAATGTACAGTATATTTATATCTTAATTCACAATCTTTTAAAAATTCTTTTATTGATACATTGTTTAGTAAAATAAGTCCATCATAAGTCATGCTGTATACAGATTAGCAGGACAAAGAAATTCACCCTAATCATATAGAAAGTATAAATAAGTACATGTTCAAGTACAGAGATATATGATTCTGTCCACAACCACTCATTTTGCCTGTGCACCCTAGGCTTAAGAAACACATTTTAAATGTTCTCTTCTTCCGTTGTTAGATCTTTTATGGTTAACTGGATCAACCAAGATTTCAAATGTTATTCAAATGAGTCAGAAGGTAAAGTTTAAAACTGCATAGTATTAGCTCAATAATCTATATTTATTTGGTTCGGGCTGGTTCACAGAATGTCTTGCTATCCACTGTCTTTATTCTTTTCTACAATCAAATCATGCTCTTCATGTTTTTGTTCTACATTACCAGTTTCTGAGTGGATAGTCATTGTGATTAAAAAAACAACCCAACTTTTGCTATTTATTTCTCCCTAGAACAGTGCTGTTTGAATTCAAGTATTTCTACAGAGTAGAGCTAAAAACTAAAACTACTTTTCCCTGCCTTTTTTCTTGACTCATTTCCAGAATAACTAACCTCCATTTCCCTCTAGGAATAGAGGTAAAGAAACTAAACCTGAGATATCACCAAGTTCCTCAGATTCTTCTATAACAGTTCAATTCAGTTAGAATAAAATGATTTTAATATGTTTCAGAATAGCCAAGTAAATAAAAAAGGGAACCAATATTTTACTTAGATGCAAATATAGTCCCCTTTTAGACAAATATTTATCTGAACCATAACAGAAACTTAGAGACTGAAAAAGTCTGTCCCAGACATATTAAAACTTAATTTGTGCCAACTTGCCACAAAGAGATTTTTCAGGCACTCATTACAATAGGTTAACATAGCTAAATTTTCAGTGTGTCTGCAGGCACGGGTGGTTTTGTTTTATTTGAAATAAAAACATCTTCTACATGTTTATACCTTTTGGACACGTGTACACATAAGGCATACAGTTAAAGTCACCTAGCCAGTGGTCTTTGTTTATATATTCAAATAGTTTACCATCTGCAGTGGCCCTCTTAAAAGAGAACAAGGTAATTTTAAAATGATTTTAATATGGATTTTGCTAAACCCACATTTTTACATTCTATGAATTTTCTCATGTTCCACAAATCGATTCAAATGATTTCCAGTATCCCACCAGTTAAAAAGAAGGGTCTCCGTGATGATTTTGAACCATGGAGTGATATTAATTTCCCGCCTAGCTGTTTTTTCTAGGAGTTCTGCTAGTTCTTGTTTGGTCATGTGACAATAGCTTTTAATTTCATTAGGATCTGGATCTAATGTTACATCTGCCTCACAAACAAGATCGAATCAATGTCATGTTCTCCCATCAGATTCTGCTGAGTAGTGGATTCATGTTAGATAGGAAATATCTTCTGAAGGAACCTGTTCCATGGAGATCCCTAGTTCAGCCGTTAAATGTCTCTGAGCTGCCCGCCTTATTCCTATGACATGATTTCCTTCCAATTCAAACAGGTTGCTTAGTTGATGGCTATAACAAGTGTTTGTAAAACATCCTGGAAAAGTAATTTTAGCATCTGATTTCTGCTGCAGTGATAATTTGTTTTCTGCATTAAAACGAGTCTCAAAGCACCATGTGCTAATCCTTTATCAATGTTTTCATGCAGGTGGCAATTCTTTTTGGTCTCCGCCATGATCTTATTGTCATTTTCATCAATAGAAATGCACAACTCTGCCAAGAGCTGAACTTGCTGCTCATCCAGATCATCTGGACTGATTTCAGGCATTCTTGTAATAGGTTTAATCCTTCCTAAGAAGTTCTTAACTCTGCAGTCTGGTTTGTGGCTTCCCCATTTGGCTGAAGCGGCTCCCCCAAAGGTCAGTAACATTATTCATTGCCACATCTCATGTCTTTTCTCAGTATTCACTTCCTTGACTTCTCTGCAGCTTCTAACATCCACGCTCCTGTTGAGGTCCCAGTGCCAAGGCTCCTCTCCACAGATTGAACCGCTGGACCAGGAGCCACAGATCTCTGTACTGAGACCATTGTGGCTGCTCAAGAGGTGTGAAGTGGAGGAGGAGCCCCAGCCCTACCCCACAATCATTTTTATTCCATCTAACCTTATAGAACTTATGCTGCTACCACCTATTTGACATTTTGGCCTTTATTGCCTTCAATGGTCTAAAAACAACTCTGGACAGCTGAGGAGCCTGTAGAAAGTTTAGCTCTATCTCTGAATCTGTCCGTCATAGAAATTCCTTCTTTGGGGAGCTCATGAAAGCCTCGGGTTTCTTTCTTTCTATTGTTTGTGCATCCTATCATTTCTCAAAACCTACTTGCATAACCTTGGGGAGGACATCAGTTAGTTCTTTTTTTTTTTAATCCTATCTACTTGACCGCAGGTTAAGGGTTATTGCTCAGAGTCTCTGTTCTTGGGCCATTTATTCAGTAGCTATTCATTACATTCTTTAGTCATTCTTTTGTATTCTGCTACCTTCTACTGTGGCATACAACAGGACAAAGGGGCTCCACAGAGAGCTTCGCAAGTACCTCTACTCACTCCACAGAGGGTACCCAGCCCTAATAGTTGGATGAGGAAGACTTACCTCTTACCCCTTTCCAGCCTCAAAAGTTAATATTATGATACCCCAGGCTCTTTAAATTCTACTATCATCATGACCTGAAAAGCAAATTATCTTAGAGCTTTTAATAATCTTCAAGGAGGATATAAGAGACTTTTAGGTGAAGGAATGAGAGAGAGAGATATAAGCAATGACCTTCTAACATAATAGCAAACCCCTCCAACTTCAATTAGAGCTGATAATTCACATTTCCATAATACAGTCATCACATCCTTAGGATTATCCCTAAGGTGCTGAAGGCTGCTATTTACATCATAAGCTACCAACAGTGTGTTTGTTCACCATATTTTTAGGTTGACTATAAATCAGCAAGACTTAATTAGACTTAAAGGAATTATTTACTAAAGCCAAATATTAATAACAGTAGAGAAAAATATTCTTCTAAAAATCTTATTGAGGCAGTTGACTTCTGGTTGCAAAGATTGCAGAGTATGAAACACTTGAAGTGCACCAACCACATTGCAAACAGAAGAACAAAAACACCTTTAAAAGATTACTAGAGTATCGGTATCAACAGAAGAAGTGAAAGCAATGCTCTGGTCCAGAACAGTATTGAGGGATATCAAGAAGGACTCAGCTTACTGGTATGATGACAGAGTCCTGAACAAGCCTTGGTGGAACTAGGACATAATACAAGGTAAACAGCAAGAAAAAAAGCACAGCTGGTTCAAGCCAGCCTGAGAAGTGGACGAGATCAAAACATCAAAATACAGAAAGAATGTGGAGAGAATGCAGCCTCATATATCCTTTAAGTAACAGAGGTTAGGCACAATCCAGACTGGGGAACAATAGGAGGAACTCAGCATAGCAAGGTATAGTCTAAGCAGGCATAGGTAGAATACATGCACACTACTCAATCTGGGATTAAGACAACTGAGCTGACCTCAGGCACTGTAATAGACTACAGTAAAAGCATGAGACAATGTTCTTTCTACTCTAGAAATGGAACTAAGCTTTAGAATATAGACAAAATTGAGGGAGAAAGAGCTCCCAAATGAACAAAAGAAAGAAAAAATGTGATGTTACAAAAAACATTTCAGCAACAGTGATGACCAAAATGCAAACTCAGAACATAACAATACAAAATTTTAAATGTATTACGACTCAAAGGAAAATGTGGAAGGATCTGAAGCTCAAAATGAACTCATGGAACAGCTCCTGACAAGTATAGAAAAAAGATACAAGAAGCTTAGAAGAAAAATTAGAAAGAAAATAATAAAAAAACATCAAGAGGTTAGAACAAAAATTTATTAAAGAAAGCTTTCTACAAAAGGAAATACAATTCCTTACACAGGGAAATAAGTGCCAGAGAAAAGAACAAAGCCTCAGAGAAGAAAATGACTTCTGTAAAAGTTTAAATTAAATCTCAATAATAAAAATATTATAGGGGATTTATTATTATAAGAGATTATATGTTATTGTAAGGGATTTATTAGTGATCATTAGAAATCAAGGAATAAAGAGGATACAAAATAAAGACCACATGCCCATGGCTGAACAACCAGTTCAAACAACCTCCTTACAACAACCAAGCTTGGATCAGGAAATAAAGAGGCAGGACCCTCTACATCCCCACCTGATATCCTCTGTCTACAGGAAGTATGCAATGACAGGAAGTTGGTGGGCTCCTGGGAAATATAGTTCTTTTTTTAGGGTAACAGATTTTCAATTATACAAATTCCCCCCCCCCCAGGTCCATGCAAGACTAGTCTCTCCAATGGATCTTGTAAACATAACCAACTTTGAAATTACAATAATTTGGGGATAAAAGAAAAAGAGAACAAAACCAATGATTGCTAGCCACATTGACAAAAAGTCAGTTAGGGGGAAGTCCCCTTTGGTATAAGAGTGTACATTCAAAATAAATGTACTCAACCCCACACAGTTCAAATCACCACATCCCAAAGTTCACTCTGAATGTTCTGATGCAGCATGTGGTCTGTGCAAGCATCTTAATGGTGCCTCATCCAAAAAGTTCACTTTCTGGATTCAGAGACATAGTGTGTTTCTTATCCTAAAATTACTGTCATAAAGAATTTAAAGTTTGCAATGGGAATGGATGAAGGTTTGTAGGTGGTAAAAGGAAACAGGATCTAGGAGAGATAGCTGATGTTTAGGGTTGACTCAGAAAGAGGAGAGGGGGTTTGAAGATTTTCCCCCTTCACCCTTCCCTCCTTAACTATGGCTGCTCTCCCAGATTTGCCCTTGTCCCTCTTGTGCCCCCTCCACTACTAGAGACTAAGATGTTTCTTCTTAAGAAGATGTCTCTCCCCCTTGATGCTGTTCACTCACACCTGATTCAAAATTTTGGGAAAAGATAACTACTTTAATGTCAATTAGTTGTATAAAGGAATGACTGATAAGGGAAAAGAATGGGAAAGGAAAGCAGGGCAAGAGGGGGTCCCTTTCTCTAGCTAAATCCCTTTTTCTTCCATCCTTGTGTTTGGGGAAAACTAAGGCTTTGGCAGCCTGAGCCCCCTGAGAGATAGTCAGGTTGACTGACCCTAGGTTTGGCCCCTTGGCTACAGTTCAGACCCAGGGCAACAGGAGATGAGGTAAAGTCTGACAGAGACTCAAAATGCCTTTTCTCAGGTTTCTCTTCAATAGTCTTTTCAACTGGGAAATGTTGGGGGGAAGGATTTTCAGTCACAAGCAGGAAAAAGGTGTATAAACCTCAGGAGAAAAGTCTTATTCAGCTCTCCCTGTTCAGCTTCTCCACACTGAGAGATCAATTGTTCTTCAAAAGAAGCTCTCTGCTTCCTCAAGATTCCAGTCTTCTGGGGCCCCTTCCCTGATGAGGAGAAAGATTCATTCTGGCACTTGATCTTATATGCAAACCTTCTGTCACAAATCCTCCATTTCCTGTTTTCCACTTGGTGCCACCCTGGCCCACGCCAGTTCCTTACCCGTGTATTCAAATCTATCTGTGTTACTCATTGTTCTCATCTAACCTCCTCCCTCCCAAAATAATAAATCTTATCCTTATCTGTCTATTTGCTAACCTAAATTCCTATTTTATGCTAAGACTAAATTGAGGGAAGAGGGTTAGGATTATGTGCGAACAAAGTTTTCACAATATAACAATTTCTTAATACAAAGTAATTCCTATTGCAATCAATATAAATTTTAACTCTCAATTAAAATTGAACTATCCTATGCCTTATATAATACTAATTCCAATGTAATAATTCATAAAAATTAGATATATACATATATTAACTTGTATCTAATTAAATTTGATTTATTCTGTCCCTTTGTTACCTCTCTAGTTACAACATTCCCTTTTCCACCCTAAACTACTCTGTCCCTATTTGTTAATGGTTAAGCATGTTAACTCTTTTCTATCTATATTAGTCGGTTAGATCTTTAGTATGCTACATATGTACATGTCTGGGTTTTCTACACATCTACACGTTACATTTTATTTATACAATATATATATATATATCCTCTGGTATTAAAGTTCTATTTACAGATAAACAATTTATGGGCTATCCTTATTTGTGGCACAGCCCCTAATATTAGTGTGAAATTTGTTTGTGTTCTAATATGTCGTGGTGGATGCATACTTACTCTTCTTCAGGGAATCCTCTTCTCATGTTGCCTGAAGATCTATCATTCATTCTTCCTGTGTTGATTCCAATGTGCATGTGGATGCAATTCCCTATATGTGAAATGAATGTGATCGGTGCTTAATCTTACCTGATCCATTTTCCTGAAGTTCATTCCCCATAATGTCTTTGATTCAAAGTTCTTTCCAGTTGTCCATGTATCTTCCATCCTTTGGTGTTGCTTGAAGTTTGTCACAGGTCCAGGTTACCTTCTCCTTTACAGGATACATAGTTGCCTGTCAACTTACCTTGAAAGATGAAATCAGGTATCTGGAACTACACTATCATGTGTGTGTAAGATTAACATGTGCGTGCATGTAAGATTGAATATGTTGATGCATGTGAGTCTAATGTAGCTAATAATTAAATTTATTAACACTTTCAACTGATTCAATCAAGATATAAAGCTCTAGAATTTGATTAATTTTGAGGGCAAAGATATATATATATATATATATACTTTTTCTTTTTAGCTTCTATCCCATGAGAAATTTAAAATGTATATGGAATAGATCCATTAAGTCACATTTTTAATATCCCTAATCAGACTCAGAAATAATAGGGCATGTGTAAAAGTTGACATTAAATCTCAATAATACAAATATTATGTCTTATATATCAACAACAAGAGGAGAAATAGAAGGAGGAGGAAGAGGAGGAGAAAAGGAAAGAAGAAATAAAATATAAAGGGCAAAGCGAATGGATATAAAAACTGACAATGGTCTTTAAAAATATCATGGGGGCACAAAAGCTCAGAAAGATCTGTTTCTGCTTTTTTATGTAGAGGGAATGGGATCACAGAAGAAAGAAATCAAAGAAAAAATGATTCAGAATAGATAGGATAATGATAGCTAGCAACAGAAAGATAACAAAGCTAATGATTTCTTAAATTTGCTTCTACGTTCTTTGCCAAAGAAAAAGACCTTTGAATTCAGAATGGCCAGATACAGATTAGTAAGAAGTTGACATCCAAGACAAGTAAATAAATAGTAAGAGACCATATATTAGCTCTTCATGAAACTAAGTCATGAGGACCACATGAATTAATTTTCAGTTATCAAAAGAATCTGTACATGAGATTCATGAAGCACCGCCATTGATCTTTGGTAAATTTGAGTTTGGAAAGTATGGGTGATGTCACAAGTTTAAGCTCAAAAGTGCTGATTTTCAAAAAAGATAATCAAGGAGGTAAGTAACTCACTTATGGTTGAATATAGAATGTATTTTCCCTGAAGCTTAATGTCAAGCCTCTCTTCTACTCATATAGTATTTTTTCAACCACACAAATACAGCATTGTTACTTTCTGAAATATTACAGACAATTAATTATTTCAAAATATTTGGTCATTAAATGAAGCAAAAATAGAAAGTAAGAGCTCAGGCATTATTATTAGAAAGATATGAGAAGTATTTTTGTAGGCAGATTTCAAAGGCACAGTAAGAATGGGTAGAAATAGAAAAGAGAAAGTGATCTTGGTTGAGGAATGAAAATTCATAAAACGTGGTGGTGAGATTGGAGATAAAGGAAAAAGAAAGGAGGCCTTTTTGATGTGTGGAGACTCAGAGGAGGTCAGAGAGAATAGATTTTTATAGATCATATGGAAAGATTTTTCTTTGGAACATAAGGGAGGATGGAGAGAATGAGAAAGAGAGCAAATGATAGATAAAAATAAAGTAGATAAGCAGGTACATTAGGAGAGTTTTTTAAATGAGAGAAGGAAAAGGAGAGAAAGGTTTTTATGCTGTTAGATGTACTCAGGGAAAAAGTAGGGGAGATTATTTAGTGAGACTGACAGATTTGGGTATTTTATGATCATGAAAAGGTTTAAAACAATTTTAATATAAAAATTGAAGGCTATAAAGTAAAGGGACAAGTTTCACTTCTCTTTATCTATTTGTCTATTACCTATTCCTTCCTGCTATGAGTGGTATTGGTTACTTTTTGTCAAGTTAGCTCTGGCAATTAGTAATGTCCTCATGATATTATTGTGATATTAAAGTCTTAATATGGAATATATTTCCTTCTTTCATACAATTTACTTGTTAGGACAAATTCTGCTTGATACTCATCCAAGTTTTCTAGTTGTGATGTTTATATTTATTTATCTCATTGTAACACAATGCGCCTCTTCATAGTGAATGATCACTCAGGTCCTATACTCTTAATTTTTTGCCCCTATTGATGATATATCTTCTTTGAGTAGAATCTTAACAGTGATTCCGCCCCCCCTCCCAAACATCTCTCCCCAGCACCTACACACTAACACTTGTGCAGCATATGGTACAAAGAGCCACAACTTTATTTGCTGAACGAACATAAGGGAAACTGTCACTTGATTTACTGATTTACTGTTACTTGAGTTTCACCAATAATGATTAGATACAACATTTTATGAAAATAATGAGACCAATGGATTTATACATGCTTAAGGAAATGTTATAGGTTAATGGATTAGAGCTAGAAGATCTCTAGATCATAGAGCCCAACCTGTGCATCTTACTGATAATAAACCTGAGCAGTAAAATCATTTACCTGAAGTTACATAAAAGTGGCAGAGTTAGGGTTTATATCCATGTTTTATATCCAAAGGATACAGTATTCTTTCTATTGTTTCGCCACTATGGATTAGCGTTTTAAATTTAATTTAATGTTGCCTATCAAAAACTTTTTCATTTTTATTAGGTTACTACTTTTAAAAAACCAATAACTTGCTTATTGTAGCACTTTGAAATTTATAAAACTCTCCTCATAACTTCCCTTATGAAATAATTAATACAGTTATTATACTTATAGCAATTTAACAAGTAAGGGAACTGAGAGTAAAAGAGTTTAAGTGACTGGCCCCAAATTAGAGGCTCTAAGTGGTGAAACCAGGAATCAAAACTTATCATTCAAAGATAAAGGTGTTTAATGCTAGATGTGCTCAGAAGAGCATTCTAGTGGACTGCAACACTTGTTTTGGTAAGATATGTTCTATAACTTATTGAGAGGCATATATCTCCACTTCACTTGAAACATTTTTGTAAGGAAATCTCTATGATTTCTCTATACTTTTAATAGCTGGGAAAATTTTCCTTAAATTGGGACTTATTACCTTTTCTTTTATCATGTATCCTTTGACAAGCTGGTGAAGCCAATGGACCCCTTTTTGGAATTTTTAAGTGAATAAAGTACATAGGATTATAAAAGAAATAAATTATATTGAAATAGTTATGAAAATATTTTTCAAATGACCTCACTGATACCAGGTAAAGAATATCCATCCGCCTTAGATCATGGGTCATATAACCCCTTCAAATACACTAACCACTACTCCTCATTGTAGTCTTTGGGATTAAATGAATGCAAAAGCTGAAAACTCATTCATGATTCTTATTAGCAAGCTTTGTTCTTTTTCCAATAATATTGTTGTAGAATAGAAAGTGCGTAAATAATAATAAGACATATATATACATACATATATACATATATGTATATATATATATATATATATATATATATATACTAAAAGCTTACAAATCTTGGCTTAAATTTTGCATGTATACCAGCTTATTTATTTATTTTTGCTTTAGAAATGATATTCAAAAAAAGTAGAATTTTACCTCAGTATCATAAGCCAGTTGTTTACTGTATTACACTGAAATGAACTTATTGAGGTGATTAAAAACGTGGTTTATATTTGGCTTTATTTTTCCTTGTGAGTTTACTTATTTTAGACAGCAAGATTTTATTACATAATTATCAGATACCTTGAAGACATTGGCAGGAGAGATTAAACTTGTCTTAAATTCAGTCAAATATAGAAATCACACCCACATTCCATCTGTAAGGAACAGAGTAAGAGACATTTGATATGAAAGGAATATATTGATAGATTCTTGAGATATTTGAGGTAAAGCAGTTTGCTGTATTGGGGGAAAGTAGTTAAAAGAAATGCGATCACAATATCCAGGCAAAGTTTCCTGGCTCAAACAAATATAATTCTTTTCTACCATGTGGGAGAATATACTGAAACACAACTTCTGAACAATGGTGTAAGAAAGAAAACAAATTGTTGCTTTTCCATGAAGTGATATCAAAGAAGAAATAAAGAAGCATATAGTTTAGAGATTTTGGATTGCTTATTGCTATTGTAGTCAGTGAGATTATCTTCTATCTTCATTAACATATCATTTTTGAATAATTATATTTTTATTTGTTTTATAAAAGGGATTGAAAGATAGATATGATTTAATTATAGCAGAAAAATATTTGGCATATATCACATATAGTGCAAGAAATCTGCAATTTAAAATTTTAATAAAGTTCTAAAAACTATGTATTCTTAATTAAATCATTTTCAAATACTTGCCTTTTCTGCATGAAAAGACATAGGATTGAGGGTCATAAAAATATTTCTCATGAATTTCAAAGTCCAAAAAATATTATTATACAGTCTACTGGTAACTTACCTCTCCATGCTAATGTAGGTTGATCTGCTTAATATAAATTTGGTCTCTTACTAGGGCCATACTTGAAAGCTTCCCAGTAAAACATAAAAGATTTTACACACCACATGAAAAAAATTCAAGAACTAATCCACGATGCAATAAGAAAATAAAGATAAATGTGAGGATGGCTCACAGTTACTCATTGAGAGGAAAAGATAAGAGTTAGAGTGTTTTACTTTTTTTTTCTAGAGAGCAGGACACATTATTTCATGGGTCATTTTTTATCATATATTTTAGTACTATTGATAAATATGTGCAAAGTGGTACCTTGAAAATTATTATGCTTATAATTTTTTAGAATCTGATTATTTCAATAGATGCAGAAAAAGCCTTTGATAAAATACAACACCCATTCCTATTAAAAACACTAGAAAGCATAGGAATAGAAGGGTCTTTCCTAAAAATAATAAACAGTATATATCTAAAACCATCAGCAAACATCATCTGCGATGGGGATAAACTAGATGCATTCCCAATAAGATCAGGAGTGAAACAAGGATGCCCATTATCACCTCTACTATTTGACATTGTACTAGAAACACTAGCAGTAGCAATTAGAGAAGATAAAGGAATTGAAGGCATCAAAATAGGCAAGGAGGAGACCAAGTTATCACTCTTTGCGGATGACATGATGGTCTACTTAAAGAATCCTAGAGATTCAACCAAAAAGCTCATCGAAATAATCAACAACTGTAGCAAAGTTGCAGGATACAAAATAAACCCACATAAGTCATCAGCTTTTCTATACATCTCCAACATAGTTCAGCAGCAAAAACTAGAAAGAGAAATCCCATTCAAAATCACCTTAGACAAAATAAAATACTTAGGAATCTACCTCCCGAGACAAACACAGGAACTATATGAACACAACTACAAAACACTCTCCACACAACTAAAACTAGACTTGAGCAATTGGAAGAACATTAACTGCTCATGGGTAGGACGAGCAAATATAATAAAATGACCATCCTACCCAAACTCATTTATCTATTTAGTGCCATACCCATCGAACTTCCAAAATTTTTTTTTACTGATTTAGAAAAAAACATAACAAAGTTCATTTGGAAGAACAAAGGATCAAGGATATCCAGGGAAATAATGAAAAAAAAATACAAAGGAAGGGGGTCTTGCAGTCCCAGATCTCAGACTATATTATGAAGCAGCGGTCATCAAAACAATTTGGTACTGGCTAAGAGACAGAAAGGAGGATCAGTGGAATAGACTCGGGGTAAGTGAACTCAGCAGGATAATATAGGACAAACCCAGAGAACCCAGCTTTTGGGATAAAAATACACTATTTCATAAAAACTGCTGGGAAAATTGGAGGACAGTGTGGGAAAGATTAGGTTTAGATCAACACCTCACATCCTACACCAAGATAAATTCAAAATGGGTGAATGACTTGAACATAAAGAAGGAAAATATAAGAAAATTAGGTGAACACAGAATAGCATACATGTCAGACCTCTGGGAAGGGAAAGATTTTAAAACCAAGCAAGACTTAGAAAGAGTCACAAAATGCAAAATAAATAATTTGGAATACATCAAATTAAAAAAGTTTTTGTACAAACAAAACCAATGTAACTAAAATCAGAAGGAAAGCAACAAATTGGGAAGCAATCTTCATAAAAACCTCTGACAAAGGTTTAATTACTCAAATTTACAAAGAGCTAAATCAATTGTACAAAAAATCAAGCCATTCTCCAATTGATAAATGGGCAAGGGACATGAATAGGCAGTTCTCAGCCAAAGAAATCAAAACTATTAATAAGCACATGAAAGAGTGCTCTACATCTCTTATAATCAGAGAGATACAAATCAAAGCAACTCTGAGGTATCACCTCACACCTAGCAGATTGGCTAACATGACAGCTATGGAAAGTAATGAATGCTGGAGGGGATGTGGCAAAGCAGGGACACTAATTCATTGCTGGTGGAGTTGTGAATTGATCCAACCATTCTGGAGGGCAATTTGGAACTATGCCCAGAGGGCAATAAAAGACTGTCTGCCCTTTGATCCAGCCATAGCACTGCTGGGTTTGTACCCAAAAGAGATAATAAGTAAAAAAAAACTTGTACAAGAATATTCATAGCTGCACTCTTTGTGGTGGCCAAAAATTGGAAAATGAGGGGATGCCCGTCAATTGGGGAATGGCTGAACAAATTGTGGTATATATTGGTGATGGAATACTATTGTGCTAAAAGGAATAATAAAGTGAAGGTATTCCATGGAGTCTGGAACAACCTCCAGGAAGTGATGCAGAGCAAAAGGAGCAGAACCAGGAAATCATTATACAAAGAGACTGATAAATTGTGGTACAATCGAAGGTAATGGACTTCTCCACTAGTGTCAATGCAATGTCCCTGAACAATGTGCAGGGATCTAAAAAACACTATCCACAAGCAGAGGATAAACTGTGAGAGTAAAACACTGAAGAAAAGCAACTGCTTGACTGAAAAGCAACTGCTTGACTACAAGGGTGGAGGGGATATGACTGAAGAGAGAATCTAAATGAACACTCTAGAGCAAATACCAACAACACGGAAATGGGTTCGAGTCAAGAAAACATGTGATACCCAGCTGAATCATGCGCTGGCTATGGGAGAGGTGGGGAAAGGGGGAATAAAATGATTTTTGTTTCTAATGAATAATGTTTGAAAATGACCAAATAAAATAATGTTTAAAAAAAATTTTTTAGGATCAAGAGATAGAAAAATTTTGTGAGAAACTTAATAAAATCTACCACATTAAAATCAAACAAACATTCTGATACTTGATAACTTTAATGCTATGGTGATGAAAAGTGAGGATAAGGAGAAATTTATTGGGGAAAATCACTTCAGGAATAAAGATTGAGAGGGGCCTAACACTGATATTGCATAGATTCTTTTTAAATTTTATTTTATAAGTCAATTTAGAATATTATTCTTTGGTTACAAGAATCATATTCGTTCCCTCTCCTCTCCCCACCCCGTCCTGTAACGAACTCTCAATTCCACTGGATTTTGATTAAAACCTATTTCCATTTTGTTGATGTTTGCACTAGGGTGATCATTTAGTGTCTACATTCCAAATCATATTTCTCTTCACCCAAGTAATTAAGCAGTTGTTTTTCTTCGGTGTTTCTGCTCCCACAGTTTTTCCTCGGAATGTGGATAGTGTTCTTTCTCATAAATTCCTCCAAGTTGTTCAGATAACTGCATTGCCACTAATGGAGAAATCCATTACATTCGATTATACCACAGTGTATCAGTCTCTGTGCATAATGTTCTCCTGTTTCTGATCCTCTCACTCTGCATCAATTCCTGGACGTCATTCTAGTTCACATGGAATTTCTCCAGCTCATTTTTCCTTTGTGCAAAATAGTATTCCATCACCAACATATATCACCATTTGTTCAGCCATTCTCCAATTGAAGGGCATCCCCTCATTTTCCAATTTTTTGCCACCACAAACAACACAGCTATGAATATTCTTGTATAGGTATTTTTCCTTATTATCTCTTTGGGATACAAACCTAGCAGTGCTATCCCTGGATCAAAGGGCAGACAGTTTTTTATCGCCCCTTGGGCATAGTTCCAAATTGCCCTCCAGAATGGTTGGATCAATTCACAACTCCACCAGTAATGCATTAATATGGGAACTTTGCCGCATCCCCTTCAGCATTCATTAATTTCCTTTGCTGTCATGTTGACCAATCTGTAAGGTGTGAGGTGAAACCTGAGAGTTGTTTTGATTTGCCACTCTCTGATTATAAGAGATTAAGAATACTTTTTCATGTGCTTATTCATATTTTTTATTTCTTCATCTGAAAATTGACTATCTCCCTTGCCCATTTTGCAATTGGGGAATGGTTTGATTATTATTTTACAATTGATTTAGCTCTTTATAAATTTGAGTAATTAGACTTTTGTCAGAGTTTTTTGTTATGAAGATTTTTTCCCAATTTGTTGCTTCCTTTTAATTTTTCTTGCATTGATTTTGTTTGTACAATTTTTTATGTAATGTAATCAAAATTATTTATTTGCATTTTGTGATTTTTTTCTAACACTTGCTTGTTCTTAACATCTTTCCTTTCCCAAAGATCTAACATGTATACTATTCTGTGTTCACCTAATTTACTTGTAATTTCCTTCTTTATATTCAAGTCTTTCACACATTCTGAGTTTATCTTGGTGTAGGGTATGAGATGTTGCTCCAAACCCAATCTCTCCCAAACTGTCTTCCAAATTTCCTGACAGTTTGTTTTTTACCAAATAGTGGATTTTTGTCCCCAAAGCTGGGGTCTTTCGGCTGATCATAGACTGTCTTGCTGAGGTTACTTACCTCAGCAAGGAAAATATGGCACATAATTGAAAACATTTAGTCCTAAATAATCTTGGACAAATTATTGGTCGTCAAAAACAGGAAATGGATGATAGATATGACATTGATACTGCCTGTAAGGCTTGTCTATACAAATTTAACAAATATAAATTAATTCTCACACAATAGAATATAAGATCCCAGAACGTTCATTGGTAAGCATACATCTATTCTTGTCACAGCATAGATGTATACATGCCAAAGGAAATATCAGATCAGAATTAAACTCCTTTAAAAAGTTAAAGTAATACTCATATAAAGAAAAAGATGAATATTTAATAGAGTATCATCTCAAGAAATGAAATGTTAATTTTAATTGTCATTTTGAGGGTATTTAAAGATGAAATTTTTTTTCTTTATTAAGGAACATGGAACTTGTTTGTGTGAACTCTAATATCACACTGTATTGCTTGTAGGGTTGGTAGAAATTAAACTAACAACCAAAGATTTGCTAGAACTGAAGTTTAATAGATTAGATATGCACTGGTTATAACTCAATTATAGGGATATTGAAAAACTGATATAAAATATATCTAAAGAACAATATGCAAAAGGTAGAAAAAATTTTAACTTGTTTTCCTTGAAAAAATATCTTTAAAATCCTATTCATCTGTAAGCCATTAGTGCAAAATCTTGATGATGGTCATTTATACACAAAACAAAGGCATACTTGATGAAAATCTTAGTAGGGCACAAAAAGATAGTAAATATCTCAGAGGAAACATTTAACATTTAATTTCACCTACTATTTCCCAATTTACTGAACAATTTGGAGAATATATGGTCACACTATGCAGATTATTAATTATAAAAATTGATTACTTTTGGTAAAATAATGTCAAAAAGATATCTGAATAGAAATAACTATCCAATAATACTCTAGTCACTAAAGTCATATTAAGTAACACACTTAGTAAATAAAAAATGTTATTTTAATGTCATAATATTCATGTATTTCACACAAACATGTTAGTTTTACATTTGCTCTTGGTTAAGGGTAAAAGAAAATATTTTATGTTTATTGATGGCTCAGAAAGAATTAATTTGTTTCTTTTTTGTGATGGTTCCATTCTATCTTTCCCCTGTTAAAACTCAATTCTCCATGGAAGGAGTAATCCACTAGTACTTACCGTTTAGTGTCAAAATCCTTAACAATGCTGAAGAATGGCAACTAAAGTGAGGGTCCTCAGCTCCAGTGGAAAGGGGGAAAAGATTGCTGACACCAGGATTCATATAAAACAATCTTGTTTAAGCCTGCCCTATAGCAGGGTAAAAGCAGTTGGAAACTGAGCTCACAACTTTTGACTGTCTCCTTGGAGAGAAGAAAAGAAACATAGCTTCAGCCAAAATACTTCAGTCTTCCTTTAACAGCAAAGAAACATTTCTGCTGCAAGCTTGCCTTCAATATGGCTGAGCAGATTGGCTCAAAACAAAGAGTTGATGAAATATTTTCTCTGGCAAATATGTTTTGCCATTAAGACACTCTTCCCCCAGAACCATCTGCAGTCGTGTATTCCTTGGCAATGAATTTTGTTTGTTGTATTTTTTAATGTATTCATCGCCTTTGTCTATTTGGTCATATTTAACATGGCAAGCACTTCTCTCAAATTTGTCTTAAGACACCATTTCCTTCACTACATTTGATCATTTCTAGATTGGACTGCTAAATAAAATGAATTAAAATTTTTGGAAAGTCCATTTTCTAATGAACTAAATATGCCATCTTTTAACTACCTATGAATCTGAAGTACCATTTAAATTTATGATATATTATTTGAAGTTTTTGTAAGGAGGCTTGGAATTAAGTATAGCAATGTCTGAGTTATCAGGGATAGAAATCTCCAAAATGGTTAAAATATTTAAAATTGCACTGCATATTTCCATTAAATTAGAAGTAATTCCCTCACTTTACTTGATTATAACTTCAAATAGATGAATTTTTAAAACTTTGCCCTCTTCTCAAGATTTCTTATTCACATTCATTGAGATCTCAATGCAACAAAGAGATATATGTAGGGAAAGAAATAACCAATAAGATGTAATTTTAATTTTGCATCTGTATACTAGAAACCCTGGATTTTCTCACATTGACTCTTCTTTCTTTGTCACTGACTATGAAGAGGTTTTTTTCCTTTTAAATTAAAGGAAGAAAAAATGGATTAAATTCAATTTCAAAGTCATGAATATAATGCAACTAAAATATTTTTAAATTATGTGCAGCCATCTTAAGCAAGATTAAAAAATAATAAACCCTAGTGTAATAAATAAATTTGCTCAATATTTTGTTATAACAAATATTCAGCATAAGTATCGAATATTTGAACATTTTAGGTGACTTGTGTTTTAAAGCTATAAAAGTATTGAAAATTCTTTTTTTAAAGGACAGTAAATAGAATCAGAAGAATATTGTATATAGTAACAGCATTTTTTATTAACTATAAATTACTGCACTATCCTCAGCCAAGATAATCCCTGAGACTCATGATTAAAAGAAAAAGTCATCTGCCTCCTGAGAAAGAACTGATATATTCTGAATGCTGGTGAAAAGATACTTCTCTCTCTTTCTGTGTCTCTGTCTGTCTCTCTCTCACTTTCTCTCTCTTTTGTCTTTCTCTCTCTTCCTTCTCTCTCTTCCTTCTCTCTCCTTTCCTTTTCTCCCTCCCTTCCTCCCTCCCTCCCTCCCTCCCTTCCTTCCTTCCTTCCTTCCTTCCTTCCTTCCTTCCTTCCTTCCTTCCTTCCTTCCTTCCTTCCTTCATTCCTTCCTTCCTTCACAAAATGACTACTATGGATACATATAATGTAGAATCTATATCAGATGACTTACTGGCTTAGGGCAGGTAAGAGCTTCTGAGGGAAGGACAGAAGAAGAGAGGGGAGGAGGAAGAGACCTAAAAGCTCAAAAATTAAAAAAAAAAAAGAAATGTTAAAATTGTTTTTACATGTAATGGGGGAAATAAAATAATATTAAAATAAAATGAATTTATACCTGGAAAATACAGTGATCCCAAATCTTTCATGGGAGCTTATATTCCAGAGACCCCTGTGAAAGTAGAAAATTCCTGAAGTGCTGATGTTATATTTATTTTATTATCCTTTGCTGGTAAGCATCTTCCTCTGGTACTCAGGTTCACTGCCAGGAGCCTTAGAAGGAGCAGAACATTTGGGTAGCATAGGACTTGAAATAAATTCCACCTTTTATGAAAATTTCACAACAAAGCAACACCATAAAGCAACACTACAGACAGTGATCAGATGTCGATGTGAAGTGGACAAAAAGAGATGCTGAATATATGAGCACAGTGAGGGAGAGCAAACAGACCAATGCTACAGTCACTGAGCCAGTCAGTTCCCAGGATACAGAATTCAGCAGTGTAATTGGTCACTTTTCATTGAATCAGCCAATAATGTGCGTGTACAATCTCACATTGGCAAACTTCCACAAGCAATAGTGGCATATTGAGTTTCCATTGTATACAGTACAGTATTCATCTGCAAAATCCCATGATTTAGTGAAAACTCCACAATACAGATATATATGTATATATATTTAAAAAACAACCCTTGATACAGTAAAGCTACAATAAGTGAACCCTGATATAATGAGGGAAGACTGTATATACAAAATCTACCCCTCAATTTATCACTCTAAGGTCTACATATAGATATAGGAATATAGACAGATATAGAAATATCCCATTTGATTCACTTACCCAAACATTTCTTTTGTACATTTTCTACTCTTGCAAAACTTAATGTTTCATGATGGGACTACAACGAGGAAGGCAAAGCTATCTCTGTCCTTGACATTAAACTTTATTACTAGGGGAAATATGACATATCTCCAGAGAAGATAATATGGGATAATTTGAGGAAATAAAGATATATAATACTTGGAGAAATCAGGCAACACATCCCAGAAGAGTTGAAATTTTACTTGATTATTGGAAGACTCTAACTGTTCATAAGGCATAGTTCAGTGAATAGGGCATGGAGCCTGAAGTCTGGAAGACCTGAGTTCAAATCCAGCCTTAGATACTTACTAGTTGTGTGACACTGGTCAAAAACGTAATTTCTATTTCCTTTAATTCCCTGGAAAAGGAAATGGTGAATAAATCCTGTATCCATGTCAGGAAAACTCCATAGAGATCATTGGTATCATATGGTGCATGGGGTCAGGAAGAGTTGGACAAGACTGTACAACAACAATGAGTCCTTAAAGGTATAGTAAACAACAATAATAAACTTTGGTGCACTTTTCTTTCCACAGCTTTTTTCTGCCTAATCACTCCATTTATGTATCATCAACAAAACCATTTGGCCTGAATATCAGCCTCAGCAAAACAGAGGTGCTGTTCTAACCCGCACCAGGAAGGCCAACTAACCAGCTGTGCATTACAGTCGACGGCACGCAGCTTTCCAACATCAACACCTTCAAGTACCTGGGCAGCACCATCGCCAATGACGGGTCCCTAGACTACGAGATCAATGCCAGCATCCAAAAGGCCAGCCAGGCACTCGGGCGGCTGCGCTGCAAAGTCCTCCAACACAGAGGTGTAAACACTGCGACGAAGCTCAAAGTGTACAACGCAGGGTCCTCAGCTCGCTCCTGTACGGTGTGAGACATGGACACTGTACCGGAAGCACATGAAGCAGCTGGAGCAATTCCACCAACGCTCCCTCCGGTCCATCATGAGGATCCGATGGCAGGACCGAATCACCAATCAGGAAGTCCTCGACAGAGCCAACTCCATCAGCATCGAAGTACTGGTCCTCAAAACCCAGCTACGATGGTCTGGACACGTCATCCGCATGGCCCCACAGCGAATACCAAGAGAGGTATTCTGTGGTGAACTGTCAGCTGGACTCAGGAAACAAGACCGACCAAAGAAAAGATTCAAGGATCAGCTAAAGTCTAACTTGAAGTGGGCTTGTATTATACCAAAGCAACTAGAACTCGCTGCCCCTGACAGAAGCAGCTGGCGAACCCACATTAACCATGCCTCTACCACCTTTGAAGATGAACGACGTCGACATCTTGCCACTGTGTGTGAAAGTCAACACCAGGCCAGAACTGCACCTCCCGTAACAACTGGCGTCCCAGGCCCCATGTGCCACAAACCACGCCTCAGCCTTTGGACTCCAAAGCCACATGAGGGTACATCAATAGATGATAATGCACAAAGACAATCGTCATTCTCGGACACCGAGAGACTACTACTATATATCATTTGTTTCTTCAAATAATCTTGAGCTTATCTATAAATGTATATCTCATATCCTCCCCAAGGATAACTGTAAAATATAAGCTCCTCAAGAACTAGAATTCATTTAACAGTATCAATATACATTATTTTGGGGGGTTAGTTTTTGAAGTTCAGTAATATTTAACTTTCCCCCCAATTGTACAGAAAAAAGTAATATTTGTTGTTTAACATAATTCCAAATTCTTTACCTACCTCCATGCCCACCATATTAAGACAGTAATCAATTTAATATAGGTTATACATGAGGTATCATGTTAAATATATTTCCATGTTTGTCATATTGTGGAAGAAGACACATATCTGAAAAATACATGGATTGGGGCAGAGCCAAGATGGTGGCATAGTAGCAGGGAAATCATGAAACTGCTTTGAATATCCTTCCAATCCAGTCTTTAAAAAGGGGGTCTTCCAGTGGATACAGCATGAAAGGTAAGCAGTGGGAAGGGATATTCAGGTCATAAGGAGGCAAAACTGCACAAGGAAAAATCAGCATAGGCTGAAAACCTCCCCCCACCCATAACCAGGGCAATCCCCAAATTCTAGGGGGCTGCCTACACTAAGAAAAATGTACTGAAGATTTACTGCTCATGGCTCCATGCCCTGGCACTGAGATTTGGAGCTCAATAGCACTGGCCTCACTTGCGTCTCTGTGGCAGCAGCTGTGGGTGAGAAACAAACAAATACATTCCAACATTGCAAAAAAAATTAAACTGGTAGCAAGGTGTGGAGGAGGAACTCAAGGATTTCAAGAATCAAGTATGGCAGATAGAATAAAAAATTAGAAGAAAAGTGGAAAAAAGAAATGAAAATAATGAAAAAGATAATAACAGCTTAAAAGGCAAAATTGGCCAAATGGAAAGAAAGACATAGAACTCAAGTGAAGTAATAATCATAATGAGAAACAGAACTGACTTGCTTGAAGAACAGGCAAAAAAGCCCAATAATGTAAAGAGTGCCAAGAAAAGCATAATAGACCAATTGGAAGAGGAGAATGAAAAGATTATGGATGAAAATCAGTCTTGGGCAAGTAGAAGCTAATGATTTCATGGGACATCAATAAATAATGAAACAAAATCAAAAGAATGAAAAATAGAAGAAAAAATGAAATTTCTCATTGCAAAAACAACAGACCTAGAAAATAGATACAGGAGAGACAATTTGGGAATTATTGGACTACCTAAAAGTCATGACCAAACAAAAAGCCTAGATATCATATTACAAGAAGTTATCAAAAAAACTGCCCTTATATTTTGAACAAGAGGGCAAAATAGACATTGAAAGAATCTACAAATCGCCTCCTACAATCAATACCCAAAAGACAACTCCAAGGAATGTTATAGACAAGTTCAAGAGCTTCCAGGCTCAGGATAAAATACTACAAGTGGCCAGAAAGAAACAATTCAAATATCAGGGCCCCCTAGTCAGGTTATACAGGATTAAGCAGTTTCAACACTGAAGGACTGCAAGACTTACAATATGAAATTCAGGAAGGCAAAGGAACTGGGTCTACAACCAAGAATCACTTACTCATCAAAATTGACTCTATTCTTCCATAGGAAAGTATGGGTATTCAATAAATAACATAGAAGATTTCTAAGCATTCCTGAAGAAAAGACCAAAATTAAACAGAAAATGTGATGTCCAAATACAAAATTCAAGTGAACCATAAAAACATAAATAAGAAAGAGAAAAAAATTAAGGACTTCAATAAGAACAAAATGATTATATTCTTATATGGAAAGATTATGTATGTATATATACATACATATATATATATATATATATATATATATATAACTTGAAATTAGTAACATTATCATATTAGATAGAAGAAATATACATAGGCAGAGGGTTAGATATTAAACTGTTTAGGATGATATCTAAAAAAAAGAGGAAAAAAGGACTGTACTATGAGAAATGCAAAGGAAGAGGTAAAATGGGGTAAATTATGCTACATAAAGAAGTTCATGGTGTGGAGAGAGAACAGTGTTACAAAATGGGGAGGATGAGGATGGTGACAGCAAATACTTAAACCTTACTCTGATTGCAATAGGTTCTGAGAGGGAAGAACAGGTAGATTTATTGGGGTATAAAATTCTACCTTACCCTAAAGAGAAGTAGGAGGAGAATAATGAGGGAAGAGCTGGGAAAGGGAGTAAAATAAGGGAGGGAGAAGCAAAACACTGGTGTGGTGGGGAAAAATGAAAGGAAAAATAGCAGGATTAAAAGAAGAAATCAAAATGATGGCGAATACACTGATGGTAATTGTAACTGTGAATGTGAATGGGATGAACTCACCCATAAAACAAAAGCAGGGAGCAGAGTGGATTAAAAATTAAAATCCCACCATATGTTGCTTACAAGAAACATACCCCAGACAGGTAGACACACACAGGGTAAAGGTATGAGGCTGGAGGAGAATTTATTGGGCATCAACTGATAAAAAGAAGACAAGATTAGCAATCATAATCTCTGACAAAGGTAAAACAAAAATAGATCTGATTAAAAGAGTTAAGAAAGATAAACAGGAATCCTGACCTAACACTATGGTTGACTGGGAGACTTGATTTTGAGTTAAATTCTGTAGAATCTTACAGATTTTCAAATGAAAGCAAACTCAAAACGATCTGAAACCTGCTCTAAATTCAAAAGGCTTAGACAGGAGTCTGGGAAGTCACTGGATACATTTCTAGATAGGCTAATTGAGGTAGGGGAATATCTTCTAGGCATGGACAATCTCACAGAGGAGAATATTACCCATATCAGATGACAGTTTATAAAAAAAACTCTTGCACTACAGTAAAATAAAATTAGGACCAATTGCCCAATCTGGGAAAACATGGGGTTGGAAGAACTTAGATTGCATGTTATATGTTCCAGGCTCATAAAGACAGGCATGCAGAAGAAAAGAATGACTTCATAGAAGATCTAAAGAAACAACTGAAAGAGGCTAGTCAAAAGTTAAGAGAAAGTGAAATCAAAGGTTAAAGCAGGAACAGTCCTTAGATCCTATAAGCCAAGAGCAGAATTTACACCCAGGCAACAAAGAACAAACTTGCCCTGATGTTGCCTCTGTAACAAACTTGGCCACTTTATGAGAGAATGCTGCTTTAAGGAACAGTTCTCTGGGCAAACATATAGAGGGAATAGAGGCTTTAACAACAGTGGCTAAGTACAATAACAACAGGTTTAAACCATACCAGAGACAGGAACAATCTAATTGCTGTTCACACAACTGTTGTCATGGGTCCCAAAAAGTTCTTAATTTTTATACAGTGCAGGACTATATAAAAAATGGAACAAGACCAAAATTCTCACAGGAGGCAGGGTCAAATTGCCAAAAAGGGGATCAGCAAAAAGTGCATGTGTATTATGAAAGTGTACCCAGAGATGCACAGAGCAAGAAACAATTAGGCAATATGAAATATCTAATAGGGAAAGTGATAGAACCAATGAAATGCAAACTGGAAGCTATGCAATACAAACTAACAACAATGAAATGAGTACTGAGTGTAATGAAGAACAAATAGATACATTATTTGAGACACTGTGGTATGCCTCACTACCCCAAAACATAAATGCCCAAGGGGCAGAACTCATTATCTTGAAGCAAGCCTGCATTCTTGCAGAGGGCAAGATGGCTAACATCTGTACAGACTTTTGGTGTGCATTTTCAATGTGTCATGCAATGGGTTCAATTTGGAAAAAGCATGGGTTCATAATAGCTGGAGGAAAGCAAATAGCACATGCAGAAATAATAACTAAGTTGCTAGCAGCTATCCAAAAGCCAAGAGAGATAGATTGATATATTGCTGAGGCCATACTTTTGGGAGGGATCTGTTGTTAAAATGAAATTATAGGGATGATGTTACAGAAAAATATGCAGCCTGAAAAGCTCCATTCTATGTCATGAATCTTTTTGTCATAGAGTCAATAGATTTCCACAGGACTCTGTGATTCAAACATGGAAGGAAAAGTTTGGAACTAGGGAGGAAACTGGCATTTGGGTGACAGACTCTGGAAAACAAATGTTGCCAAAATATTTTTAAAATCATATATGGCAAGCCATCCATAATAAAGGACATTTTGGTACTCAGGCATTAGTGGACATGATAAAACAATCTTGGATAACCCTGGGGATTAGTACCATTGCAAGCAGGGTCTGTACAAGCTGTTGCATCTGACAGAGATTCAATCAGGGTACATTTAGAAAGAAAGGTTTAAGAGGAATATCTCTAGCATACTGCCCATTTGAAAATTTGCAGATAGATTACATCAGCAAAACAAAAACAGGGGGGCAGCTGGGTAGCTCAGTGGATTGAGAGCCAAGCCTAGAGATGGGAGGTCCTAGGTTCAAATCTGGCCTCAGACACTTCCCAGCTGTGTGACCCTGGGCAAGTCACTTGACCCCCATTGCCTAGCCCTTACCACTCTTCTGCCTTGGAGCCAATACACAGTATTGACTCCAAGACAGAAGGTAAGGGTTTAAAAAAAACAGGAAAATACAAATTTTGCTTGGTATTGGTGGATAAGCTAATGAGGTGGCCTGAAGCATTTCCATCTGCTACAGCAGTCTTTGTAGTAAAAGTATTGCTAATGGAGATGATTCCTAGGTTTGAGATTCCACTCAGATAAGGGAATGCAGTTAACTCATGAAGTATTAAAACAGGTCTATGAAAATCTAGGTATAACAGCTAAATTTCATGTTCCCTGTCACACACAGAGCTCTGGACAAGTTGAAAGGTTCTTTGGAGAGATAAAAACCATGGTGGGAAAGCTATGTACAGAGACTCATATCAAATGGCCAGATATTCTCCCAATAGCATTATTTTACCTGAGAACTAGACCTCGTTCACCATATGAGTTAATCTATTGTATCACCATATGAGTTAATCTATTGTCATCCACCATTGCAAGCCAAAATGTGGAAAACTGCTTATGCCTCAATGCTAGGATGAGATATACAAATTGATTCATACATAGTTGCTTTGCAAGAAAGATTGAAAGAACTTCATGACATGGGAGTGTTAGTCCAATCTGGTCCTCTGGATTATTCTTTGCAAAACATTAAGCCAGGTGATTCAGTCTAAATTGAAAACTTTGCAAAAACATCTGCCACACAGCAAAATTGGAATGGTCCTTATACTGTAATTTTAGTTTCACCTTGTATGATTGAAAATCTATTTCCTTAAAAAAGAACTACATATCCCAAGAACCCACTGACTTCCTGTCATTACATACTTCCTGTAGACAGAGAATAGAGGGCATGGGCTTTGGAGGCTCCCTCTCTCTGATGTAGAATCAGCATTGATGGTGGTGAGTGGGGTTAATTAAAAATGGCTAACCAGCCATGGGCTCGTGGTCTTTATTTTGTACCATATTTATTCCTTTATTTCTAATCATCATTAATAAAACTTTTATAATATTATTATTGAGATTTAATTTTAACTATTACATTGATGGCAACAACTAGTTGGAGAAGACCCTCTCAAAACCTTAAGATAGCCTATATAAAAAAAATTTAAGCCACATTTCTCCTGCCAAGGCTTTTTGCCCACCCCACCCACCCTCACAAACTCCTACTCTCTTGGGAACTGCTGCATTTTTCTTTTACTACTTTTTGCCATGTTGCTTGCTCTCCCTACTGGCCAGGCTATTTTTAGTGGGGTGGGGGTGGGGGGAACTCTTGTTGAAGAAGAAATAAAACACTTCTCTCATTCAACTGCTTGAGTCCTTCGTTCCTCCTTCCTCCTTTGTTCCTCCTTGCTGCTGATTCTGGTGTTGCTGATACTGCTTCCTCCTAATCTTCTGAACCCTGTGAATTTTAAAACTGCTCAGACTGTACCTTAGAAGATTTGGTTAAGTTTTCCCCCGTTTTTAACAATGGAGGTACTTGATCAGGAATGTATTGAGAACTTTTAAAATTACTCCACCCTGCTCAGACAGTGCCTTAAGGGAAGATAAAGTTGCAAACTCCTGATTGAATAATGAAAAGACCCTAACTCATATCTTATAGTAAAGCTAGAACCTTAAGCTAGGTCTATTTTTAGATCTAATACAAAAGGGTGCTAAGTACCTATAATTATTAAATTAATCACTAAAAGGTGAAGCAACTTACAAAAGGCAAGCTTAACAAAAGAGGTGTGAAATACTCAGAAGATTTAATCTAACCAGAGAAGGTGAGAACAAAATAATATGAGAACTAAGAATGAACAGTCCTGGGGAAAAGTGTCTACTGTGATTGGTAGACGTGAAAATTTAGGGGAGTTGACATAAGAGAAAATTTCTTTAAAAGGAGAAGTCAGTTCAGGTATTGCAGAGTTTTGGATTGGAAGTCAGTTGTAGTTGGAGGTAGTTGGAGTTTGGACTGAAAGAACCCAGTTTGGAGATGATCTTGTGGTGAGTGATAAAGACTGACTCATTCTCCCTTAGGCTGGCTTAGGCCCTTTTTCTACTGCTTGGCTATTCTGGATTCTGTGTGATTCCAGGAGAAGAGAATTCAAAAAGAGCCATTGTAAAGTGCCAAAGAAGCACAAAGCTAAACTGCATAGTGCCTATCGAGCACAAGGTCAAAGAGACCAACCAATCTCAATGGGATTCATGAAAATTTTCAGCCAAGACAAGAGGAGTTGAACTTGTTTGGGGTTTGAGATTGTGGCTGTTTAACATGTGTAAAAGGCAGGTCTTCCATGTCCCACATTCTACCAAGTATCTCAAATTTTGCTCCTACCTGGCTCCTATAATCTAGTCCCTTTTCTGTCTTTGATGGTGTGGAAATTTTCTATAGTCCTGGCTACTGATTGGGTAAATGCATAATTGCTTAAATCATTTTAATTGGGCCCTGATTCAAGGACCTGTTATGGATTTATTTTTCCTTTACTTAGAATTTTTACACATAAGACTTTGATAGTCTATATTTCATCCAGAACTTATTTTGTATTTGGATTTTTAAAATATTTTTTATTTCACTTACTAATTGATTCATATACCTCATAACTCAGCCATGCATTCCTAAGTGATCCCTGTGTTTTTCAACACCGTCTTTGGGGGGGGGGGGAATGTATTATTATTATTTTAAACTGAAAATTTTAAATTCTTTTTGAGAGTAATTTTGGGTTAAGAAACATACTACCTCTCCAAATCCAGAAAATGAACTCTTCTTAGAAGACACCATGAAGATGCCTCCACATACCACAAGCTACATCGATAAAACCCAGAAAGAAGTTTGGATGTGGTTGATTAAACTGAAGCTTGATTGAATATTTAATTTGAATGTATACTCTTATGCTAAAAGGGGACTGCACCCAACTGGCTTTTTGTCAATGTGCCTAGCAATTATTGGTTTTGTCCTCTTATCCTCAAATTATTGCAATTTCAAAGTTGGTATGTTCACAAGACCCACTGGAGAGACTAGTCTTCCATGGGTCTCAGGGGGGAATGTATGATTGAAAATCTGTTACCCTAAAAAAGAACTACATATCCCAAATTTCCACTGACTTCCTGTCATTATGTTCTTCATGTAGACAGAGGATAAAGGGGGTAGAATTTGGAGGCTCCTGCTCTCTGATGTAGAATCAGCATTGATGGTGGTGAGTGGGGTTCACTAAAAATGTCTAACCAGCCATGAGCACATGGTATTTATTTTGTATCTTCTTTATTCCGTGATTTCCATTAATAAATCTCTTAAAATATAATATTATTATTGAGACTTAATTTGAACTTTAATAACCTTTAGCAATTAAAGTATTGGGGAAAGATTTGTGGTTTCATTGCTTGCTTTCAAAACTAGCTTATTAGGAAGAATGAGAAGGAGAAATCATTTTAGAAGAAGAAGAAATAGCAAACAGATTTATAGAGCTGAGCTGAGAGATATATCAGTCAACAGAGGCAGCAGTCAAAAGTTCGGTAAGGAGAGGACAATTCCAGTGGAAGACGACAATTCAAAGAAGAAGAAAATGACAGCATAAGCAGAGTCAGAGAGGAAGCAGCTGACCTGAAACTGACAGGTTAAAGGAGTCTTTGGGCAAGATTCAACACATAAGAGGAATAGACAGTTAATGGATACATGACTGTGAGATTTCGCATCATTGGAGCATAGCACACTTCCACTTCGTTACATACAACACTACATAATTCTAACAAGAATTTGAAGAGAGAAGAGTCAACAGGAAACATGAGAAGAGGAGATGCTGAAGATTTTGGTAGGTATGGTTACATCCAACATGCACATCTTAGGATACATTACTCACAAAATGTTATAAAATCTTATAAGCAAAGATATCCATGTCAGTAAATGGACACATTAGGTATTGGTTAGGATAACAGTAGAATACCTATACACATTAGTTTCAATAAGGTGTTACCTAAATACATCTGAATTGTGATATTCTGTTTAGGTAACATCAGAAAACATATCGGGCTATAGAGAGGTTAGTGTTTTTAAGATTCACAAAAGGGTGGTGATTTGTAAACCACAGTGTGCTTTTTTAACAACTGTTTTTGGAAAAGTATTTGTATTCATTTTGAACTTTTGGATTTTTAATTGCATTCTTTATACTTTACATTTTGTATTTGTATTTTGGAATTTTTCTTACTTGTTTTGCTTTTGCAAATGTTTGCATTTTGTTTGATCTTTGTAACTGTTTATTGTAAATCTCTTTCCTTTCTTTCCCTTGTTTATATTCCTTAGCATAAGGGAGTTTTAGGACTAGGATGAGGTAAGTGAGTGTAGTTTGTTGTTTTGTGTAAGAATACTAGAAGAGGATTACAATTAAAAGAATTTAAGTTTTGTTGGTGAACAAATACCAAAACATTTTTTCAAAATGAATTTTGGTTTTATTTGAATAGTAGAATGTAATAAGGGGAGCCAGCAACAAGTGAGAGAGAGATTTTGCGAGACAGCTACATGCCAGGAATGCCGGATTCTGGAATGCAGAGAAGGGATAAAGAGTGAACACCAACAGTTACTCAAGGCTCTTGGACTTCCTGTCTCTTGAGCTGCCTAGAGCTCTTGATCTTCCTCTCCTTTGAGCTGAGGAAGTTTTTAAATTCCTGTCCCCGGAGCTGAATAGGCTTACTTACCTCTGTTATTTCTGACTGAAGAAACTCTCCTTTTGCTTCAAAATCAAACTGTTCCTGTATGCTGAAAGAGTTCCTGTCAACTAAGAAGATTTGTGACCAGCTAATCTGAGCAGACTGCAGTGTGGGTGAGGCCGAGCCCATCTCGGGCCTGGCCCAGTTAGGGTGGATCGTGAGTTCATTTCTAGATATATCTGAAGACCTGTTACATTCCATAAATCAACCTGGGAGGATTAAATAGTGTCAGGTTTAGCTAGTCAGCCATTGGGATCTAGTCAGACAGGTTAGAGGCTAGGGAGCATCAAGACAAAGAAGGCACCTCCATGAGAAGGTTTTAGAAGGCTAGTGAGAAATCCCCTAGAGGAACGGAGTCCTTATTCTTTAATCCTCCCTTCATAATAGCTTGGTTTTCAAAAATAAATCCCTGTTCCTGTTCTTTTCAACAATTTGTCTGGTAGATTGAACTGTGCACTGGTCCCAGCGAGACAGGCTCACTGGCCTATTTCACTGAGAGGAATTAAGGATTTCAATAACCTTAGTACCTCAATAATATCATCAACACCATCCCTATTAGGGTAAATATTTCATTCCCAAATGACTTCAAATGAATGCATGCCCTTTGATCCAGTAATACAACTACTAGCTTTGTACCCCAAAGAGATGATAAAAAATCTTCATACAGAAATATTCATAGCCATGCTCTGTGTGGTAGTGAAAATTTGGAAAATTAAGCAGTGTCCCTAGATTGGGAAATGGCTGAACAAGTTGTGGTATATGATGGTGATAGAATACTATTGTGTTATAAGGAATGATGAATTGCTTGATTTCTCTATAGACTGGAACGGCCTCAATGAACTAATGCAGAATGAAAGGAGCATAAACATGAGAACATTATGCACAGGAACTGAAACATTGTGGAATGATCAAATGTAATTTACTTTGCTACTTGTAGCAATGCAATGGCCCAGAATAATCCCAAGGGATTTAAGAGAAAAAGCCCTATCCACAGCCTGAGAAAGAACTGTGAGAGTAGAAATGCAGAAGAAAAACATATGATTTATCATTTGTTTATATGGATATATGTTTTGGGGTTAGGGTTTTACAAGATTACTCTATTACAAATATGTATAATATGGAAATAGGTATCAATTGATAACACATATATCACCCAGTGGAATTGCTTGTCAACTCCACGGGGGGGATGGTAGAAGGAAAGGAGATAATGTGAATCATGGAATCATGGGAAAATATTCAAAAATGAATAAATTAATTTAAAATAATAAAACAAAATAGAACCAAATATTTTAAGACATATAATGTAAATACATAAATAAAAAGTTTACACCTCTATATGTGTTCAGATTCTATCAGTTTTTTACCTGGTGATTGATATCATTTTTCATCATAATTACTTCTGAGTTATCTTAGGATCATTTATACCATCAATACTGACTTTTATGTGAATAACACATGTCTGAAGGTAGAATTTAATGAAACAAATATACTACACTGGATTTGAGAAAACAACTTTGAAGGACAGGCCTTCTGGATGATGTAGAGAATAAGTTGCTTCTCCAAGTTGAGTTATATTTTTATCCTACATAGAAGTATTAAAATAATTAAAGCAATATAATCCCATGAAAAATCATCTTTGTCACTCAAATAGCACAAGGAGTATTTTGTCCTTCACTAGACTATTTAATCCTATTTTGAAAATTCTTTTTGAAAAACAGAGTTAAGGTGACTTTGGAATCTGAAACACTGAATAGATGGATTCTTTTTTTTAATCACATGAAATTATCCCAAATGATTATCTCTCATATCAGTGCTACTTGTATTTTAAAAACATGTCTTTTTTATCTCAACATAAATAATACTAGAAATCCCTCTAGTCTTAAACTACAAATTTTTGTGAGTACTTTCACTTCTTTTGAAACAACTTACAAACTCAAGATCTTATTCTGATAAGAATTGCACTAATTTTGCAGCCTACTGTTTAGGAGGCCCTAACATTATCATACCAGAGATTGGTTTAGTTTTTATATTCAATTTTCTTAATTCCTATGAGGCATCTTCTTCTTACATCAACAGTTTCAAATTCAGCAACACTATCACAGTTGAAAACTGTAAACGTGATCGTCTCTTTTAATATATGATTTTAAAGCAATATAGTAACTTGGGAAGAAAGGAAATTAGACTGAAAAGTATATAAATGCCAAGAGTAAGCATATTTTAAATGACTTACTTATCTATAGCAAAACTGAATTTTGAAATTTTCACTTAAAATCCCCCCCTAGCCCATGTATCACAACCTACCACTAGAGAGAAAAATGACTGATACAGCAGACACTAAAGTTTTCCTGTTAATTATAACACCATGATTTATATTAGAGTATATACTGTTTTAGGGCAGGTACTATATTTTATTATTTATTTTTAAATCTCTGATGTCCAACACTCCAATCACAAATATCTGTAATAAGGTAAGCACTTAATAAGAATTTGCTGAATTGAATCTGTTGTTAAAATATCCATTTTCTTTTTTTTTAAATGGGTATCTTGCATGCTTTAAATGTTTTAAAACAGGGTAAAATAGCAGAGCTGGTTATAGGTAGATATCCTTAATTACCAAGGAGGAGGTTGTCTTCATCATGAATATAAACATTCAGACTCCACAAATTATATCACTACTATCATTAAAATGCACATTTCTGAAACATGCCTATGAGTTATTTTTTTTTTTTTGCTGATGAGATTATTGCTCTGATTTTCATTGCTTTGCAATGAACTCCTACTGGCAAACACCTGGGAGTAATTACTTGAAAGGACTAAGAACATGCACAAGTGTGGCTTAGGAGAGCAAAATTAAGCTTCAGCTAATGGAAAATATAGCAGCTCAACCATTAACTATTATGTTACATTTTTGGGTAAATTTTAAGTGATCAGGTTGAAGGATATAAGCATTTTTAGCACCTACAGTACTATATACCAGGTATTGTGTTAATTTCTTTTACAAATATCTCACTTGAATATTACAAGAACTCTGTGAAGTAGGTACAATCATTAGCCCTATTTTACAATTATAGATTAGGGTATAAAAACATTGCAAACAAGTGCAAAAAAGCAGAAATAATAAATGCAACCTTTTCAGATCACAATGCAATGAAAATAATAATTAGTAAGGATACATGGAGAGGCAAATCAAAAATTAATTGGAAATTAAATATTATGATTCTCCAAAATTGGTTAAAGTATAAAATAATATAAACAATTAAAAATTTCATTGAAAAAATGACAATGATGAGACATCCTTTCAAAATCTATGAGATGCAGTCAAAGCAGTACTCAGGGGGAAATTTATATCTTTGAGTTCATATATTAACCAATTATGGAGGTCAGAGGTCAATGAATTGGGCATGCAAATTAAAAAAATCTAGAAAGTGAACAAATTTTAAATCCTCAGATGAAAACTAAATTAGAGATCCTAAAAATTAAAGGAGAAATCAATAAAAATCAAAAGTCAAAGAACTATTGATTTAATAAATAAGACTAGAAGCTGATATTTTGGGAAAAAATCAAATGAAATAGACAAAGTATTGGTCAATTTTATTTAAAAAAAGAAAGAAGAAAACCAAATAACAGTATCAAAGATGAAAAGGGAGACCTCACCTCTGAGGAAGAGGAAATTCACACAATCATTAAAAACTATTATACCCAATTATATGACAATAAATATGGCAATCTAGGTGCCTAATGAATTCACAGGTAAATTCTATCAAACACTCAAAGAAGAACTAATTCCAATACTATACAAACTATTTAACATAATAAGCAAAAAAGGAATTCTACATCTACATCTATATCTACTGTCCTTTTATGACACAAATATGATACTGATTCCAAAGCCAGACAGTTTAAAAACAGAGAAAAAAAATAACAACATACCAATCTCCTTATGTGGGAAGGAAAACTCAATCAAGCTCTGTACTTTCTGCCACTGAGGTGGAATAAACAGCAGTTGAAAGTTTTGAATGAAATTGATGAGCAGGGATGACAATTGGTGGGGGGAGGGGCAACTGGGAGAGGGACAGTTACTCTTAAGGGACACTGTTTCCTGAAACTTGGACTGGAAGGAGCACTTTCTCCCTGTCTCTGGATAAAGGTACCTCTATTCCTGGATTTTCCCAACTGTGTGCTCTACTTGCATTCCTATGATCTTGTCATCAACCAAAAGGATTTAAGGGCAGCAAATGAATTTAAGGTCAGTCTTTAGGGGCATCAGCCTGAAGAGACAGGCTCAACCAGATCTGAGGATCAGAACCTTTTCTTCCTCTTGCTGTCTACTGCTAAAGACTTTGAATTTAGGAAAGCTAGCATAGATTAACATAAACAGGAATAAAAGAAAACCTCCACTGGCCTGTGAGACCTGGCCTCAGCTCAAAAGCTGAGAAAGACTTAAACCCAATCTAGGGAAATCCCAATTCCCTCTTCCCTGATATCTTCCCAGTTCAAACTTCTTATTAAATTCATCTTGAGTTAAATAACCCACAGTCAGATAAGAGGACTGTTATTTCAGTGGGACATAAAGAGAGCTGAACATCAGGATAGCCATTCAACCATAAATGGTCCTTATCAGATCCCTTCTGGGTGACCTTGGCTGGGGGAAAGTTTGTCCCTCAGAAGATACCATGCTTACTTGTTCTGAGGTATCTTCAACATCAATCAATAGAGAAGATTATCCCTCAGGCTATCAGAGTTGGTCCATTTCTCTGGAACCCCATTTCAAAGATAGCCTCTCATCAGGTGGTATCTTTCTCCTTTTACCTCACCAGCATCCATATTCCCTCTATCCCTTCAATGCCTCCATTCCCTCTTACGAACCCTTCATTATCCCCTGTACTTTGACAACTTCTATTCAGGTAATGAACAAAGAGTAAATGGAACATAGAAATACCAAGGAACACCAAGCAAAAATGCAAAAACATCCGGGAATTGGACATAGACTTTGGATGAACTTAAAACCCAATTAAAAAAAAAAACAATTAAGAGAGGTTGAAGACATTTGGGGAAAGAACTAAAAAGTAAAATAAGTCACATAGAAACAGAGACAAATTAACTAAAATGAAAAAAAAAGTGTCTAAAAATCCAGAATTCATCAGCTTGAAAATGAGGCAAAGAAGGAGTAAGATGACTTAAAAAAAAAAAGAAACAACCCGAATGAGAAGGATGACCAAAAATCCAGGAATGAAATTTAGTCATTAAAAATTAGAATCCAAAAACTAGAAGAAAATGATTTCACAAGAGAACAAGAGTCTATAAAACAAAATTTTAAAAATACCAAAAAAATTCAAGGAAAATATGAAACACCTCATTGATAAAACTAAAGACCTGAAAAATAGATGTAGGAGAGTCAAGTTAAAAATTATTGGACTACCAGTAAATCATGGAACAAAAAGCTGGGACCCCATTCTACAGGAAATTATTCAAGAAAACTGCCCTGACATTCTTGAACAGGAGGGAAAAGTGTAGATTGAAAGAATCTACAGCTCATGTCCTACATTTAATCCTCAATTGAAAATGCCCAGGAATGTTGTAACCAAATTCAATAACTACCAGAGCAAGAAAAATTACTACAAACTGCTAAGAAGAAACCATTCAGATACCATGGAATCACAGTTAGGATACAGAACTTAGCAACATCCACACTGAAGAACCAGAAAGCATGGGATATTATATTCCAGAAAGCAAGAGAACTGGGTCTACAACAAAGAATCAACTACCCAGCAAAATTGACTGTATTCTTGCAGGGGAAAGTATGGTCATTTCATAAAATAAAAGACTTGCCATCATCCATAAAGAAAATACCTGACTTAAACAAAAAAATTGATGCCCAAACAGAGAACTCAAGAGAATCACCAAAAGGTAATTAAGAAAGGAAAAAAAACCCACTACATTTTTAAGGGATCCAATAAGTTCAAATGATATGTGTTCCTATAAGTAAAGATGATATTGGTAACTTAAATATTATTATCATCAGGGTAGCTAGAAGAAGTATACTTAGAGGGAACAGTGACAAACTATATATGATGAAATGTCGAAAAAACATATTAAAATAGGAATAAAAGAGAATAATACTAAGAGAAATGGGAAAAGAGATAAAACACAGTAAATTTATATTTTATTAAGAAGCTCATTGGGGAAAGAGGAAAGAAGACCAAACAATGAAAGGTAAAAGAGGTTGGAGACAGGTAATACTAAAATCTTACCTGCAATACAATTGATTCAGAGAGGGCAAAGCAATCAGATCCATTGGGGCAGAGAATAGGATCATGCCCTATAGAGAAGTAGAAGGGTAATAAATGGGTTGGTGGGGATGAGAGCAATACAAGTAAGGGAAAGTTTGGGGGGGTAGTTTAAATGGAACTATAATAAGAGGGGAATAAGAGAGAAGAGTGTGTCAAGGGGAGTTACAATAGGGATGGAAAAAGGGGAGACTGACTAAAACCAAAAAGTTGGAGGGGGGTTTAAGAGGTATAAAAGAAAAGGCAGAATATAAGGAGAAAGTAAAAATTACACAAACAGTAATTATCACTGAGAATGTGAATGGTATGAACTCACCAATACAAAGGAAGCAAATAGCAAAATGGATTAAAAACTAGGATCCTACCATATATTGTCTATGAAAAACACACCTGAGGCAGATAGACATACAAAAGGTAAACATGAGATACACATAGGCCAAAGGTAAGAAGGTGGAGCAGAATTTACTGGGCTGCAACTAAGACAAAGAAGGCAGGAGTATCAAAATCTTAGACAAAACTAAAGCAAAAATAGATCTCATTAAAGGAAATAAGGAAGGTAATTACATCTTGATGAAAGGCAGTATAAATAATGAAGAAATACTCAACATACATGCACCAAATGGTGCAGCAATCAGATTTCTAAAGGAGAAACAAAAGGAGCTTAAGAAAGAAAGAAATAGTTAATGGAGGACCTTAACCTTCCCCTATGAGAACTAGATAAATCAAACCAAAAAATAAATAGGAAAGAAGTAAGGGAAATGAATGAAATGTTAGAAAAATTAGAGCTAATATATATCTGGAGAAAATAAATAGGAATAAAAATGAATATACCTTCTTTTCAGCAGGACATGGCACATATACAAAGATTGACCATATACATTGCAAGCAAATGTAGGAAAGCAGAAATAATAAAAGTAAAATTTTCAGACCATAATGCAATAAAAATAATGATTAATAGGGGTTGTAGAAGGGAAGATTTAAAATTAATTTAAAACTAAATAATTTCTAATTCTTCAAAATTGGTTGGTCAACAAATCAAAGAAACAATTACTGATTTCATTGAAGAGAATTACAATGAGTAAACAATTCATCACAATCTATGGAATGAGGCCAAAGAAGTATGCATGGGAAAATTAATATCCCCGAGTGAATATAACAACAAATCAGATAAGGAAGAGGGCAATGAATTGGGCATGCTACTAAAAAATTGGAAAGAGAACAAATTAAAAACCCCTAAATAAAAACTAAATTGGAAATCATAAAAATCAAAGGAGGAATTAATAAAATTGAAAGTAAAAGAACTACTAAACTAATTAATGAAACTTGGAGCTGGTACTTTGAACAAAACAAATTAAATAGATAAAGTATTGGTTAATTTTAAAAAAAGAACAAAAAATCAAATTAAAAATATCAAAGATGAAAAGGGTAACCTCACCTCTAATGAAGAGGTAATTAAGGTAATTATTAAGAACTATTTTGCCAAACTACATGGCAATAAATATGACAATGTAGGTGAAATGGTTGAATATCTACAAAAAATATAAATTGCCTACCTTAACAAAAGAGGAAATAGACTACTTAAATAATACCATATCAGAAAAAGGAATTAAACAAGCCATCAAGTAACTCCCTGAGAAAAAAAAATCCCCAGGGCCAGAGGGGTTCACAAATGAATTCTGTCTGCAAGGGTTAAAAATTAAAGGTTAGATTAAATATACAAAAATGTGGTCACCAGAAATTTTTACTGAAGTCAGAATGACTTTATAGCAATTTATTTATAAAATAGAGGGAAAGAGTCAAAGTAAGGAAATGAGAGAGAGTAGATATTTACTCCATCCTGGTCCAAACCAGAAAGGAATTCAGAGAGGTTTCCAGAGATAAATTAAAAAAGGGTTTTAGCCACGAGGCCTCCTCCAAGAGAAGGAGGTCTTTCTAGAGGCTAGTACCACCAGAAAAGCCAGGTAAAGGAGTCAGCCTTTTTACTCACTCACATGGTAGTCTTAAGGGGAAATCAAAGAGCAGCCTGAGGTCCCCAAGCTGGAGCTCCTTCAAGGTCAAGTTACAAGGTGAAAAAGCTGGTCACAAGAAGTTCTTGCCACTTCATTACTTCCTGTGCCTTCCTTCCACTTTATATGGATCAATTGCAGCTATAGTTATCCTTAAAACTTCCCATGGGAGAGTCAGTTGATTCTGATTCATCACCCACTATGGCACATATGGATCACAGACCTCCCTATACTTAAGGATGAGTGGAATATATTAACTTTTGGTGACTAAATCTAAAAATTGGCAGGGGAGAATTAATCCCATCTTCATATATCCAACATTTAAAGAACAACTAATCCCAATAGTATATAAACTATTTGACAAAAAAGTAAAGGGCACATACCAAATTCTTTTTGTGACACAAATATGGTACTTATTCCAAAGCCAGGCAGACTAAAAACAGAGAAAGAAACCTAGAGATCAATCTCCTTAATAAACATAGATGCAAAAATCTTAGATAGAATACTAGCAAAGACTCCAGAAAGGCATCATGAGGATTATTCACTATAATCACATATTATATGATATGCAAGGATGGTTTAATATTAGGAAATATATCCACATAATTTATCATATTAACAAATAAACCAATAGAAATCCCATGATCATCTCAATAGATGCAAAAAAAGTCTTTATGAAATACAACAGTTATTCCTATTCAAAACACTAGAAACTATAGGAATACATGGGCCTTTCCTAAAGGATATTTCCTAAAAATCATAAACATATTTAAATTCATGGGCAAGTATTATCTGCAATGGGGATAACTTAGAAGACTTCACAATAAGATCATGAGTGAAGCAAGCATGCCTTTTTTTTTTAACAATGCACTAGAAATACTAGTGGTAGTAATTAGAAAAGAAAAAGGAATTGAAGGAATTAAAGTAGGCTATGAGGAGACTAAACTGTCACTTTTTGCATATGATAAAATGGTCTACTTAAAGAATCCTAGAGAATCAAGTAAAAAGCTAATAGAAATAATCAAAAACTTTAGCAATGTTTCAGGATACAAAATAAAACCACATAAATGACCAGCATTTCTTTATATAACACAACTCAGCAGCAAGAGTCAGAAAGAGAAATTCCATTTAAAAATCACCCTAAACAGTATAAAATATTTAAGAATATATTTGCCAAGACAAACACTGGGATTATGTGAACACAACTAGAAAATACTTTCCACACAATTAAAACTATATCTAAACAATGAGGAAAAATATTAATTGTTCATGGGTAGAATAAGCTACCAATAAACATGACAATCTTACCCAAATTACTTTACTTATTTGGTGCCATACCTATGAAACTGCCAAGAAACTTTTTTACCATATTAGAAAAAATTGTAACTAGTTCATTTGAAAAACAAAAGATCAAGAATATCAAGGAACTAATGAAAATGTGAATAATGGGGGCCTAGTAGTACCAAATCTTAATCTATACTATAAAGCAGTGGTCATCAACACAATACATGGTACTGGCTAAGAGACAGAAAGGTGGATCAATGGAATAGACTCAGCTTTTGGGATAAGAACTCACTATTTGACACTGCTGGAAAAATTGGAAAACAGTATGGAAAAAATCAGAGCTAGATCAACATTTAACATTGATTAGAGAAATGTGAATTGAAACCACTCTGAGGTATCACCTTACAAGTTTTGGCTAATATGGCAGCAAAAGAAAGTCATAAATGTGGGAGGGGATGTGGCAAAATTGGGATACTAATACACTGCTGGTTGATATGTGAATTAATCCAAACATTCTGGAGGGCAATTTGGAATTATGCCCTAAGGACTTTAAAAGATTGCCTTCCCTTTGATCCAGCTGCACCATGCTGGCTTAGTACTTTAAAGAGATAATAAAGAAAAATACTTGTACAAAAATATTTATAGCTGCACTTTTTGTGGTAGCAAAAAAATGGGAAAATCAGAGTTTGTCCATCTACTAGGGAATGGCTGAACAATTGTGGTATCTGATGGTGATGGAATACTATTGTGCTGTAAGGAATAATAAACTAGAGGATATCTATTTGAATTGGAAAGACCTCCAGGAATTGAGCAAAACCAGGAGATCATTGTACACAGAGATTAATATATTGTGTCACAATCTAATGTAATAAACTTTTTCTACTAATAGCAATTCAATGATCCAGGACAATCCAGAGGAACTTATCAGAAAGAATTCTATCCACATCAAGAGAAAGGGCAGAAGAAAAACTTATGGTCAATCACGTGATTTGATAGGGATATGATTGGGATTTTGATCTTAAAAGACTTTACTGCAAATATGAATAATATATAAAAAGGTTTTGAACATGATACATATAGAACCCAATGGAATTATATCAAATTGTCAGCAGGAAGAAGGGGATGACATTGGAAAATTTTAAAGGGGGAAAAACCCAGGCTACAGAGGAAATACAGGAGGAAATTCAAGTAAACCCAAAACCTTTTAAAAAATGGAAATTGTCCACAAGCTCTTGAAGAATTTAAATTGGAGCTCATCAATAAAGATTTTCTTGCCTTCTGGCAAGAAAAGTGAGAAATAATTCAAAGGGAAAATAACAGTTTAAAGGACAACAACTCCCAATTGAAGAAACAGCTGGAAGCCATGAAAAGCAGGATAGATCAAACTGAAAAGGAAAATCAAAATATTATATTGGAAAATCAGTCCTTAAAGACCATAATTAGGCAACTGGAAGACAATGATCTTGCAGAACAGCAAGAATTAATAAAGCAAAGTCAAAAGACTGACAAAATGGTAGAGAACACAAAATATCTCACTGACAGGATGACAGATAAGGAAAATCATGACAAAACAATATGAGAATCATTGGTCTACCTGAAAAGCCAGAAATACACAGAAATCTTGACATCATAAGACAAGAAATTATCCAAAAAAACTGCCCTGATGTTCATGAACAAGGGGGCAAAATAGACATTGAAAGAGTCCACAGAATACCCTCTCCATTAAATCCTCAAAAGACAACTTAACAACAAGGAAAGTAATTGCCAAATTACAGAGCTTTTCAAGCTAAGGAGAAAATTCAACAAGAAGCCAAAAAGAGACAATTCAGATACCAAGGAGCACCAATCAGGATCACACAAGACCTGACAGCTTCCACACTAAAGGACCACAAGGCATGGATCATGATATTCAGAAAGGCAAAAGAATTTCAGAAAGGCAAAAAGAAAAAAAAAGATCCTTCAACCAAGAATCATCTATCCATCAAAATTGACTATATACTTCCAGGGGAAAGTATGGGCATTCAACGAAGATAGAATATTTCCAAGTATTTGTAAAGAAAAAAACTAGAACTAAGTGAAAAGTTTGATATCCAAACACAAAGATCAAGAGAAACATGAAAAGGTAAATAAGAAAGAGAGGGAAAAGGGGAAAATGTTTTTTTTTTTATCCAAACTTTCTTCTTTAAGGGCTATAATTAGATCAAATTATATATATTAATATATGGGGAAAATGTTACTGGTAACTCTCAAAAATTATATTCACTATTATAGTAATTAGAGGAATCATTCACAGGAAGAGATTGGTGTAATAAATGTTATAAGATGATATGCAAAAAGAAAAAAGAAAAAGGGAGAGGGGAATGGAAGATGGAATCAAGAGAAACTTGAAGAAATAAAATGAATAGGATAATCTTTATCACACAAAGATACACATGTGAAGGGGAGGGGAAGAATACTCTGATAAGAATGAAAGGAAGAGAGTGCTAATAGTGCTAATTAAATCTTACTCTCAGTGAAATCAATTTTGAGAGGGAAGAGCATCTGGATCCATTGGAGTCTTGAATTCTATCTTATCCTACAGGGAAAGTAAGAAGGGAAAACTAAGGGTGGTAGGGGAAGGGAGTACAAAAATGGAGGGAAAGAAAGGGGGAAGGAACTTAACAGACTTCAAAAAATAAGAAGAAGGTAAAAAAGGGAGGGGCAAAAAGGGAAGCATATTAAGGGTGGGGATTAGGGTGACTGATTAAAAGCAAACCACTGATTTAAAATGATATAGCAAAAGGAGAAAGAAGAGAAGTAGGAGAGGATATCAATATGCTGGGGAATACACAAGTGACAATCATAACTTTGAATGTGAATGGGATAAGCTCACCCATAAAATGAAAAAAAAATAGGAGAGTGGATTAAAATTCAAAATCCTACCATATATTGTCTACTAGAAACACACTGGAATTGGGTAGATACTCACAAGGTTAGAATCAAAGATTGGAGCAAAATATATTGGGCCTCTACTGACAGAAAGAAGGCAGGAGTTACAATCATGATACCTGAAAAAGCGAAAGTAAAAATAGATCAGAATAAAAGGGATAGGGAAGATAACTACATCCTGATAAAAGGCAGTATAGACAATGAGGAAATATAAGCACTCAACATATATGCACCAAATGGTATAGCATGAAAATTTCTAAAGGAGAAACTAGTGGAATTGAAGAAGAAAATAGATAGTAAAACTATACTAGTGAGAGACCTGAAACTACCACTATCAAATTTAGATAAATCAAATAAAAAAATAAGAAAGAGGTAAAATAATATGAATGAAATCTTAGAAAAATTAAAATTAATAGATATATGGAGAAAATAAATAGGGACAAAAAGGAATACACCTTCTTTTCAGCAACACATGGTACATTCACAAAGAATAACCATGTACTAGGTCATAAAAACATAGCAAACAAATGCAGAAAAGCATAAATAATAAATGCAACCTTTTCAGATCATAACACAAGAAAAATAATGATAAGTAAGGGTACATGGAGAGTCAAGCAAAAAAATTAATTGGAAAATAAATAATGTGGTTCTCCAAAATTGGTTATTTAGAGAACAAATCATAGAAACAATTAATAATTTCATTGAAGAAAATGACAATGAAGAGAAGTCCTTTCAAAATCTACGTGTTGCAGCCAAATCAGTAGTCAGGGGAAATTTTATATCCTTGAGTTCATATATTAACAAATTAGGGAGGGCAGAGGTCAATGAATTGGACATGCAAATCAAAAAACTTGAACGCGAACAAATTAAAAATCCCCACAAAAAAACTAAATTAGAGATCCTAAAAATTAAGGAAGAAATTAATAAAATTGAAAGTGAAAGAATATTGAACTAATTAATAAGATTAGAAGCTGGAATTTTGAAAAAACAAATAAAATAGACAAAGTACTGGTCAATCTAATAAAAAAAGGAAAGAAGAAAACCAAATTAACAGTATCATAGCTGAAAAGGGAGAACTCACTTCCAATGTAGAGGAAATTAAGGCAAACATTAAAAACTAGTTTGCCCAATTATATGGCAATAAATATGCCAATCTAGGTGATATGGATGAATATTTACAAAAACATAAATTGCCTAGATTAATCAAAAAAGAAATAGAATTCTTAAATAATACCATATCTGAAAAAGAAATTGAACAAGTCATCAAAGAACTCCCTAAGAAAAAATCCTCAAGGCCCAATGGATTCACAAGTGGATTCTATCAAACATTCAAAGAACAGTTAATCCCAATACTATACAAACTATTTGACATAATAAGCAAAGAGGGAGTCCTATCAAATTCCACTTATGACACAAATATGGTACTGATTCCAAAGCCAGGCAGATCAAAAACAGAGAAAGAAAATTATAGACCAATCTCCTTAATGAACATAGATGCAAATAATCTTAAATAGGATACTAGCAGAAAGACTCCAGTAAGTCATCATGAGTGTTATTCACTATGATCAAGTGGGATTTATACCAGGAATGCAAGGATGGTTCATCCACATAATTGAGCACATCAACAAGCAAACCAACAAAAATAACACCATTATCTCAATAGACGCAGAAAAAGCCTTAGAAAAAATACAACACTCATTCCTACTGGAAACACTAGAAAGTAAAGGAATAGACGTTCTTTCCTAAAAATAATAAACAGTATTTATCTAAAATATCAGCCAACATCATCTGCAATGGGGATAAACTAGATGTATTCCCAATGAGATCAGGAATGAAATAAGGATGCCCATTGTCACTGCTATTATTTAGCATTGTACTAGAAACACTAGCAGTAGCAATTAGAGAAGAAAAAGAACATGAAGGTATTAAAATTGGCAGAGGAGATCAAGTTATCACTCTTTACGGATGGTATGGTGGTCTACTTAAAGAATCCCAGAGAATCAACCAAAAAGCTAGTGCAAATAATTCACAACTTTAGCAAAGTTGCAGGATACAAAATAAACTCACATAAGTCATTAGCATTTCTATATATCTCTGACACATCTTAGCAGTAAGAATTAGAAAGAGAAATTCCATTTAAAATCATCCTAGACAATATAAAATTCTTAGGAAGCTATCTGCCAAAACAAACACAGGAACTATATGAAAACAACTACAAAACACTTTCCACACAATTAAAACTAGATCTACACACTTGTAAAAATATTAACTGCTCATGGGTAGGATGAGCAAACATAATAAAAATGACCATCCTATCCAAAATTATTTACTTATTTAGTGCCATACCAACCGAACTACCAAAACCCTTTTCTACTGAATTAGGAAAAAAAAAAAACATAGCAAAGTTCATTTGGAAGAACATAAGACCAAAGATATCCAGGTAAACAATGAAAAAAAAATGTGAAGGAAGGTGGCCTTGCAGAACCAGATCTCAAACTATACTATAAAGCAGTGGTCATGAAATCAATATGGTACTGACTAAGAGACATAAATTAGGATCAGTGCAATAGACTTGGGGTAAGTGGCCTCAGTAAGACAGTCTATGACAAGCTCAGAGACCCCAGTTTTTTGGGGAAAAAACCCATTATTTGATAAAAACTGCTGGGAAAATTAGAAGACAGTGATGGAGAGATTAATTTTGGATAAATACCTCACACCCTATACCAAGATAAACTCAGAATGGTTGAATGATTTGAACATAAAGAAGGAAATTGTAAGTAAATTATGTGAACACAGAATAGTATACATGTCAGACCTTTCGGAAAGGAAAGATTTTAAAAACAAACAAGACTTTGAAAAAGTCACAAAATATAAATTCAATAATTTTTATTACATTGAATTTAAAAGTTTTTGTACAAACAAAATCAACATAACCAAAATTAGAAGGGAAGTAACAAATTGGGAAACAGTCTTCATAACAAAAACCTCTGACAAAGGTCTAATTACTGAAATTTACAAAGAGCTAAATCAATTGTACAAAAAACAATCAAGCCATTCTCCAAAAGATAAATGGGCAAGGGACATGAATAGGCAATTTTCATTCAAATAAAAAAAATATTAATAAGCACATGAAAATTGTTGTAAATCTCGTATAATCAGAGAGATGCAAATTAAAATAACTCTGAGGTATCACCTCATACATAGAAGATTGGCTAACATGACAGCAGTGAAAAGTAATGAATGCTGGAGGAGATGTGGCAAAGTCAGGACATTAATGCATTGCTGGTGGAATTGTGAATTTATCCAACCATTCTGGAGGGCAATTTGGAACTATGCCCAAAGGGCACTAAAAGACGGTCTGCCCTTTGATCCAGTCATAACACTGCTGGGCTTGTATCCCAAAGAGATAATAAGGAAAAATACATGTACAAGAATATTCATAACTGCTCTCTTTGTTGTGGCCAAAAATTGGAAAATGAGGGGATGCCATTCAATTGGGGAATGGCTGAACAAATTGTGGTATATATTGGTGATAGAATACTATTGTGCTCAAAGGAATAATAAAGAGGAGGAATTCTATGGGGACTGGACCAGCCTCCAGCAATGGATGCTGTGAAATTTAGATTACTCCACCCTACTTAGTCTAACAAAATCAAGAATATCTACACTCATCATTAAGTATTAATTATTTAGGAGGATAGCCTATGATAGACATGTGCTAGCAAATGATAAATCAGAAACAACTGACAGACCCCTGGGCTGTCCTAAATCAAGCCAAAGATACCATTGGTACATGTGAGATGAAGGAAAATGATATAAAAACGGTCTATATATTTCACGTCACTTCCCCTCTCCGGCCTCTTTGGTGGTGGAAAGGTCTCTGGCTGGCTGCGTGCTGAGTATTTTGGCATCTTGGCATGGCAGCAGCTATTGTCAGGTTTGACGGTGAGTTTTCCTTGATACTATACTGATAGAAGCTGAGTAGCCTAGGTCAGGTGAGGCATCTTAGCTGAGCTCTCTTGGAGTTTAGCCTGATTCCTTTCTCCTTTACCTTCCAATCAGTATCTATTAGAGAAAGTCTCTAATCTTCAAAGTCCTCTTAGTAGAGGACTTTGAACTCCCCCTGGCACTGGCCAGGAAGGAGAAATCCTATACCTTTTCCTTCCTCTTCTCCTTGATTTCTTCCCCCTATATTGATTAAACCACCATAAATTTCCAAACTGACTTGGGTATTTTATTTGGGATATTCCTTGTTGACCAAAATAATTTAGTTTAGGTCACAACCCCTTTCAATGCAGACCGAAAGGAGCAGAACCAGGAGAACATTGTACACAGAGACTGATACAGTGTGCCACAATCTAATGTAATGTACTTCTCCCTTAGTGGCAATTCAATGATCATGAACAACCTGAAGGGATCTATGAGAAAGAACACTATCCACATTCAGAGGAAGAACTGTGGGAGTAGAAACAAGGAAGAAAAACAACTGCTTGATTACATTGGTCGAGGGGATATGATTGGGAATATAGACCCTAAATGAACATCCTAGTGCAAACATCAACAGCATGGAAATAGGTTCTGATCAATGACAGATGTAATACCCAGTGGAATTGCACGTTGGCTACGGGAAGGGTGGGGCAAGGGGAGGGAGGAATAGAATAAGATTTTTGTAACCAAGGAATAATGTTTGAAACTGACCAAATAAAATTTAAAAAATAAAAATAATCCCCCCCAAAAATAAAAAATAAAACTAACCTTGGGGGACAGCTGGGTAGCTCAGTGGATTGAGACCCAGACCTAGAGATGAGAGGTCCTAGGTTTAAAGCTGACCTCAGACACTTCCCAGCTGTGTGATCCTGGGCAAGTCACTTGACCCCCATTGCCTACCCCTTAGCACTCTTCTGCTGGTTTGGAGCCATTGACTCGAAGACAGAAGGTAATGGTTTTAAAAAACAAACAAACAAAAACCTAACCTTAATTTCTAATCAATGAAATTAAGGCATTATTATTCATTTTGCAATGACATGTATTAACAGAACCATTACATTTTCTTTATCCGTTGTCAGGCAGTATAGAACACTTGGGTAGGCAATGAAATTCCCTTCATTCATGTTACCAATTGAGAACTCCAAAAAAAAAAAAAAACTACATTAAGGATAAACTGGTAAAGCTTTGATTCATACTGCTCACTTTAAACTCCCCTCTAGTGATTAATTAAATTCTGATTAAAAAAAGAAGAAGAAATGGTGACTATATAATGGAAAAAATTCTGCAGATGGAGAAAAATGTTTCTCAAGTCTTTAAAAAATTAAAGAATGGTCATTAAAAATTTTTTTGTAAATGGCCCATGTAGATTTAGAATGTGAATTAGTGACTGTGAATGGAATCTATAAGATCTATGCATCTATTAAAAAACAATCTTTTCTTTAGGGGATAGTTGTTACACAGACACTTTAATTTCTCTTTCATAAATCTACCTCTGATAATATAACTTTGAGGTAGTAATAAATGAGCAGAAAGAAAACAATTTGTAATCTTCCATTGTTTATGTTTGTAATTGTTTGTCTACTTGACTTTAGTGTTTGCTATTTATGACGTATTACAGTAGTTGGCATCCAAAAATCTCACCATTATATCTCTACTGTATACCATTAAGTGTAATTTACACAGTAATGTTCTAGATGTTAATATAAGAAGAATGTTGAAAAAACTGCTGAATATCTACTATCTATTCACAATGGATCATTGGTGAATTTATTTACCGCAGGTGCTACAGTAATTGTGATAAATTGGGAAAATCCACAGTAGCTGGTGATGCTCAGATTAATATTGATACCTGAGTATACATTTTCCTTCTCTAGCATTTTTATATTAGGTAAATATGGAAATCCTCTCTAAATCTTTCATCAATATTTTTTTCATCTAATCCTCACTTCCTTTTCCTCCTTAGGAAACCCCCACTCTCAGGAGAATATAGAAGATGTTGCTTTTGTCACTTCTTCTCCATGGTTTTGCATTGGGAAGATTTAATGGGATTTCTCTTTTCTGTCAACAGTGATCTTTAATTGCTTAGGTTGCTCTTGAGCAAAATTAAACACTCCATTTCACTTGGGAAATTCCACACATTATGTTCATTAGAGAAATGAGAGATAAGGACAGATTGAGAAACCAATCCTGTAACATGCCTCTGCCAAAAGGAAACAGCAATTTAAAATGCTCTTGCTTTTCATATATCTATTCTGCAACCTTTCTCCCTTATTTATTTTGTGTTTTCTTACTGAATATGGTGAAATATCAGTTTTAAAAATATATTACAAACTTTACCTCTACTTGTACTGGTGTCTCCCCTTAATTATAGAATGAATGAATTAATGCTATTAAAAAAAATCTACCTTTAAGGACAACATATTCACATTTAATTATAAACTTGATAGTTTCACCAAAATATTATGAACATTCTTTTTTCTAAAAATATAGCCATAAAGCACTAAGTTCTCCATGGATTTTAACATCGAAAAAATGAAACTGAAATGGTAAGATAAGGAAATATGTTGGATGTTAGTGTTTAATATTTATTGAGTGGATACATTATGCTGTTGATCTTGTTGTTTAAGAACAATGGTCAATACTATTTAAGTCATTCAATTATTGGGTGCTTAATTGGTTAAAAAAAAAACGGACCAGGATAAGCTGTATTGACTGGTTTTGACATATAGTAAAGTTTATGGCTTATTATTAACCATTTAGTATCTACATTAATTAAGTTAACCACATAATTGCCATATGTCATTTCCATTTACCTATGCCTGTGTCTATACAAAACTTGAGTGTTCTATAAACAAAATAAAACAAAGGGTGGGGTGACTCAATTGACAGCCTCATTCAAAAGTTATCTTTTCTCCCACCTGCTGCTTTTGCTCATATCACTATTCATTTTAGTGATATTGTGGCAGATTCTGATCACCTGACTTGAAGCAATATTTTTAATGAAGACAATAGAGGCTGCAATTATAGAGTACTTTTATACATATCTCTGACATCTTGTCTCAGACTGCTTTGCAAAAATGAAAATAATGAATCATAGAGAGTAATTATCTGATGCCTCCATTAAAAATAATAACTGAAATACAGCTTCAGCACAAGTAAAGTTTCTGTTACATGGTAAAGAATATCATTATATTTTCTCTTGCAAACCAGAGACATATCATACATGTGAAACATCACAAAAATCTTCCTGAAGAAGCCTACTTGAAAATTTATAAAAGAAAAAGTGTGACACAAATAAGACAGAATTAGCATAAACTGTGCCCTCTCTATTTGATGACATGTATATTATGAATACGATCTTTAATTTTGCATTCTGGTAAACATAAATAAATAAATAAATATCTCAAGTATGATGTTATTGAAATGACTAACTTAACTAACTATGACCGTAGAAATTTAGTAAGGAAATAATGTATTTGTGTAGAATATATTTTTTGGCTGTTATCACACAGGTTCTATCTGAAGTCTCTGAATAAAGATCATCCTAATTTCACACAGAGAAGCCACCTCTCCTCAGTTTAACAAAATTAAATGTGCTCTGAATATGCTCCTTTCATATGGTGAATATTTATTTCCTTTATATATTCTCTCCCCGACAAAAATTTCAGAGCATTTTCTATAAAAGAAAAATCAAATAATACCTTGTAAAGGTTCATGCACAGTGTTCCTTGAAAAACTACTAGATAAAAATATAGTGTTAGTTAATATTTAAAAAAAATTATCAGTGTTTGATGATCAGTTTTTTAAAAAGTGTATCAAGTGCCTAATATGTTCCAGACACTCTGATCAATCCTAGAGAGTACAAAATGGGGTAAAAGACAGTTCTTGACCTCAGTCAGTTTCCAATTAAATGGGGGGGGGGAGGAAGAATATCAACAAATACAGGCAAAAAACACTACAGGAAGGATAAAAGGAAAAAATAGAAAGAAGGCTCTAGAATTAAGAGGTCTTAGGATAGGTTAGGAGAGGCTTCCATTATTTTTAGAAATACTGTGGATTTAAAATTTTGTTTTTGATAAAACTCCTAATATTCCTTCTCATGGTTTACTGAAATAAAATTGCTGTAGAATGTGGAACAGATGTTTGAAGACCCGAATCATTTAATGATTCACCTTAAAAAAATATCAGAGGCCATCTAGTTCAACTCTTAAAAAAAGAGATTAAAGAAGTTAGGTTTTGAATGTTGAGATTCATATTAAAATTATAGAATTCATGCTTCCCACTCTAGTGCTGTCATTGCATTGCTCTTTAGTTTTAAAAAGGAAGGAAGGAGAAGCAGAGTCAAGATGCTGGACTCAACTTAAAAGGTACAGCTCACAAAAGCATGAATTCAAGAACACTTGGGTTTAACAGGAAGAAAGAAGGAAGGTCCCAGGAGCCCTCCCCCACCTACAGTACAGAGTCTACAGCAGTGGCTGGAATCTCTGGGTAGGCAAGGGTGTTAGTCTGGAGGGAGTACCTTGCAGACAAAGCTGTGGCAAGCTCAGGGCTCCTAACACAGGCAGCTGGGAGGAAGCTCAAAGAGAAGCATGGAGGAGGTAGCCTAGTCACAATGTGTGTGGCTCTTTCTTTGGAGCAGCCCTAATGTGCTAGTTTCATTAAAGGTGTACCCTTGCTTACTTGCATTGTCTCTGGGTCTCCATTCTTGGGGGATTTTCTTGGACCCAACAGTAGGAAATGTTTAAACCCTACTTTCATTGGAAATTGTAAAAAGTGAGGATAACATACACACTCAAAGACCGAATGTATCTTACAAAAATGGGGGAAAATCTTTATAGCAAATTTCTCTGACAAGAGCTTAATTTTTTTACAAATATATTCAGAAATGACTCAAATTTATAATAATACAATCTATTTCCCAATTGTCAAATGATCAAAGGATATGACCAGAAAATTCTCAGATGAAGAAATAAAATTATTTTAGTTCCATGAATAAATGATCCAAATCACTATCGAGTAGAGAAATACAAATTAAAATAACCCTGAAGTCTCTCCTCACACCCATAAGATTAATTATATTACAAATAAAGGAAAATGATAAATGTTGGAGGGGATGTGGAAAAATTGAGACACCAATGACAGGGACTAGTGTGTTAATATTTGAGGATACTTTAAGGTGATAAGAAGAATGAGATGTGGTAAGGATAATGAAATGAATATGGTGGAATCAGGAGGGCCAAGATACTGATGGTAATTAGGCAAGTTTATTGAGAATAATTTCTGTTTTATGGCGGGAGGAAAACAAGCTGAGGATATTTATACAAGTTTTTCATATACACAGTAAAAGGGAATAATTAGCGAAATGGCATCAAGTGGTTACAATGATTCTAGAGTAAGATAAATCATTATATGAAATAACCTAAACTTTGAGTTCCAAAGAATGAATGCATTAGTGATTTTATGGAAAACATATTTTACAAGGGTTTGAGAAAATGAATGGCTTGAGGCTATAAGTTTCAGGGTAAGAGGTGAGATATATGACAAATACTAACTGCTTTCCAGTCCAGGACTGTGCTTATGAGTCTCAGGCTGAGCCTCCTACACACTGACACTACCAGTGGAGCTCAAAACTGATAAAACTATTCTCGTGAGCTCTCTGGAACCATATCCAAAGGGCTATAAAACTGTGCATGCACTTTGACCTAGCAATATTAATACTAGGTCTGCAAACCAAGAAGATTGAAAATAGGGGAAAAGAATCAACCCATACAAAAATATATATAGCAGCTCATTTTGTGGTGGCAAAGAACTAGAAACTGAAGTGATGTCCATCAATTCAGGAATGGCAAAAAATGTATTATATGATTGTATTGGAATATTATTATGTCATAAGAAATGATAAAGAGGATCACACACAAAGATAATGCCAAATAAACTGAGAAGAACTAGCAGAACATTGTACCAGTAACAGCAATAATGTAAGATGATCAGGTATGAATAACTTAACTGTGGGGTTTTCCTTAATGGACTTCCCTGACCAGCAGGGTCCCACAAGGGAAGGGGCTCACCTTTGTGATGGGACCCGAGGAGAGGTAGGAACCGAGAACCAGGGTGGAGAATGAAAGACACGGACAAATCAGTGATTGGATAGGGCAGGCAACCCCTATGATTTTCCTTAAGGAGGAAAATGAGGATAATGGAATACAAGGTGGTTGAGGAGATTAAGATAGAGAATGCAGGCCGAGATGGTTACAGCCTCGGGGAAGGAGAAGGTCAAGAAGAGAGAGACATAGTCATTGAGGAGCCCAGTGGAGCTCCATGGAAGGGAGAAAGGCCAAGAGGAAGTTCATGGGATTGCCTCTGAATTTATTCATGTCCTGCTTGGGCGGTACTCCCAAGGACGTAGTAACCACATCACAAAGTATAGACAATTAAGATTGGGTGGCAAGGTAGAGGGAACACCTTTTGGGCGTGTAGATTGCAAACCGCGCTTTCCCGGGGAATTGACTCCGAGCATGCTAATGAGTTTGTCTTAGCCAAGGGCCACATGGCCAGTTCAAGGTTACATTCACAAGCCTCATTGGTATAACCTTATGCTTGGAGACACAGTAGCCATACAGTCATCTATATTTCATAGATGTGAATATGCTTGGGATGCTACATATCCCCCTTTTTTTTTTTTTTAAATGAAAGGTGGTTGATATAGAAATGTGACCAAAATCAAAAATGTAAAAATCATGTAGCATCACCAATTGATGCTTCAAGTGATTAAAAATAGATATTCAATAAATATTGCCAAAGACTTGGCTGAAAAAAGTAAGTGTGATTATCAACAATAATAAAATCTTCCTCTTTGCTCATAAAGATTATTGCAAAGATAAAATGTGTTCTTAATACTAAACAATCAAAATCAAAGATAAAAATTTTCATAAACGATTAAAAATAATGACAAAAGTATTAAAAAAGTTTTCACTCTGATTAAACTGAATTATTGAGGTAGTAGTCCCTTAGAACATAGGATAGGTGCATTAGATTATCACCCACATATAGTTAGGATTACAAGAAGTTGCCAGTGCTTTTGTAGCAAGATAAAAGATGACTGCATCTGGATGTGAAGGGGAATTTCCTTTTTCTCCCTTGTACTGATTATGCATTTTAGGGATACACCCGCCTAGATGCCTGCCACATGGCAATATGGTTGGATTTTGATACCTGAGCCACCTGTGAATGAGGGTGTCAAGCACCGTGTCCCAGTACCTCCAACCTCAGCAGCCCACATATATCCATCTCTTATGGAATACATGCCTGTGTGTGTGGCTTTGGCTGTCTGGCCCATTGAGGTGTCCTTTGCATTCCCTTTTTATGCAATCAGTGATGGTTTCCCAGTATAGTCACCTGCAACTTTAACAATTGCTGTCACGTTCTTGTAATCTGATTCTGTTGGGTACATATTAAGAGAAATATTTGCACCTTCATTGCTCAGGATTAGAGTGTTAAAAGTACTTGAAATATTTTTCTTTTTAAATATAAGAGAAAAATGAAAACAACATAGTATAATCAAAATATTCAGAGAAAATAAAGTGAGAGCATCAAATCAAAATTGCTCAAAAGGATTAAAATGATATAAAAATGGTATGAAAATGTTCTTAAAAATACTTTCTGTCTTCTCCCCCTTTTTTTTTTTGAATAGCATACCAAAGATATTAGCATCTTTTACATTTTTCAAACAGTAGTGCAAACATTAATACAAATATCAATTTTGCCATAAATATAACATTTTGATTTGTTGAAGACATAATAAAAATGAAGCTAATGAAATGACTTTGTACATTCTGGCTGCATATTTCTTATATGAGCCTTATTTAAATCTCTGCTATAAATGAATTAATCAATATAATAACCCAGAATATAACATAACCAATGTTTGCAAAATTCATTCCACCAAACCAATGTTTCGAGTGATAGAAGCTTGAGTTGCTTTCTATGTAGAAGCAATTTCTACAGTTACTTGATCATACAGAGTTTGATGTAACTTATTTTTCCTAGGTATAAATTATATATTATATTATATATTATATTATTAATATATTATATATATTATAAATTATATAAATTCAATGTACTTTTTCTACAAGCTTATTAGTGCCAAAATTTTTCTTATTTTCAATACATACTCCAAAAAAGAGAAACTTAGTGTATACTTTGCCTTTGCTCCATGTATGTATGTAATAACCTATTCCATCTAGGAGGTTCAACAACTGCGCGTCCACAGAGATTGTCCAACCTAGGCTTTACTTTCATGTACCAGAACGTCTTCCAGTACCTGAAGTGGAAGTTAATATACCCCGAATCCAGCGGCCGTCTGAATTCTGGGACTGGTGTTAGAGAGCAAGAACGAGTTTCCATAAAGATATTAATCCAAAAGATGGAGTTTTAGGAGTAGTGATCAACAATGATGTTAACATTTAACTACAGCAATGGCAGTTGGCACATGTCTACATAGTTATTGTCAGGAATATAATCTACACATAGATGTAGATGATCAATTTTCAATAACCTTGGTTCCTAATTAAAAATTTCTAAAGTGCATTTTGCCTGATATCTCATCCCTTTTTTTAAAAGTGACATCAGGACCATCTGTCCATTGAACATTCCTGTTCAACATCTCTTGCATTGAACATAATTCTTGTATTCATGAATGAAAAATGTCTATCTCCTGTCCTTTGGAGAGTCATACCAATGTCTATACCCTTATTGATAGACCAATTTTTTACAATACAAGGAGTTTTACAATGCATACAAAATAAATTTCCTTTTGACATATATAACGGATATCCGAAATGAAAGATATACATTAGTGTTTGAACAATTATAGCCGTTTCGATGTTGATCCCATGATAAAGTCTTTGGAGTGTGGGATCCATCTGATGTCATAAATATATACGAGTGGGGTTTAGTCCATACAAGTTGACATGCTTGATATTGGTTTAGTTATAAAAGACCAATGGATGTCAGCATGACAATTGTCCTTCAGTAGAATAGTAAATGTCATTAAAAGTAGTGTAATGTCAGTGTTTGGTTTTTATAGTCACCAATAATGGTTTCTTGCCGCTTGCTTGGTATGCAATCAGCTGGCATCATAGATGGTACTCGTCTGCTTCTCTTCCTGGTCCTGTGCCTCATGGCATGACGTGCTTGGTGGGTGACCAGGTGTTTTCATTCTCTATAAACATATAAATAAAACCTCGACCCAAAATTATCATTCTGTTGGGTCCCTGACAGTCTTAATCTCCTGGCAATATTCAGCCCAATCCATGTACAACATACAATGCAACGTTTGTCATTACATGAGAATTGTGATTTAATAATATTAGCTTATATTCCTTCTGGGGTGTAGGAGAGATAGATGGTTAGTAATACCATTTCCACCCCGTTTTTCTTTTTAAAAGCTTCAATGCTTTTCCAAAAACTTATTGAATAAGATTGATTCTAATGGAGACCTAATTCGTTCTTACAAATTTAAAATGAACCCTATAAGATAAATATTATACATACATTTTGGATGATAGCAACAATGTGTTACAATTGGACAGTATTCACTGTACTGTTTCAACATTTCAATAGTATGATGTTCACTTGATCAAATTTGGGTAACATGGAACAATTCCACTAAAATAATTGCATGTTACATATTGTACAAATACTTCAAAGGGTAAGTTTTCAGGTACATGATGAACTTAGATCTTACAACAAATACCCATATACTGGCATAATAGAATGCTAGTGAGTAACAATGTTATTTTTCTCTAGGTATTGTCTTTCATACAAGTACATTTGTGTGGATATTGCATTAGACCTGCCTATAGAGCAGTGATGGTTTTTCCAGCTCATTGGCTGCTTTTCCTGTTGTCTGGCATTGGTGTCATGTTGTGGATGGTGCCAGGCACATCTGCATTGACTTTCTGGGCAGACTGTCTTTCAGCTGGATCATTTTAGTTTTCTTCCACGGACTTCTGGTATCTGAGAAAATAAACAGAAATCTCGACCCCAAAAGAAAGCTTGTTGGGTCTTGTTAAATTAGAAAGTGGCTGAAAATATCTCCTTCTGTTTGGAGTTTGGGGCTTATCAATTCTTTTGAGCCCTTTTGAAATTGCTTGCATTTAGGCCATAGATTATCCCAGTCAGCCCATGTTTTGCTGTTACAAGCACTGTTACTCCACAATTGTTTTGGAATAGTTAGATATGCCCAATTATTTAAAAGATCTGTAATAACTTTGCATACTTTATCATTTTAAGCTTAATCCTAAGAATCAGGAGAGTGATTATCTCCCATCACATGTTAGCTTTAAAATTTTTATACCACAGGAGCATGTAGTAATGCCTCCCTTAGTCCACAATGTTTAGTTTGGACACCTGTCTGAAGTGCATGAGTGACATGATAACATTCACAGGATTTTGCACTGGTAGCTAATTTCACTTGTGTGCATAAAATATTGAGGAATACTGGACTTGGCACTCTGATGTGTCAGAGAGTGCAAGTGATCTGTGTCTGCTCAAAGCAGTGTCCTCAAGGCCATTTGCCTTTGATAATGATTTCACCTTGGCTTTGCAATAAGATCTACATAGATGTTTAATATTCACGTTTTGAACCAATACTCATAAAAGCCTTATACTATAAATCACATTTGATTTTACCAGCTTGTGCTGTGATCTTGAGCAGTAGCCTATCTGCATGTAGCTTTTGCTTTTGTATCAACTTATACTGTGCATTTAACAATATCTGCTGTACCCTAAATAGATGCAGTAAGTGTAAGCATAGCAATTGCTGTGATGTTTTTATTTTTAAACTGTCAAATTTAAATTTATGACTGAGATTTTGATAATATGAATGGACTTATCAATTTTACCTAAGATGTTTACAAGATTCTGTTGCCAAACTGGACCACCTAGTGCAAGGAACATTTGAGCTTGTACACTAGTAATTGGTTTTTTACTGCAATAATGATTAGGATTGATATATGCAATTTGAATGAGTGGTAGTGTTGCCCATTCTAAACCACACATAAGTCACTGTTACTGGTTAATCAAATCAATTAATAACCTTAATAATTTATTACTGGTTAACAATTTGAATCCTATCAGCACTGTTTTTACTCTGATGCCTTGCAATGCTGAGAATGTGTCTCATATTTAGAATTGATGCTATATTATTTTGATATTGAGTAATTCTAATTAATTTGCTTTTTGGATAAAGTAGCAGTAATGTGCTTTACATACAATTTTTAAATTTTATACAGGTTTTTAAATAATGACTGCTAATTTTTATCCTTGTTGACCTTATGTCCTGTTTAAAAATTTTTATGATTTCTACATATTTAAAATTTGAATATATATGAAAGTTTTCTAAAGCATATGCCAATTGATGTTAGTCAATTAAAAATTTGCACTGATTATTAATTTTGCTTTTGATAATATTCAATACTTGACATAAAAACTTATAACCTGAGGTGTAGATGCATTGCCTTCTATATGGCAGGATCAATTTATGAAACTGCTGAATTAAGTTTTCTTTCCAGATCCAAATACTTTTGGTAATGAGTCACATGGTTGCAAGAGTCCATGAGGATTTTACCTCTGAAAACCTTGATAAATTCGTGTTTATACCTTGGTTTTTGGCCTACAGTTATACAATAATTCCTTTTAAAATATTACAGATAAAATATCTCCTGTAGCATATGACAAAAAGTCTTTCTCTGACTTTTTAACTTTAAAACTTTGCCTTATAAGAAATACAATTGGACCTTCTTATGTAATTTTGCCATGTACAATCCAAATTAAGACAATTTAATTTTTAAATTTTGCTTCATAATAATACCATCTTTTAGCAAAGATCTGCATAACAGGTTTATACCTTTACATTTAAATAATATTCCTCCTGCCTTCCCTGGTGCTACTTCAAAAGGCCTGTTCCTTTTAGAAATGCTAAACTGGTGGAGAGGTTTGCTGATAAGAAAGTCTTTTTGCTCCGTTTGTCCTCATGAGAGCAAAATGTCTGTTTGCTTCCTAGTTAGGGCAAACACGTGCTCTGCTTTTTTTAAACTGGTCTTCCTTTTGGTTCTTAAGGAATAGTTTTCATGCTTTGATACGATCTTATGGTCCTTATGTGAGGGATTGTCTCCTCACAGCACTTTAACCTTACGCTGATAGCCCAAAGTGATGAAAGGTTTGCTCTAAGTTTAAGCATTGCTCATTAAGCTTTCACCATTCACCTGTGCCAGGTAACTTCTGGTAGATGAGTGTTATGGCACAGAGTTATGATTTTTGGCTTTTTTCTTGCCTCACTTTTGCAATAAGCAATGTTTAAGTCAAGAAATGTCTTGCCATGAACTTATATTTAATTGATAAGAATGGTTTGGTTCTAGGACTTGTCTGTGTTAGTCTTATCTAGCCCCGTATGCTTTAGCTAGAAGCTTGATACTCTGCTTTGAATTTCTATAGGAGTCAGGATTTCAATGGCCAGAGGCTGAATTAAACTTCAGTCTGTACTATTGGAATCATTTCTAAGTTTTGTAGAAGAAACATTTCTACCTGCTTATTTCTATGAATTTAAAATGATCATAATACTACATTAAGCATGGGTGGAGGTAGAGGTTGACATAGAATATTTCTGTCTGTTTCTGCAGCAACAGACAGGGGAGAGATAGCAAGGACAGATCAGTCAGTCAAAGGAAGAGAGTTAAGTATATTGTTAGTATCTTTAGTGAAAGGAAGAGCAAAAGACTGAAAGATAAGTCAATCCTCCTTGTTTAATGTAGCACTTTAATCAGAATCCATGTGCTCTTAGCAGCAGGTAATATTTTCCTTAATTTCCAATCATCTGGTGTAAAATTTGTTGCTAAAGAGTTTTGATCAGCTCTGTAATGCTGCGAGCTTCCCATATTTTTGCATGTTATGGCACAATCTAGAAATCCTGCTTCTCCTTTGCAGGGGGCTATCTGTAGCCTCCTTAATGCTGTTTTGGCTTGCAGAGTTCTTCGGGGGAGGGGGCGGGCTGCACAAGACCAGAAGCCTTAAAGGATGAAGGTGGCTGAAGAAGACTGAAAGCTTCCGAGGAAGAGACTTCCTCTTGCATTTGGAAAGATCCTTCTACCTTATGATCGGGATGCTGAAATGGCTTTGCGTTTAATGCCCTTTGCCTAATTTCCCACGTTTTAAAAGGTAGAGGAGGGAGCTGTGAGCCAAACGCATTGAACGTTATGGCTTCCCAGCTTTTTAGAATGGTATCCTTCATAGTGAAAAGATTAGGAGAAAGTGTTAGACTTGCCAATGGCGCTCTCTCAGCCATCTGCCCTAAGAGATAGGTTTGAGCAGAGGCTTTTTCCTCCACAGGTGGAGGACCTTCGGCATTCTGAGAATTAGGGTTAGACTGAGGCTTGGCTTTCCAGCACCTGTGATGCCTAAAGTCTGCACAGGTTGTGCCGTCAAGGCCATCCTTGTAGTTTCCCAAGTATTCCAACTGACTTGTGATATTTTGTCTTTCTTTCTGATACTGCCTCGTTTTTTTCTTTTACCAATCAGATCTCAGAGCTGCACTTTGGGAACTCCCCTTGCTGGGAATTCAGGCTTTGCTTCTCAGTGCCCACTTAAGCAATGTTTCAGAGATCTCAATACCCTTCTGCTCAATTAGAGACATTAACCGTCTAAGGTGACTAGTATACGATGAGGCTTATGGACCCGTGGTTCTAAATAATTTCTTAAAATGAGAAATTGAAATAAAAGACGTTTCTCACCTTCAGAGGCCACCTGCAAGGTCACGCCTTTGTGATTCCGTACCTCAGTGATCGCTCCTCAAGTTGCACGTGCTTGAATGCCTGCGACAAAGGAATTTCGCTCCCAAATCCGGGGTGCCAAGTGTGGGGTTTTCCTTAATGGACTTCCCTGACCAGCAGGGTCCCACAAGGGAAGGGGCTCACCTTTGTGATGGGACCCGAGGAGAGGTAGGAACCGAGAACCAGGGTGGAAATGAAAGACACGGACAAATCAGTGATTGGATAGGGCAGGCAACCCCTATGATTTTCCTTAAGGCGGAAAATGAGGATAATGGAATACAAGGTGGTTGAGGAGATTAAGATAGAGAATGCAGGCCGAGATGGTTCCAGCCTCGGGGAAGGAGAAGGTCAAGAAGAGAGAGACATAGTCATAGAGGAGCCCAGTGGAGCTCCATGGAAGGGAGAAAGGCCAAGAGGAAGTTCATGGGATTGCCTCTGAATTTATTCATGTCCTGCTTGGGCGGTACTCCCAAGGACGTAGTAACCACATCACAAAGTATAGACAATTAAGATTGGGTGGCAAGGCAGAGGGAACACCTTTGGGCGTGTAGATTGCAAACCGCGCTTTCCCGGGGAATTGACTCCGAGCATGCTAATGAGTTTGTCTTAGCCAAGGGCCACATGGCCAGTTCAAGGTTACATTCACAAGCCTCATTGGTATAACCTTATGCTTGGAGACACAGTAGCCATACAGTCATCTATATTTCATAGATGTGAATATGCTTGGGATGCTACATTAACAATTATCAATAAGTTATGGATCCAGGAGAAAAGACTCATGAAGGGGAAAAAAGGATATGCAACTCCATAGAAGAAACAGGGTATGAAAGCAAAGGATTTCTTATAATTCTTAACTTTATTTCCTCCATGAACTTTTCTCTAGTGTATATACTGTCTTTTTTCACAACATGACAAACATGGAACAATTATAGTATGTTAATATGTGCAAATCCTATTGTATCTTGCCTGCCTTCTTGAGGAGGGAAGATATGTGGGAGGGAATGAGAGAGTGTGATTTGAGAAGTGATAGAAAACAAAATTTTTTAAAGGTGTGTTGACATGATATCTTGAAAAAAATTTAAAAAAGGATATTGAATTATAGGTCCTGCCTTATAAATATAATTACTATCTGATCCTAAGTAAAAGCTTCAGAACTCTGGCAACTTATTGACAGTAGGAATTGAATCTTTTTTTTCTACTTTGTGATGAAATTACCAGTTTAGTTCCTATCACTTGCCCAATGTATGAACAAATAGTTAAGTGAGGCTTTAATGAGAGTACTGGAATCAGTCAAGAAAGCCTTAGGTTAAATGATGTCAGATTCTTACTGGGTAGCCCTGGTAAAATGGGGATAATAGGACCTTTTTCCTAAGATTGTAAAATTTAATGTTCTAAAAACATTTTCCTGGTATTCTCTTACTAGATTGTAAATTCCTTGAGGTCAAGGATTTTTCTATTTTTCCTTTGTGTCACAAGCACTTGGCCCAATATTTGGTGTACAGTAGATACTTAATGTATTTTTTGACTTATTAGCTGATTGAATCCTAAATGCGTTAGAGGGAACTACAAGCTAAAGTGCTGAGATAGGTCTGAAGGAAAATAGAATTGACGTTACCTAGAGTACATACATCTAGATGCCTCAAATGTCAAAAATTTAATCTATCCCAAAGTGAATTTCTCATTTTATTCCTAAACTTGTTTCTTTAGACTTTAATATTTCTCTCTGTAGTGCCATCATTTGCATTTCTCTTCACTGAAATACACTTTGCACACTTTCAACTGCCATATTACTTTGTTTTACAACCCTCTAATACACTTCTGTAATTTGTGTATCACAGTGATTTTTTTTAAATCTGATCCCACTACTAGATTGTAAATTACATGAGAGCAGGAACTGTATCTAATCTTTTTTCCCCTTATTATAGTGTCCTGTAAAATGTTAGGCACTTACCTTCATTAATTGTAAAATTCTACTTAATTCTTAAGTGTGATTTTATTATGTCTTCAGGGGAGGCCTATTTTTTCTTCAGAGAAATACTTTAAAAATTGAATTAGAAAATGAAAAAAGTAGGACAAACACATGCAAACACATAACACATGCATACACACATTTCTTATGTTCAATTCTTCAAGGAAGGAGTTACTTAATAATTTGGTCTGCTTAGTAATATTTCTTTTAAAAGAAATGAATTTGATGAATATTTGTGACACATGCCATCATTAAAAACTACTTATACACAAGATAGGCCTTTTGACAATTCCTGGCAAGCATCCTCACCAACAAGAGCAGATGGATGGATGTTTTGTTGTCTTGTTGTCATTCATGCTAATATAATATATTTTGCTGTTCATGACCTCCAGATAATGCTGGTGGTAATTTGCCTCTGACAGATGGAATTCTGGCATGGGCAAGTGGGTAATAATAGCATTTCAATCACCATTCTATGTGAAAAGGTGTGGCAAGAGCATATGAAAACATAGTAGTCACCTTAAATATTCTTATAGCTAGCTAGTCAAAATAACAAACCCTTTGCCATGACCATTATTTAATGGCTCTGAAGTTGAAAATGAGTCCATACATGAGTTTATGTTGGTTCTTTAAAGTCAATGTGTAGGAAAAAAAAAGTTTTGTTCTCATTTGCATGCTACATAATTTTAATCTTTATAAAAATAGCATAGTTTAAGTATAAATGATATTAGGGTTGATTATTTGCTACTCAATTTTAAAATGAATTTTCTTTTCACAGTAACTGGTATTTCTTTGAGATTCAGTCACATATTGCATATAATTCAAGGCAGCAAGATATATATATATATATATATATATATATTTTTAAGTAATGGTTTTTAACATCTCAGAGATACAATTGTAGGCTGTTTCCTTTCTGAAGCTTCTGAACAAAATGGCCTTAAGCATGCTCCAAGAACAAGCTGCTCTTTGGCAGAAACCATTTGACATGAATCCTCCTTCCTGAAACTGATTCATCTAAGCTCTGACATTACCCTGAATTTAGCCAGAAGCTAGAGAATTTTCCTTCTGGCATTTTTATGAACTTCCTAGACCCCAATCTAGCTGCTTTTCATTTTGACCTTCACTTTCTGCCAAGACCTTGGTTCCTTTCTACTCCTGAGGTATACAATAGTTACTTTAGCAATATACTGTCTTGTGTTCTTGTGTGAGCAATATTGAATATTCTTGCCATAGAAAAATGCCAAATTACATGTGTTTTACCCTGTTTAACAAAATAATACTCCAGTGGAAGTGTTTGCTTATGTTACAAAGGAGAAGAGACCATTTAATGTAAAGAACACAATTTCAGCTGCTATAATGATAATGACAACGAGAGGCATGCCCTGGAGTGATCTGTGAAGATGGGATTAACTCTCCCCTGCCTAGTTTTAGATTTAATCACCAGAAGTGAATACACACCTACCTTATGCTTAAGTGGGAGAAGGTATACAACCCATATGAGCCATGACATCAGAAACGACTGCCCTCTGAGCAGTCCTAAGAAAATTCCAAGACTTTAATTGGTTCACTTAAAGTGGAGAAAGGAATAGGAAGTGATGCAAATAAGTGTCTTTAAAAGCAGTTGTAACTTCCCATGAGTGGGAGTTCTTTGGAGTTTCGAGTTCGAGTTGGATTTGGAGTTGGAGTTCAAGTTGGAGGCTGGTGAAGGATTTACCTCATGGATCTGAGACTCTGACATTGGTGAGGCAGCTCTTGGATCTTCCCTCAGGACTACTATGTGGGTGAATGAAAAATCTGACTCCTTTTTCCTGGCTTTCTGGACAGAAAGGCCCCTGTCTTGGAAGAGATTTCATGGCTGGAGCATTTGATTTAATTAGTCCTTTCTGGGTTGCACCAGAGGATAGAGCAAAATAATTACTGTGTTAGGTTAGATATCTTATGCTCTGCTCTTTGATGTTTCCTTTATTTTCACTCTCTCTCTTTTTATAAATAAACTACCATAAACAGTAATTCTAACTTGAGTAATTAATTTCAGTGACCACATTTCTCATGAATCTAGTTCAACCTTTAATTTTTAACCCTTACAGACCACATAAATTTGATACTATTTAAAGCTCATGGGGAGAAAGTTTATTTTCCAAGTTGTGTCACTGAACTATTTACCATGTACCCCATCTCCTTAGTTTAAACTTCATTTAATTTATTTTTTTTATTTTTAAAATTTATTCATTTTTAAACATTATTTTATTTTGTCATTTCCAAACATTATTCATTGGAGGCAAAGATCATTTTCTTTTCTCCTCCCCCCCCCCCCAACTCTCCTATAGCCAACACGCGATTCCACTGGGTATCACATGTGTTCTTGATTTGAACCCATTTCCATGTTGTTGTTATTTGCATTAGAGTGTTCATTTAGTCTCTCCTCTGTCCTGTCCCCTCAACCCCTGTAGTCAAGCAGTTGCTTTTCCTCGGTGTTTTTACTCCCACAGTTTCTCCTCTGCTTGTGAGATCTCTGCAGATTGTTCAGGGACATTGCATTGACACTATTGGAGAATTCCATTATGTTTGATTGTACCACAGTGCATCAGTCTCTTTGTATAATGATTTCCTGGTTCTGCTCCTTTCGTTCTGCATCACTTCCTGGAGGTTGTTCCAGTCTCCATGGAACTCCTCCACTTTATTATTCCTTTTAGCATAATAGTATTCCATCACCCACATATACCACAATTTGTTCAGCCATTCCCCAATTGAAGGACAGCCCCTCATTTTCCAATTTTTGGCCACCACAAAGAGTGCAGCTATGAATTTTCTTGTACAATTCTTTTTCCTTATTATCTCTTTGGGGTACAAACCCAGCAGTGCTATGGCTGGATCAAAGGGCAGACAGTCTTTTAGCACCCTTTGGGCATAGTTCCAAATTTCTCTCCAGAATGGTTGGATCAATTCACCACCCCACCAGCAGTGAATTAATGTCTCTACTTTGCCACATCCCCTCCAGCATTCATTACTTTCCATAGCTGTCATGTTAGCCAATCTGCTAGGTGTGAGGTGATATCTCAGAGTTATTTTGATTTGCATATCTCTGATTATAAGAGATTTAGAACACTTTTTATGTGCTTATTAATAATTTTGATTTCTTTATCTGAAAACTGCCTATTCATGTCCCTTGCCCATTTATCAATTGGAGAATGGCTTGATTTTTTGTACAATGGATTTAGCTCTTTGTAAATTTGAGTAATTAGACCTTTGTCAGAGGTTTTTATGAAGATTGTTTCCCAATTTGTTACTTCCCTTCTGATTTTAGTTACATTGGTATTGTTTGAACAAAAATATTTAATTTGATATAGTCAAAATTATTTATTTTATATTTTGTGAATCTTTCTAAGTCTTGTTTGGTTTTAAAATCTTTCCCTTCCCAAAGGTCTGACATGTATACTATTCTGTGTTCACCTAATTTACATATAGTTTCCTTCTTAATGTTCAAGTCATTCACCCATTTTGAATTTACCTTGATGTAGGGTGTGAGGTGTTGATCCAAACCTAATCTTTCCCACACTGTCTTCCAATTTTCTCAGCATTTTTTATCAAATAGTGGAGTTTTGTTCCAATAGCTGGGATCTTTGTGTTTATCATATACTGTCTTGCAGAGGTAATTTGCCTCAAGTCTATTCCACTGATCCTCCTTTCTGTCTCTTAGCCAGTACCAAATTGTTTTGAATTTGGCAATTACATTCCTGGGAGTTGTCTTTTGGAGATTTAGTATAGAGGGTGTCCTGTGGACTCTTTCAATGCATATTTTGTCCCCTTGTTCTAGAATCTCTGGCCAGTTTTCTTTAATGATATCATGTATTATGATATCAAGATTACTTTTATTTCTGGCTTTTCTGGTATACCAATGATTCTCAGATTGTCTCTCCTTCCTCTGTTTTCCAGGTCTGTCACCTTTTCAGTGAGATATTTTATGTTATCTTTTAATTCCTTAGTCTTTTGACTTTGCTTCATTAATTCTTGCTCTTTTGCAAGATCATTGTCTTCCAGTTGCCTGATTCTGACATTGAAAGACTGGTTTTCTTTTTCAGTTTGGTCTGACCTGTTTTTTGAGGCCTCGAACTGTTTCTGCATTTGCATATTTGGTCTCTCAGATTGCTGAGTTCTTTTTGCATTGTTTCCCATTTTTCCTGCCAGAAGGCATCCATCTTTTTGATAATTTTCTGATTTAAATTCTTCAAGAGTTTGGGGGGAATTTCCATTTCCTTTGGAAGATTTTGGAGCATTTGTTTGTGTTTCCTCTTCTATCTCCTCTGAATTTTGTATTTTTGCTCCATAAAATATGTCCAAAGTCACCCCCTTCTTCTTGCTTTTCTTGGTGTTTGGAGGCTTTTGCACTTCTGTACTGTTTACTATCTCTATGGTTTTTCTTCCCATTTTCCGTCAGAAATCTGAGTGAGGAGGGCTGGCTCTTAGTGTATCTGTCTGATGGTCTGAGGCTTTAGCCCCAGGCAAATTGTCTGTTCTCCTCAGCTGTGTTTTCTTCCCAGGGAAGCCCAGGGTCTGCCCTCCCCTACCTGTCAGCGTTTCAGGTGTTACTGCTCTCAGTTCCCTTTAGTTTCTTCTCCGCTGCCTTACTTCCATGCTTCAAGCCTGGTACAGCACTGTCCACAAGGTACCTCAATGCCTTTGCCGGCCCTGAGGTTCCTGTCCTTTCAGAGGGCCCTGCACTCTAAGGGGGGAGGGGTCCTGGCCTCCCTGAGCTCTGAGGACTCCTGATGGGATCATGTTCAGTTGGGTTGGTCTGTGTGTGCCCTGAGGCAAAAACCTCTAGTGAGACTCCGATGGAAGGACCCAGCCAAGGAGTTACAGGCTTCCCCCGTCTCTCTCAGGCTGCTTTCCTGCCATCTGTGTTGGATGCCCCAAGACTTGCCCAGGTTGCTTTCAAGGTACGCCTTTTGGAACAGCACTTTTGCCAGCTCTGAGGTTCCCGCTACTGCTGCAGGCTCAGCGCTCTAGGTTTGGGGGGAGGGGTCCTGGGACCTTCCTTCTGCCTTCCTCTTAGTCCCGAGTATTCTAGGATTCTGGCTTTTGGGGGGGGGACAACCCTTTTGGATTGAGTCCAGCAGGATGGTTCCTTTGCTCTGTCCTGTTGTTAAGTTTGAATTTTAGTCCCCTAGGAGCATTCAGTTTGTGATCGATAAGGAAGGGTTTTCAGAGGTCTGAACCTTTGCTGCTTCTAAGCCACCATCTTGACCCAGAAAATCCATTTAATTTCTTAAAAAAATAACTGGGAAAATTAAAAAAAAAAGACCTGAATGTTTCAGGCCTGCCCTGCTTTGGCCTTGATGAATGAGACGAATTTATAAGTATTCACTTTTTTTCATATCATTAGGAGAACAAACAACATTCTAAGTAGGAATATTTTTTATAATTTTTAAAAGAATTTTCGTTGATATTTTGCATTCATATAATTTATATTTTCCAATATATCCCTCCTTGAACTGCTTTCAGAGAGCCACCCCTTATAACAAAAAGAAAAGAAAGAAAAACAGTTCAGTATAACTGACATATCAAAAAAAATCTGATTTTATATATACTATTCCATACCCATAGTACTCTACAAAGTATTGTGCAAAGCGGTGTGTATGCTGAAAGAAATAAACCTTAGTTAAGTTCATATTGATTATGTTGACTTATTTTAGTATGACAGGTCCAGAAAGCTTATAGATAAAAAGATACATAATCGCTGTATTAAGAGATATATAATCATGATGGTCAGGGATTAAATTCCTTGTTTTAGTACAGCTGAGTTCCAGCAGAACTGAGTTTGCACAAACATTTCTCCATTTCAAAGAAATCTTAAGTTTTCTTTTGTGGTTGGTTAAGTCAGAGATCTTAACCATGCTTATCACAAGTAACATAACTTTCTAGTTTGTAAAAATTACAATTAAATCTCAGATATGAATATATATTTTAGGAAATTTATTAATGATCATTAGAAATAAAGGAAGCAAAGGAATACAAAAGTAAAATCCATGTGCCCATGGTTGATAGGCCAGTTCAAAACTGTCACCTTACCACCAACATGCTAGCTATCATCAAGCCAAAGAGGCACAAGAGGACTGCCCACTCTCTAATAAACTCTGTCTACAGGAAGTATGTAATGACAGGAAGTCAGTGGGCTCCTGGGAAATGTAGTTCTTAGTTAAGGTGATAGATTTTCAATTACACAAGTTAGCACAATGACTCCATATCAAGATTGATGTAAAACTAACCTGATAAGAGATTGATGATTATCACTCCCCATTACACCCCCCAACACACCAATACCCCAAACACTGGCAATAGTGCCTAACTAGCCAAGAAATGTTCCAGAATGTACCTAGCTTAACCCCAAATCAAGTGGTCATGCCCGATTCAATCAAAAATTTGTCAACAATCAGTAATTTTTCCAATTCCCTTTTATTACTATAAAAATAAGCTCTATAAAATTCCAGTTTGTTAATAGCTACTAAGGAGTTGCTGACCTCATTTACTGGCAATTGTTACCTTTGCTAATATAATTATGCTTAGGATTTTTTGCTTCAGTTTCACTTTAGTGTAGATTTCCATCTTCTTTAGGGCCAAGATTGGTCATTATAATTTCAAAGCATTTAATTTTTGTCATTGCAATAAATGATAAATGGCTTACTTCCATTTCCATTGTTGTTATTGTGAATGTTATTTTTCCCCCTGAACCTTCTTAGTTTAACTTTGTATCACTTTATTTAAGCTTTCCCATGCATATATACCATTTCTTTCAGAAGTGAAACTGCATAGCCACTTACATTAAAAGATCTGAAAATGCAGAAGTCAAATAAACTTTTGATACTCCACAAGTCTCCCTCAAATTCTCATCCTTTCATTCCAACCACTTGCACATGGTAGTAGTACTGTGACTTTTTTGTTTGTTGCACTTTGTACTTTTGTCAAAGACCCTTGTCAGAATTTCATTATATTCCTCAAAATTGTCTTGTTTTAATCGCATGATGGAATTCTATTGTTTGAATGTCTTACAACTGGTTTAGCTTTTGATTTTTTTCCATTATAAATGAATGGGAAATATCAAAATCAATGATTTTTTGAGTGACATTTTTTGAGTGAGATCTGCGCACTGAGATATTTTATTCTAAAAAATTTATGAATTTCTACTACCACTATCTCCTTACTTCTACTAGCATTACTGCTAATAATTGGGGGTGGGGGAAGAGGAAGATTTGATTAAAATTTCAATAATATCTTAATTTTGATTGATAATGAACATGTTCCATGTTAGCAATTTGTTTCCTCATTTGAAAATAATCTCTTAATATATATCTACCATTTCTCCATTGTGAACTTTGTAAATTTTTAGTACTTTTTCATATTTATCTATCATATTTGATATCAACATTTTTGAAACTGTTCTTCTAAATTTGGGAGATTTGGTGATAATTTTCTATTTCTTTCATTAAATACATATTAATTTGAACTTTCTTTACAATTCCTTTTCATTATTTAATAGGACATTTCTTAATTCTGCAATTGAAATAAATACATAATTCCAATTTCTTTTTTCTTTTTTTTTGTAGTTAATTTTACTCATATATTTCAAGGGTACAAACCAGGAAGAACTCCAAAGTATGAATAGTGATATAGTTCTAAGTCCTTTTTCTGCCACATCGCTAACCAATTTTCCCAGGTAAATTTCTTAAATACCTCTTTTGCTAGCTTATATTTTCTTTAAGTTCATAAAAGACCAATCCTTATTTTGTTGGCTATATGGTATCCCTATTTGGTTGCCACTCCACACCCCTGCAAGTACCAGAATGAACGATGAATTCTCTGGTATAGAGTAAGACAATGGCCGTTTCAGAAGGCTTCACTAAAGTCATTACAGAGAACACTTTTTCCCCTGTATGAACTGTTTGATGACAGCTAAGGTACAGATTAGGGCTGAAGACTTTTCCGCACTCACTACATTTATAAGGTTTCTCTACAGAATGAATTTTCTGATGTTCACTGAGGCTCCCTGGATGACTAAAGGCTTGTCCAAATGCGTTACACTTATTAGGTTTCTCTCCTGTATGTATTCTGTAATGGAGAGTGACTTGTGAGCTGTTGCTAAAGTCTTTATCACAGTCCTACATTTATATGGTTTCTCCCCACTGTGGACTCTGATGTTCAGTAAGGTGTTCCCTCTGGGTGAAAGCTTTTCCATAGTCTCTACATTTATAGGGTTTCTCTTCATTATGAATTTTCTGATGCTGAGAAAGGTCTCCTTGCTGCCTGAAAGCTTTTTCACATATTTCACATTTATAGGGTTTCTCACCAGTATGAATTCTCTGATGTACAAATAGTCCTGTTCGTTTGCTGAAGAGCTTCCTACCTTCGTGACATTCATAGGGTTTTTCTCCCCTGTGGATTATGTGATGTAGAATAAGGGATGAACTACTGGTGAAAGCTTCAAGTCACTACAGTTATAAGGTCTCTCGCCACCATGAATTCCCTGATGTTGAATAAGGTATGTGATCGGACTGAAGGGTTTTCCACAATCTCTGCAGATGTATGGTTTCCCCAAAGAAGGATTTCTGTGACATTGAATATGCTGTCACCTCTTCCAAATTCAATACATGTGTAGGGTTTTTCTTTAGTGGCTATTCTTTGAACTTCATTAAGGTCTGAGGGGTTGCTGAGGGCCTTCTTACAGGATTGCTTTCCTGAGGAGATTTCATTATAATCATTCAGGTCTGAAGGAAATATGTTATTTTCATTTGCATCATACTTGTATTCTTTTCTGAAGAAACATTGCTTGGTGTATCAAGGACTGGATTTTTATTGAAGTTTTTCATAAACTGATTACATTTGTGGCCTCTGGTCCTTGATAAAATTTTATCTTGAGTTCCTTTAATCAAATTTCTCTCCTATAAGCCCATCAAAGTTGTTTTTATAATTGTCAACTACTCCAAATTCATGGTCCCAGGGACCACCCTTTGTAAGTTTTTTCTGATGTATCCTCCAAGGAAATGCACTGAATAGAGAAAGTCTTCTTGGTCTCTCACTGAATCTCTGAATCATTTCTTCCTCCACCAGCATCCATGGGCCTTTCCCACATTCCAACTGGGAGATCAACTCTGGTTTGAAACTTGGAAACCCTGCCACAGAGACAAAGTTCTCATAGTTCTCCAGCATCACCTCCCTGTACAGGCTCTTCTGGGCATTGATCAGCTGCCTCCATTCCGGCTAGGTAAAGTCTACAGGTACATCTGGGAATGTCACAGATTCCAGAGATCTGGGGGCTTCTGGGAGTTCAAAGGTCATTCCCTCCTGGTGCTGGTGGAGTCTGAGAGACCAAAGGGAGGTGGCTCAAGTTCTCAGGCTCATTTTCCCCTTCTGCTAAACAAAGAAGGCAATGACAATGGCAACAAGGATGAGGGATCTAGGGGTGGGGCTGATGGTCTCCCCCTGTCCTCAGACATCCTCCACAGCTACCCCTTTCCTTGTGCCTAGGGTCCAGAAGCCAATATGCATTTCGTCTTGCTGAATCAGGGTGTTAGGTGGCCCTGTAGCCTAGGACACAGAGAGAGCCAGACACCCCAAGTCCTTCACAGAGGAGATGAAGGTTCCCTAGGTGAAGGAAGAAAAAAGGAGACTCGAGTTGCCCTAGAATGAAGTGCCAGACCCCTCCTCACCTTCCCTGGAACAGGGGTTTGAGCACCAAAGATTGGACCAGGCTTGCTGGTCCTGGTGCACCCAGGTCTCAGGGGGGAGGGGGAAGGGAGGCCATTGTGTCTGGGCAGTGAAGCCCTAAGCACAGCAGCCAGACCAGGGTGGGGTTGGGGAAGAGAAGTAGCAGCTACAGAGACACTTAAATAAATGAGAGATGAGGAAAAAGAAAACAGGAAGAGGCACACAGAGATGGACAAGGGAGACAGAGACAGAGATAGGGATGCTCATAGAGATGAGAGATGAAGAGCAGATAGGGAGAGGCACACAGAGACAGAGTGAGATAGAGGGAAATGTTTAGAAGGGAGATGAGGAGAAATACAGAGACTGAAAAGAGATGAGGAGACAGAAGCAGGAGAAAGAAACAGAGATACAGAGATCAGAGAGATGAGGAGACACAGGGAAGGTAGCAGATAGCAGGGCTAGAGACTCTTATTGATAAGGAGACACACCAATGTGGAGCTAAAGAGAGACAGAGAAGGAACACACACATACTTACACACAAATTGGCCTAAATAGGAATATTTTAGTTGGATTTGTCCTTCAGTAAGTCTGCTCACATTCTGATTTATAAAGTGTACCAAAAAAGGAAAAGAAAAAAAAAACTGTCACGGATGGTAGGATACAATATGTGTATATATGACACCTCTAGTTATTGATCTAACTTTTCAACATGATATTAGTAATGCCAGACTGAAAAATCTTTGCCAGTAAATTTCATTTTGTGTCAACCATTATTTTGGAGTCATGATAATATTTTTCCCTGTCTATGTTTTCTGGAAAAGCATGGCTGTCTGTTGGTATTTTGGTAAGGATTTGCTTGAAACAGCACAATATCTGACTAGAGATGGGTGAAGCTGCTGTTTTTGCTTCATAGAAAATGCTGCCAGTTAGAAATTTTGTCCCTGAGGTTCAATCTGAGTTACAGATTTAAAAAATTAAATTAGCCCAGTATACTTTCCTCTTGCTTGCCTCTCTTGTATTGTGGCCTTCTACCATGGCCACCTATTTGTTTCGTGTATCTTCTTCTGGAGTTCAATGACAATAGGAGGATGAATCACAGTTTCCACTGGCACCATATCAAGTAGCATGATGCTATTCTTTATAAGGAAACCAGCATGGGGGCCTTCACATATAGGGATTATCAGCTTGTTTTGTAAATGTCCTGAAATTGTCATTTTGTAAAATAAGCAACTTTTAGATAAAACCTAAATATCTCATCATTGTGATGCTCCTACTTGCCATAAATAAGATATTGATTACTCCACCCTTGATCATATTGAACCTATAATAGAAGGGAAATTATAGCTGTAATAGTTATTATGAGTAATATATAATTCATTTCTTACTGTTCTTAGAAAGGGTATTTAAGGTGAGAGAAAAAGGGAGACTTGGAGAGCTTTCTAAATACTTTGGTTAAATTTAACATCATGCTACTCATCTGATTGATTACATAAAACAACCTCAGAATTAAATAAATTAAGTAAAATTATTCTTCTTTTCAAACACCAAGACAGACAATTATCAGCCAAGATGGAGAAACCATAGCTCTGCTCTTGCTTTCACTGACTTGCCTTTTCTGGCAAACTCTCCCAGACGAATTCATTGAACAAGTCCATCAAGATACCAAATGCAAAGTTTACCGAAAAAAAAAATAAGTACAAGAGGCAGTTTTCAAAGCTTACTTTCCTCTTCATCGTTCTCTAGAGCTATGAGTCATCAAATCAATGCTGGATGCTTTCATTTAGAACCCTGATGAGAAAATGATTGATTCTTCTCACAGAACACCCTTCAACTTCCAGGTCATGGTTGGTCCCCTAATTCACTTCCTCAAAATCACTGTCCTCAGAGATGTAGTAGTCAGGCTCAAATCAATGGAAGGAGTGTGGATACCAGCAGGGCTGAAGGGCTTTTGTTTCAGGATCAGAACCTGCAGAGTCTCATCCCCCTACAGTTAGATCTCAGAGGACCACAAGGGCAATACAGACCAATTCAAGTATCAGAACTATGGCAGCTGCAGATTTGCTCACAGCAAAGGTCCATGTTCTTCAAGCATAGAGATTAACAGCTACCAGCATGCTGAGAACTATTGTTTTTTCACCCCATTTTCTCTTCTTTCCTCTTATCTCTTGGATATGAAAGTTTCTTTGTCTCTATTATTTTAATGCAGGGGCACATTTCTTTATTCACTAGGAAGGGGAAGGAAAGCTTCAAGAGTTCTATGCATTGAGCTCTAAGAGCTTCAAGCTCCAAAGCAGTCAGTTTGGGGCAAATAAATTAAGTCAAAATCTTAATTGGCAAAGCTCAAAAATATATTTTCTAATTTGAAAGGAACTTATTAAATCTTATTTAATTTAATTTTAATTCCATTGAATTTCAACTTTGGGCCAACACTTTATTTCTTAATTGAAGTGATTTAGTTAATTCTTACCCTCTTAATTACTATGAGTCATTTTCAAAGGGAATCCATGTACATGCATTTGTGTATGTAATTATATGTTAATATGTTGGTATATCCATATATAATTGTTAGGATCTCTGTTATATTTAATACTAAATAACCATCACAACAACAGTGATGCTAATATCATAAAAATGATTCAAAGAAATGTTGGAAACTGTAATACATTGCTACAGGATAAAAACACTTGATGTCTATTGAGTATAAAGCATGTATAAAATACAATACAAATATACAACCTCAAGTCTAGAATATAATTTAAAACCCTATGTCTCATAGACTGACAGTTGATATATTATAAATACAGATTTCAAAATATCTGGGGAAAATCTGTAATAGAAAGAAGACTATTTTCATAGAATAAGCTAAAACCAATAGTTATCTAGACAAAAATATTGATTCATCAAAGTTTAAGATCATTTCAAACTTACTAAATACTCAATATCTCCACATTATAAAGAACAAAAACAACAAAAGGTTTTCATAAGATAGATATCTAGCAGGGTATGCAAAAATCACATGGATATTAGTGGTAATGCAGTGATCCTGAACAACTTGGAGGGATCTATGAAAAAAACAAACAAACCACTATCCACATTCAGAGAGGAAAAACTATGAGAGTAAAAACCCAGAAGAAAAACAACTGCTTGATTACATGGGTTGAGTAGATATGGCTGGGAATGTAGACCTAAATGAACATCCTAGTGCAAACACCAACAACATGGACATAGGTTTTGATCAAGGACACATGTAATACCCAGTGGAATTGCAGGTCGGCCATGGGAAAGGTGGGGGTAGGGGAAGGAGAGAAATAATATGATTCTTGTAACCAAGGAATAATTTTCTAAATTAACTAAATAGATAATTTTTAAAAATTGCATGGATATAAAATGAGAAATGCATTCTTTATTGTCATATCTGCCACTGAAGTCCTACTATAGTCTTTCTATAGGCTTAAAAAAATTAAATTATATCCTAATGCCTTTATTTACCTACAAAACAGTTATTTTAAACATCTGTACAATAGCCTATAACAAATTAAATAAAAAAGATGAGAGGCAAGAATGTTACTTGTCTTGGGAAAATGTCTGAAGCCAATAGAAAAAGATGAGAATAATATGATGATGATAATGATGGCAGCTTAAATTGGAAAAAAAATAGAAAATATAGGAGCTACTAATATATTAAGGGCAAAATTGAATAACTTGAGATCATTAAAAAGCCTACTTATTGAAAACTCTGTCAACATGGAAATCTAGAGATTCCCAGTTTATTTAGTTTGAGTATAGAAACCCCAGGTTTTGACCTTGCCATGGGAGAGGTTTCCCCCTGAGGGAAGGTCCCTCTTCACCAGACATCCACTTCAGTAGGTAGCTTGTCAGTCTCCCAAACTGAAGGTCCAGAGTTTGATCCTCCAAAGGAGGGTGTGATATACTGGGAGAAGCTTCTGGAGACAAAAGAGCTACTTGACTTTGAATGGGATTTACCTCCCCACCTGAAGTGGATGTCTGGTGAAGAGGGACCTTCCCTCAGGGGCAAACCTCTCCCATGGCAAGGTCAAAACCTGGGGTTTCTATACTCAAACCAAATAAACTGGGGATCTCTAGATTTCCATGTTGACAACTCCAATAATCATATTTAATAATAAAATGGATGTCAAAAACAAACCTGATTTCCCAAATAATTCTGAAGAGGTTAAGGGAAAATTTAGATTCAAAATTTATAGTTAGCTCTTTTCAACTTGATAGCATGACCCTAATTAGCAAACCAATGAAACCAAAACAGATTAATTGTTTATAAGCTGTTAGTTACTATAATGATAAGGGAATATGTTCTCTCGATATTTGAAAGAAAATATAATAAGACTAGCTCCTGTCAACAAAAGATTATGCCTTTCTTTGAACTATAGGAGGTGTCAACATAGAATCTAGGATTCCCAAACTTGTTAACTAGTGAGACCTGCTGAACCCCAATTTTCAGGACTAGCTTGTAGATTGGAGACCCCAAAGCTTGTATTTGTTCCCTCTTCCCAGGGGAATCTACCCAGAAGGGAATCCCAAGTTAGCTGAGTGGGAGACCCTCAGGGAAATGACAATCCTGGTGGGGTGAGATAAACATATGCTAAGGACCCTCTTTGTTTTAGGTAGTCTCCCCTATTATATTAGAACCTTTTCCAAGAAGATCCACACCTAAGCAGGAACCATCCTTTAGTATCCATTGGAAGCAGCCCCTTCTCTTACACCCTAGCCTCTAGCTATGATTCCTTTCCCAAGCTTGATTGTATCCAGTCAGTGTAGTTTTAACACTCCCATTTTCTTTGTAGCTTTAGTGATGTCAATCATCTTTCTCCGCCCCTGGATTTCCCAAATGGTATAAATTTCCCCAAATTCTTTTGTTCCTCAGAGTTGTCATCTAGTGTTGTGGCACTCCCTAGGGATAACATCCCCAGAGTCCAGGGTTTGCACTCTGAAAAAGTTGTGGTGCCAAACTCTAAGTAAAGGGCCAAATTGGAATTATCCCTAATCTGATTAAAGACTTGGTTTTTTTCTGACTATTTAATAGTTCTGTATTATTTCCAAGTTAACAGGGGAAATTTACATTTCTCTTCGAATATTAAGACAGGTACCATACAAATATTTTAGCAATGACTTTGGGAAAGGTAGAAAAGATCAGCAAAAAAAAAATCATCCGGGAAATTACAAAACAATTGGCTGGAAGTTGAAAATTTAAACATTTTATTGGACAATTAAAGGGAAAATGAATAAATGTGAAAATTATTAAGCACGTGCTATGTGCTTGGGATACAGATACAAACAAGAAATCTAGGCCATGCTGACAATGAACTTGGATTCTAAAGAATGAAGACAACACAAAAGAAGAGACTGGAAAGTAGAGGAGAAAAGTTCTTTGACCCTGGAGTCAAGATCAGGCAAAAACTAACCTTTGGAGCTCAGGATTCCAAAGGGTAAGCACAGGTTACAATCTATAGGGGATAAAGAGAAAAGAATCTGGGGAAAAGTAAATTTTTGTCTTACTTCCCAAATTACTTCAATCAGTAAATGAATAAAAAAAAATTTAATGGTAAAACAATTCAAGGACTTATTATTTAACAAAGAATAAAAAAAGTTTTAAAAAATTAAATGCTTTACTATAAACTTGAGAAACAAATAAGTGAGAAGAGAGGAATAATCCCTGAATAACAGCTAACATTTATATAGCACTTTAAAGCATATAAATATTTTACATATATCACTTCATTTGATCATCACAACAGGCATTATAGTTACCATTATTATTTCCATTTTATAGATAAGGAAATTAAGGGAATTGACTTGCCCAGGGTTACATGGCTTATAAGTATCTAATGTAGGACTCAAACTCAGGTTGGCCTGATTCCAAGTCTAGTACTCTATGCATTACACCTTCTATCTAGATTTTTGGAATTAGAATTAAGATAATATCAGGAAAGAGTTAAGAATCATGATCTCCCATATATACTTGACTTAAGACCTACTAAGGAAATAAGATTTTCAAATGACCAATAAATCAAATGATAAAATTATTAACCTCCTTCATCCAGAAAAGATTTTTAAAAAAGTTAGACAGAAGCTGAGAGTACCAGATTAAAAGTCTTATTGGAAAAGTCAGCCCCAAATCTGGTAAACACATTGGAAGCTTCTAGTAGAACCTTGTGTGAGGAAGCTTCAAATGATATACAGTCATCCCTCACTATTTTGTGGTTCACTTATCACAGCTTCACTGTACCATGGGTTTCTTAAAGAAAAATATATCTAATTCTATATCATGGATTTCACTATATTATGGGGTTTTATAGTGGAAATGTAATACTTCACTACCACTTGCACAAGTTTGCCAATACGATATTGTACATGGCACACTCTGGTGAACAACCACGGCACTGTGTTCTGTATCCTGGGCACTGATGGACTCAATGACTGTAGCATTGGTCTGTTTGCTCTTCTACACTGTGCCCATATGTTCAGAAACTGTTTAAGAGCATATGAAGTGTTTATAAGAATGTTAGAAAGGTATATGAGAGTGGGAAAGATTTATAAAGCATATATGTGTGTGTGTGTGTGTGTGTGTGTGTGTGTGTGTGTGTGTGTATAGTTATAAGGAAGAGATAAGTTTTGGTAGGTTTTGCAGAGAGCATAGGCATGAGGCCAGCAAGGAAAGGATTCTGGAATTATGTAGGAAGGGTTAAGCTATTACTCAGAGACTGTTGGTTCTGGTGGTCTCTCTCTCTGGAGGTATATGGGGAGTATGGCTGCTTTTCCTGAGTGCTTAGCCTTGTTTCCTATCCTGCCTACTGTTTTGTGTGCTAAATTGCCTTAGATAAGTACTTGGTGATCCTAAACCACCTGTCTGCAGTGATTGTAAGACCAGGTAGGTCTAGGTCCTTTTGGATCTTGGACCTTCCCTGGGCCTGCTAAGCTTATCACAGACCATTACCCTTCTAATACTAACGGGATTTTAGTGCAGAATTAGCTAGTGCAAGGACCGGGAAATTTAGGTGACTGAGAAAAGATGAGTAGTCCAACATCTTGGTAAAGATTCTCCTCATGGAAACATTTAGATCTGGGGGATTTTAGTGAGATTAGCATTAGGGTTATCCTGATTTCTTTTAATCTTTTCCTATTAAATTCAATACTTTCCCTTTTACTGAGTGGTCTGTGTGTTGATCTCAGACCATGCTTGTCCTGGTCTGAGTTAACTGCTGGTCTTCAACCCATAGTATAACATCTTGATACTGACCCAATATAATCCATCCTATCCCATCCCCAACACCACCCTATGGCAGTTTGGTGAGCCACATAGTCTCAACCTGATAACATCTAAGGTTTTGGTATTAAACTCACTGGGTTTTGTGGGTTAGTTGAAGCCTGAGGGAAACTCTGAAAACCGTTGGCAGTACTTTGGAAGTCTGTTGGGAGGGGCCCCAACTGCTTAGAACCTTGACCAGACTAAGGGTAGAATTATGTGGGTGACTACTGGAGGAGCTGTCAATCAAGCCAGCAGCAGAATAGAACTTTAAAAACTATATTTTGTACTGAAGCTTATTCAGATCAGAGAATTTCTAAGTATGAAATTATTCTCCTGGGTAGTGAAAACATCCAGTTGAAGAGATGTAGAGTATTAAATTCTGCTACACTTCCTCCTGATACACCAAAGAATGGTGAAACATTACATGAGTGTGTAGAGGTGGTTGATTTGGTAGATATGTCTAGGATGGATTTGAAAGACACTCCTATTGAACATCCAGACTTGGTTTTGTTCTCTGATGGTTCTTTCTATTTGTATAATGGTTTTCACTGTACTGCTGCTGCAGTGGTCACAGAATTAGAGACCCTCTGGTTTCGCTCATTATCTTGAAATATTAGTGCTCAGGAAGCAGAGCTAGTGTGGCATTGAAGCAAGCCTGTCTTCTAGCTGATGATAAAATTGCAAATATCTACAGACTCTTGGTATGCTTTTTCAGTATGTTGTGCAAGAGGGAAAATCTGGAAACATCATGGTTTTATTACTGCATCAGGAAAAAACAATTGCATATACAGAAATAATAACTGTGTTGCTCGATGCTATCCAGAAGCCAAAATAGCTGGCGGTAATTCATTGCAGAAGCCATAGTTTTGATAGAGACTCAGTATCTAAAGAAAATCATAGAATCGATATAACTGCAAAGTATGCAGCCCAAAATGCTCCAGCTTATGTAATGAATCTTTACACTATTGAATGTGCTGATATACAACAAGCTTAGGTAGACTCTGAGGTTCATACATGGAAGGAGAAATTTGGAGCTGGGAAAGAACATGATATATGGGTTGCAGACACTGCGAAACCACTCTTATCAAAAGATTTTTATGCCTATTTGTGTCAAACCATTCATAAGAAACGTCATTTTGGTAGGCAAGCTGTTAAGGATTGTGTTAAGAGATCGTGGATAGCACAAGGAATTAGTAGTGTTGCAAATAGAATCTGTAGTAGCTGTTCTGTTTGCAAAAAGTTTAATTAAGATGCATTCAGAAAAAAAAGGTTTGGGTGGTAGAACTTTAGCATATTGTCCATTCGAGAGTTTACAAATAGATTACATAAGCACAACAAAAGCTGGAAGATTCAAGATATATATAATACAATAATTATAACACTGCTACTTTGCAGATTTTCACCTATCATGGGAGTCTCTGAAATGTAATACCTGTGATAGGTAAGGGATCACTGTATGTGCTTGAGGTATCCTAAATGGGGAAATATTTGGGTGGAAGGATGGGACAAATAGGAGAACTTTGTTAGATGACAGTGAAACCTACCAGTGCTCTGAACACAGACATAGTATGGAAAAGTTCATTCCAGGAACAGAAGCACTGAAAAAGAAAGGGATAACAAGACCAAACAGAGCACTCCATACTATTTCCCAAAAAAACATAGGAAACAGTGAAGTCTAACTTTGGTACAAATTTACACATCAGGAACTGATGCTACCCACATGAGAAAACAGATAATAACTTCTGAACACTATGAAAAAAATAGGGAACAAGAAATGCACAGGAAGCAAACCAATAAGAGAATATGTACTTTTAAAACAATTAGAGGGGGCAGCTGGGTAGCTCAGTGGTTTGAGAGCCAGGCCTAGAGACGGGAGGTCCTAGGTTCAAATCCAGCCTCAGCCACTTCCTAGCTGTGTGACCCTGGGCAAGTCACTTGACCCCCATTGCCTACCCTTACCACTCTTCTGCCTTGGAGCCAATACATAGTATTGACTCCAAGACGGAAGGTAAGGGTTTAAAAAAAAAAAACAATTAGAAACATAGCAAAAGGAAAAGGAAATGTTTGGCCTTAAAGGACTCAAGAATACTTAAAAAATAAATAAATTAGAGCTTGATAGTTAAAAAAATGAAGCAGAACACAAAGAATAAAAGTAAAATGTTGCATGAATAAATGACTACCTGAATATTACAATAGGTGGAACAGAACTCAGTGAGTCACTGAAATAGAAAGACATATAAGAGTTTTTCTTAAAACAAAAAATATATGTAATTTTAAGGAGTCTATGGTCAATAACAACTCATCTGAATAACAAATCAATAAGAAATAATTTATTAATCATTAGAATTTTTGAAAGCCATTACCACCACCACCACCACCAACAACAACAAAATTATAGATTCCCATAGGAAACTGCCCACTTATACTAGAACAAGAAAACAAGAATTCACCAGCAACTTCCTGAAACACCAAAAGCTTGCTCTTAGGAGTAAAAAAAGCATGTTTTTGAGTTCAAATTTAGTCTCAGGTCCTTATGAGGCAAATAATTTAATCATGTTTGACTCTATTTCCTCATATGTAAAATGAACTGAAAGGGGAATGGAAAATCTTTGCAAAGAATATCCCAAAAGGGGTCATAAAGAATTAGAAACAACTGAAAACAACTGAACTCCAACAATAGTAAGTTGTTTCTACAATTTCTAAGTCAAAGGAAAGAAAAATACTAAAAGTAAACAACAACAATTTAAATAGCATTTTTAGGATAACACCAACACAAGGAAATACAAATGTTGAAATCAAATATTCCAAAAGATAAAAGGTAAAAGCTTACAACCAATAATAACTTACCCTTTCAAAATGAGTATTTTGTCCAAGGGTCGGGGTGTGTGTGGTTAAAAGGACTTTTAAATACAGAGGAACTTTTTTTTTAACATTATTAGTTGAATAATATCTTAGACACTAAAATCTAGAAAGATACATACATTCGAATTCAACAATTCAAAATTCCTAAATGATCTTGAAGTACAAGACAAATATACGTCTTGGGTGCTGGTTTGTTATATTGTCTTTGTTTTACAACAAAAAAGGGAGAAATAAATAAAAAATAAGTAACAAGGGGAATAATATACCATTCCACATAAAAGGTATGCATGAGAAAAATATATAGAAATGTAAATAGTTGGTTCTTAATATTATCTGACCTGGACAATAGAGGATTGAACACACAGAAACACATATACACAAAAAGTTTGCTTTTGTAATATATTAAACTCAAAATGAAAATGGGCCAAGAAAGGGAAATTGCAGAGAAGATTTTGTAACAAAGGGTGCATATATTTCTCTTATTCTTTCAAACACTATATTCTCCTAAAGATTGTTTTAATGATCATATAAAATATATACCAATTCTTGTACATGTACAAAAAAGCAAGCATTTATCCTCCTCTAAAACAATTTGCTTAACATAAAAATGATGTATAATCAGTTATTTTCCCATATTTTTCTAATTAAATGATAGTAAATGCATGATGAAAATAGTTATGATGATGATCATGATATATTAATATTCACTAGAATTGTCTTGAAAGAAAAGTCAAAACATAACAGTAGCTGGTTATTCCCAAATACTACTAAAATGAAAAAAGAAATGGATAATGATATTTTAAAAGGCAATAGAAACAATTTCTTCATAAAATAGTCTTTAAAGAAAACAAAAATTTCTGTTTTTTACTAAGTAATATATTTTCATCCCTTCAGGTAAGAAAAAGTTATGAATATTTTTGAACTTACAGATATCTCCTTGTTTTTTACTTTGTTTACTGATTATAGTCTGGAGAAAATGAATCACACATTCTCTGGCTCTTCACAATACCTTATATGTGTTTTATGTTCTAGTAAACCATAAAATTGTGTTTCTGACCCTATCACTGTAGTTGTGGATTGATGTCAGCAATAATTATTTTTTAAAATATAGAACTAAATTCTAGATTAAAAAATACTGAAATGCAAATTTTATCTTTTTACACATGAAATAGAGAAAAATAAAATTCTTTTAAAGACAAGATAATTTTTGAAAAATATCATCATTACTTTTATTATTTTGGTAGATTCTGCCTTCACAATAGCATTGTGTTGCCATCATTCTAGCTTGAAAATACTGTCAATATTGTTCAGGGGAAGAATGTTTCATGTATTTTTTGCCATTTGGGGGGCACTTTGACTTTGGTTTGTTCAGTGCTGTCACCAACATAGTAAATCAATGCTACATGACACTTTTCCACAGGTGTATTACATAGCTATTTTTGTACTAGATTCAGAAAGAAACTTATAGTGGCTTAATCCCATGTATCCTGATTCATCCCTTTTATTGATTTCCAAAAGTCTAAAATAGGACAACAGAATTTCAAGTTATTGAACACAAAGAATAATGTTTATATTTTTTATTCAACCTATGAAAATGATACTTAACAGACCACACAACTATTTAAACAATAAATGATTTTATTAAAATAGAGATTATGGGCCTATTTTCTTTTCTGGTCTTATAAAGCTTTCATCAGTTTGGCCGGGAAGTAATATTAATATTCTGCCTTGAGAAAGTATATGAACGTCAGTAATGTAACTAAGTCTGTTCTAATGAAAACTACATTCTTTTAGAAAACACATATAGCATAAAAGTATTTTTCAAGACAATCATATTTATCTTAAAAATTAAAAAAAATCTCTTCTTTGTAACTAGCGATGTCTCAAAATAATTTTTAGTATTTATTTTCCCCTTTTTTGAATGAGGGCTCAAAAATGTTACATTTGGAAAAAGTTTAAAATGTTTCCCCTTAACAACTAGGACTACCTTAAATATCTTGTGAATGTTTCTGAACTTTTACATTTGAGAAATACTTATTAAAATAATTTAAATAAAAGAATTGCAATAATTATTCCCATGTGATGTCACATGATGTTAGATGTTTTAAATTATCTAATACAATTGAATAATAACAGGAACAATGGTAACAATACCAAGACTACTAGTGATTATTGTTTAGACTGGATCTGGGTTCCATCTGTTAAGAAAATTCTGGTATGGAAACTTATTCACTGATGTGAATCAGCAGTTTAATAGTTTGTGTCATTAAGAAGATAGTCAATAATAACCCAGCCTGAAGGAGGACTTAGACCAAGGTTGTCTTGGATATAAAAATGGGATCATAATACATTACATATATTTATATACTACATATATTGATTTTCTGGTAGCAGTTAATATTAATGTTACCATAACTCCTCTCATATAGCTCATTAATCTGTCTTGTGTGAAAGAGTGGGGTGGAACTGGCAAAAGGCAAGAGTTTAAGTTCTCAGCCAGTCCCCCTTTGGGGACATTGAAGCTAGAGTACCCTTTCAGTATTCTTTAAGAATCTTCCTTATATTTGCATCGTTTGTTTTCCAGGTTCAAGAGAGAATAGTAAAGAGGCCAACCCCACTTTAGGTTGCTGAAGGAAAAGACTCTGGGATGATATCAATCTCCATCACCCTATTATTTTTTGCCCATCTTCGTATTGTAAAAACTTTGGGGAGCTTCCCCTTGAGTGAAATCTAGGACAATCTCTCTTGGTTGAGAGGAGTTATCTTGCTCCCAGTGGAAGAGTTATTTAATTCTATACTGTCTGTCTGGTGCACATTATATATATATATATATATATATATATATATATATATATATATATATATATATATATATATATGTATATATATATAATGTCCTCAGCTCGCTCCTGTATGGTTGTATGGTTGCAAGACATGGACACTGTACCGGAAGCACATGAAGCACATGAAGCAGTTGGAGCAATTCCACCAACGCTTTCTCCGGTCAATCATGAGGATCCAATGGCAGGACCAAATCACCAACCAGGAAGTCCTCAACAGAGCCAACTCCACCAGCATCGAAGTCCTGGTCCTCAGAACCCAGCTACGGTGGTCTGGGCACGTCATCCGCATGGACCCACAGCGAATACCGAGACAGGTATTCTGTGGTGAACTGTCAGCTGGACTCAGGAAACAAGGCTGACCAAAGAGAAGATTCAAGGATCAGCTAAAGTCCAACGTGAAGTGGGCTGGCAGGACACCAAAGCAACTAGAACTTGCTGCCTCTGTCAGAAGCAGCTGGTGAACCCACATTCACCATGGCGCCGCCACCTTTGAAGATGAGCGACGTCGACGTCTTGCCACTGTGTGTGAACGTCAACACCAGGCCACAGCCGCACCTCCCATAACAACGGGCGTCCCATGCCCCATGTGCCACAAACTCTGTGCCTCAGCCTTTGGACTTCAAAGCCACATGAGGGTAAATCAATAAATGATAATGCACAAAGACAATAGTCATTCTCGGCTTCCAAGAGACTAATATATATATATATATATATATATATATATATATATATATATATATATATACTCTAACATCTGTTTTGGTATGATTTGGATAAATGTATTTTATTGCTAACCATTGTGTGTTCATTGTGGAACTGATATGAGGTGGGGAAGGGTGCTAGAGTTTGAGATCCTCCTTCCTTTCCCTAATGATAAAATAATCAAAATTACAAGAAAGCCAATCAAATCTCCTAGACAAAGAATAGTTAGAAGTTACAGATCTGATTCTATCCTGGTGTCATCTCTGGCCCTAACCTCATGATTCTCTACCTGACAAGAATGAAAATTTCTCTTGAAAAAGGGTTAGGGGAAAATAAAACTAAATATGTCTATGTTGCTCCTATTGGAGTCACTAATAAGGACAACCCTATTACCACATTTGGACCTCATTAGACATGGAGGCTGCTCATTGTTATGCTCATATTAGTGTACAGTTCCTCATGCTTATATAATATTTTATAGTGATCATACTTTATACATTTTATCTCATATTATAAATGTAATGTCATTTCATGAATAAAAGAATTTCTATGGTTTCTCATGAGCAGTACTATATGAAAAGCTTTGGACCTAGAGTCAGAGTTTGGATTCAAATTCCTCCTCTGGCATTCTCTGAGCTTCATAAAAGGAATCTGAGAAGTGATAATCTAGTGATGGCAAACACTTGACCCTAAATAAAGATTTTACCAGATCAAAATGTAATAAATAATGTTAATATGCCATTTTTCTAAGCCAGTATTTGCCCTGCTGAGGTCTTGATATATAGTTTAGTGGCCCTATTTCTCTTTTATCTTGGCATCCCTGATGAAGTCAGAACTACACCATTACAAATATTTTCTCTGAATTCCTTGAAAAAGTGTTAAACTAGCACTTTTTAAGGATGTAGAGCCAAGGTTACAGAGTACAGGTAGGGAGAGCTCCTATAACTCTGAGAATCCTCTCCAGCCAATATTAAAATAATACTTCAAAACAACTACTAGTGACAAAACCAAAGAAGAGATGGAGTGAAGCAACTTTCTTCTAGAGATAAACTTCACATGTAGACAGAGAAGATATGGTTCTGAGGTGAGAAGATCACAATACCAAGGGTCTGAGACCTTTCTTAAGCCAGTAGAAGAACAATCCATACTTACCTCTTGAAATTCCAAGCTATAGTGGAAGCCTGCAGTGTGGCCAAGAGCCCCATTTCAGGTCAGTCCACAAGGTACCTGGCCTATGTAAGCTCAGAATGAGGCCTGAAAACCCTATCACAGCCAGAGCTTAGGCCCTAAGACTGGGGCACACAATGTAGCTTACAGTATTCTTAGACTTTTAAGTCATCAGCAGATCTGGGAGGGAGACTGATAAATAGTGGGAGGTGGCTTTCAAAGCTCCCTGCTGACAGGCCATCATAATAACTTGGAATAACTGAAACTTGCAGAAACTGAGAGCTAATGCTAATGAGTGATAGGAACTGATCTCTTTCTTTGCCTTGGCTATCCAGGGCCTTGAGCCCACTTTGGCTCAGCCTAAGCAGAGTGGATATTTAAGCCCTATTTCCTTCTCTCCCCTTTCTCTCTCTCTCTTCTCTCTCTCTCTCTCTCTCTCTCTCTCTCTCTCTCTCTCTCTCTCTCTCTCTCTCTCTCTCTCTCTGTCTCTCTCTCTCTCTCTCTGTCTCTCTCTCTCTCTGTCTGTCTCTCTCTCTCTCTCTCTCTCTCTCTCTCTGTCTCCCTCTCTCTCTCTGTCTCTCTCTCTGTCTCTCTCTCTCTCTGTCTCTCTCTCTCTCTCTCCCTCTAATACCTTCTTCCTCCTGTTTGTAATTAAAAGACCATAAAAAAGGTTGGTAGCTGACTTGAGTTTTCATTTAGGAATTACATAGCTGAATTCCTTGGCGACCTTAAATTAATATATATCAGTCTTTTAAAGGGATTTTGATATCACATAGAACAAAGAGAAAATACTGCAAATAGCCAGAAAGAATCCATTCATATGGAACCACAGTCAAGATGACATAAGATTTAGTAGCTCTCATATTAAAGGATAGATCTTCTAGAAGGCAAAGGAACTAGGCTTATGACTCAGAATCATCTACTAAGCAAAACTGAGTATATTCTTTGATGGGAAAAATGATTATTTAATAAAATAGAAGATTTCTAAGCATTCCTGATGTAAAGCCCAGAGCAAAACTGAAAATTTGGTATTCAAATAAAGACTCAAGAGAAATATAAAAAGGTAAATAAGGAGCAGCATCTGGATGGCTCAGTGGATAAGAGCCAGGCCTAGAGAGGAAGTCCTGGGTTCAAATAAGGACTCAGACCTTACTAGCTATTTGACCCTGGGCAAGTCACTTAACCCCCATTACCTTGCCTTTAACACTCTACTGTCTTAGAACACAGGATTGGTTCTAAAACAGAAGGTAAGTGTTTAATAAAAACAGGTAAATAAGAAAAAGAAATTCAAAGGATTCAATAAAGTCGCATTGATTACATTCCTATGTGGAAAGATTATATTTGTTACTCTTAAAATTTTTATCAGTATCAGAAGAGATAAAATGATTGTACAAAGAAAAATGGTGTAGGAGAAAAATGATAAGGATGATATGATATTCAAAAATTCAAGGGATAAAAAAGAACATTGTACTGAGAGAAAAGATAAGGGGGAAGTAGAACTGGTTAAATATCTCACCTAAAGAGACATGAAAAAAACTATTACACTGGAGGAAAGGATACATGTAGTGATGGGTGGTACTTAAATCCTACTCTTGTTGAAATTGGAATTGGCTCAGTGAAGGAATAACTATAATGCTCATTTGGGGATAGAATCCTATTTTAATCTATAAAAAGTAGGAAGGGTATAAAAAGGTTGGAAAGTATTGGGGAATTAGGGAAATTGAGTGTGGTGATTAAAAGCAAAATTCTTGTGAGGAGAAATAGAGAAGGAGGGAGATAGAGACAGACAGAGAGACAGACATAGAAAGAAAGGATCAAAAGGAAAAATAAGATGGAAGGGAATACATTGTTGGTAATGATAACTGTAAATTTGGATGATATAGTTACACCCATAAAATAGAAATCAATAACAAATTTGATTAAAAACCAGAATCCTATGATATGTTGTTTATAAGAAACACACTTGAGGCAGGTATACATATACAGATTAAAGGTAAAGGATTAGGCAGAATTTATTTTGCTTCAGCTAAAGTAACAAAAAGCAGGACTGTGATCTCAGACAAAGCTAAACAAATATAGGCTTAATTTTAAAAGATCTTTATCTTTAGGAAATTTATCTTGATAAAAAGGTTCTATAGAAAGTGAAGTAATGTCAGCACTAAATATATTTGCACCAAATGGTATAGCCCCTAAATAATTAAAGGAGAAATTGTATGAAGTCCGGAGGAAGAAGATAACAAAACTATACTAATGGGGGGGGGGGGACTTCAAGACTTGAACTTTTTCCCTCTCAGATCTAGAAAAAATTGAACTCTCAAAAAAGTGAAGGATGTACTGGAAATTTTAGAAAAGTTAGAGCTAATAGGTCTCTTTCCATCAATTCATGGCACCTCTAAAATAACTGACCCTGTATTAGGGCATAATAACTCAATAATTAAATGCAATGAAGCAAAAGGAAGAGATCTAACCTTTTGAATCATAAAAAATAAAAAATACAATCAATATATGTCCAGGGAAAGAAAAACTTTAAAAATATGTTGAAACTAAATAATTTAATTCTAAAAAAGAGGTGGGTCAAACAAAAATTATAAAAACAATTAAAGATTACTAGAGTGAGGAGACAACATCAAAATTTATTGGATACATCCAAAGTAGTACTTAGGGAGAAATTTATATCTCTAAATGTTAACATCAATAAAATAAAGGAAAAGCAGATAAATGAATCAGGTCTCAACAACAACAACAACAACAAAACAAAATAGAGAACAAAGTAGAAATTCCCAATTAAAGAATAAAATGGAAAGACTAAAAATCAAAGATAGAATAAAAAAATGAACGTAAGCAAAACAATTAAGTAATAAACAGGACTAGGAGTCCATTTTATAAAAAAAATTAAGAGCATTGGTTAATTTCATTTTAAAAAGTAAAGAAGAAAATCAAATTCTATTATCAAAAATGATATGTATAAATTCAACACCAATTAAGAGGAAAATAAAGAAATCATTTGGATATATTTTGTATAATTATGTGCCAAAAATTCTGACAATCTAAGTGAAATGGATAATTTTTTTAAAAAAAACATAATGTGCCAGATGAAAGAAAGAGGAAATAGAATACTTAAATAATAAAATGAAATTATTTTTATGGCAAATATATGGTGCTGAAACCTAAGCCAGGAAGACAAAAATGGAAAGAAAATTATATGCTACTTTCATTAATGAATACAGATGCAAAAATTGTTAATAAAATATGAGCAAGGATAATACAAGAATAAATCACAAGGATCCTTTAGTAAGACCAAGTAGGATTTGCAGAGAATGCAAGATTGTTTTATTATTAGGAAAAAACTATAAGCATAATTAACCACATCAATAAGCAAACTAACAGAAATTAAACAAATATATCAATAGGTGCGGAAAAAATCTTTGACAAAAATACAACACCCATTCCTATTAAAAATATTATAAAGTAAAATATTAAATGGGCATTCCTTAAAATGGTAAGTATTATTTATCTAAAACCATGAGAAATTATCATCTACAATTGTAATAAAGTAGAAATCTTACCAGTAAGATCAGGAGTGAACCAAGGATGTTCATTACCACCACTACTATTTAACACTGTACTAGAAATGCTAGCAGTAAAAATTAGAGAAGAAAAAGAAATTGAAGGGTTCAAAGTAGGCAATGAGGAAACTAAAGTATCACTCTTTGTAGATGACATGATATTACACCTAGAGAATCTAAGAAAATCAACTGAAAAGTTAGTAAAAATAATCAATAACTTTAGCAAAGTCTCAGGGTACAAAATAAACCCATATAAATCATCAGCATTTCTATATGTTTCCAATAAAAATATATTTTAAATAATTAATAACTAACAAAATTGTAGCATACAAAATCAACCTACATTAATTATCATCATTTCTATGCATTTCCAACAAAGTCCAGCAGCAAGAGATATTGAAATTTAATTTAAATACCTCTAGACAATATATGACACCTGGGAATGATTATACTTGCCAAAACAAACTCAGGAATTATATGAACACAATGACAAAATATTTTCACTAAAATAAAGTCATATCTAAACAACTGAAAAAAACAAACATGAATAGATAGGCCAAGCTAATATAATAAAAAATACAATTATACCTAAATTAACTTATTCAGTGTCATACCAATCAAACTTTCAAAAGTTATTTTATAGAACTTGAAAAAACAAAAACAAAATTCACTTGAAAAACTAAAAGTCAATAATATCAAAGGGCTTCATGAAAGAAAAATGTGAAGGAAACTGAACTATCAGTACCAGAGCTCAAATTGTACTATGAAGCAATAATCATCAAAACCATCTGGTACTGGCCAAGAAATCTAATGATGGATCAGTGCTGTGGATTAGATACACATTTTGCATGGGCAAATGTCATTAACTCTCCCATTTTTGATAAAGCCAAAGAGACCAAGGGGATAATTACCCATTATTTGACAAAACTTCTAGGAAAATTATAAACAGTATGTCAGTAACTAAATATAGAACAGTATCTCACACCATATTCCAAGACCTAGTCAAAATGGATGTGTGATTTAGACAGAAAGTTTGATACCATAAGTAAGTTGGGGAACATAGAATAGTTTAACTGGTAGATTTGTGGTGAAGGTAAGATTTTATGATCTAATAAGAGTTAGAAAGCACTATAATATATAAAATGAATAATTTTATTATATTAATTTAAAATATTTTTACAAAGAAAATCAATGCAATCAAGATTAAGTAAACAACAAACTAGGGAAAATTTATAACAAATTTCTATGACAAAAATCAAATTTCTCAAATGTATAGACAAAAAATAAAATTTATAGGAATGCAAGTCATTCCCCATTGACAAAAAATATGAACAAGCACTTTTCAGAGGAAAAAAAATCAAAATTATCAATATGATATAAAAATGTTATAAATTCATGTTGATTAGGAAACATATGTTAAAACAACTCTGAATAACCATATTGTATGTTTTTTCTATTAATGACTTAGCTACTCTCAGCAAAAAAAAAAAATTATAACAAAGAATACTATCATCCTCCAGAAAAAAGAACTGTTGGCATCAGAACATAAATGAAAGCGTTCTTCAAATTAGTTCAAAGTTTTTATTTATGTTTTATTTTATTCTATTTTATTTTATTCTCTTTCTACAATGACAAATGTGAGAGTATCTTTTGCATGTATTTGCAGCACAAATTGCTTACTGTCTCTGAGTTGGGGTAGAGAACGGACAGAGAAAGAGAGGGAGATAATTTGAATCATATAATTTCAGAAAAATGTAGGTTGAAAATTGTTCTTGCATGTAGTTTGGAAAATAATACATCATAAAAAATCTTCAAACTTGTCTCTTCTTGATTTCCCCCAAGAGAAAAAAATTCACATCTTAAAAGGCAGGCTTATCCATTTTTAGATAGATCCCTTTTTGTGAAAACTTTTCCTTAAATGGAACCAAAATCTGTGCTTCTAAAACTTTCATTATTTCCCTATTATTTTGTCCCTTGGGAGCAACCAAAATAGTTTAAAAAATAGAAAAGAATAAAAATTCTGGAACTAGAGGATCTAGCATTGAATCTTTAACTCATGTTATTGATCACTTCATAAGCAAACTTATTAAATATTTAGAACAGTTTCCAATTCAGTTGACTAAATTTATGAAGAATATCTACTCAAAAACTAAATATAGCTTTTATATTTGATGAAATTAAATTGAAATAATTGAGTCTTTAAAGTTTAATTAGTATAAGCTTTAGATTCAGTTTTATAAAAGTCTTGGCAATGAAATATTTTTGAATTACTGATTAAAGATGCTTGGATATATTTGTGTCTATGTATATGTGTGTATATGTATGTGTTTACTACAATATAACATTCACACATATATAGCAATTGTATGTGTGAGTATGTGTGTCTTCTCTTGCTCTTTGAATATATTAACTGAGAAAGATAGCAAGGAAACTAATAAATACATTATTCAATAAATAAGTACTGTAGAGTCATCCTCATCTTATTCTTCTGATGTACTGGGATGAGAAAAAAAAACTGGAAGTACAGTAGGGTCCTGTATGGGCAGGAATACATACTGGTTCTAAGACCTGTGATTTTTAAAATCTCCATCTTGCTTGGTCTAGCAGCAAAAACTGTGCACACCCACACTACACGGGCATGTGCTAGTCAATGACAAATCAGAAATAACTAACTGCTCACCTGGGCTGTCCTAAGCCAAGCTTTCCTCTATTCCTAGCACAGCTACATATTTTACAGTGGTGGACTTGTGCTCAGACTTCTTTTCCATACCCATACATGAGAACTGCAGACATATTTTTGCTTTCACCTGGAATGGCTCTCAATTCTCCTGGTTCAGATTGCCCCAGGGTTATGTAGAGAGCTTGAGTTTATTTGCACAAAGTTTGAGCCAAGATACAGATAATATAAAATTTAAAAATAGCAAATTAATAAAATATGTAGATGACCTACTCTTGGCTTCCACAGATGCAGAAGCATACTCGGAGGGTGGTGGAGAAGTTGGTCGGTGTGGTTGGAGTGTGCTCTGAGAAGCTTGCTCTGAAGGAAGCTGAAGGTGGGGGCTCTGAGACGGTTTCTCCATTTTGGTCACGTGAGTAATAGGGACTGATCTTTCTTTGTCCCAGCTATCTAAGGGCTTGGGCCTTTTGGCCCAGCCTAAACAGAAGGGGTATTTAAGCCCTATTCCCTTCTCTCCCTTTTCTCTCTCTCTCTCTCTAATTACTTCCTCCTATTGTAATTAAACTCCATAAAAGGTTGACTGCTGACTTAAATTTTCATTTAGGAATTACATAGCTGAATTCCTTGGCGACCTTAAATTAATATATATCAGTCTTTTAAAGTGATTTCCTTGTCACAAGAGGTGATAATGAGCATCCTTGTTTCACTCCTGATCTTATTGGGAAGGCTTCTAGTTTATCCCCATTGCAGATGATGCTTGCTGATGGTTTCATATATATACTGTTTATTATTTTTAGGAAAGGCCTTTCTATACATATACTTTCTAGTGTTTTCAATAGGAATGGGTGTTGTATTTTGTCAAAGGCTTTTTCTCTGTCTATTGAGATAATCATGTGATTTTTGGTGGTTTGCTTGTTGATATGGTCAATTATGTAGATGGTTTTCCTAATATTGAACTATCCTTGCATTCCTGGTGTAAATCCCACCTGGTCATAGTGAATAACCCTCATGAAGGGGAGAGGGGCAAGATGGAGTGTCTCAGCTGCTATCAGACTGGCTTCTCTGAGCTTCTCCTGCGGCTGCCTCCCTACTGCCTATGTTCAATGCTCTAGGCATGACACAGCTGTGCCCACAAGGCACTCCCTCTGGACTAGTGCCCTGGCCCACCCATTCCAGCCACTGCTGGAGGCTCAGTACAGTAGATGGGGGAGGGGTCCTGGGACCTTCCTTCTTCCTTCCCCTTAAACCCAAGTGTTCTAGAATTCAGGCATTTTGGGGCAAGTACCTTTTAAGTTGAGTCTAGAAGTAGGATTCCTTAGCTCTTTCCTGTTAGATTCATTTTTCAGTCTCCTGGAAGCATGTTTTTAATCGGTGAGGAAGGGTTTTCAGAGGTCTGAACTTTTGCTGCCTCTACACAGCCATCTTGACTCCACCTTTCCAAGGACCTATAATTTTATTGCCTTATATGATCTTTAAAAAGTGGCATTTATTATTTCTGCTTTTCTGTATTTCTTTGCAATATTTCTATGCCCTAGTACATGGTTGATCTTTTCCCATGTACCATATATTGCTGAGAAGAAGGTATATTCCTTTTTATCCTTGTTCAGTTTTCTCCAGATATCTATTCATTCTAATTTTTCTAGCATTTTTTTCTTTCCTTGATTCTTTCTTATTTATATTTTGGTTTGATTTATCTAATTTTGAAAGGGGAAGGTTGAGATACCCCACTAGTATAATCTTGTTCACTATTTCCTCTTTGAGTTTCTTTAATTTTTTCTTTAGAAATATAGATGCCATTGCATTTGGTGCATAAATGTTTAGCATTGATATTATTCATTGTTTATAGTTCCTTTTATCAAAAGGTAATTTCCTTCCATTTGTGTTTTAATCAGATTAATTTCTACTTTGGCTTTTTCTGGTGTCATGATTGCTACTCCTGTTTTTTTTGTTTTTGTTTTTGTTTTTTTTTTTACTTTAGGTGATGCATAATAAATTCTGCTTCAGCCTTTTACCTTGAAACTCTGTGTGTCTCCTTGACTTAAATGTGTATCTCGTAAACAACATATAGTAGGATTTTGGTTTTCTATTTATTTTGCTATCCTCTTTTGTTTAAGGGGTGAGTTCATCTTATTCACATTATAATTATTAACTGTGTTTTGCCTTCCATTGTGGTATTCCTTTTAAATCCTGTTTGATTCCTTTTCACTCTGTTCCTCCTCATCAATATTTTTCTTTTTGTCACCTCTCCAGTTCCTCCCACCTTCAATTACACCCCATTCCCTTGTCTCACTCCCCTTATTCTTCACTGTAGGGTGATAGAATTCTACACCCCATGGAGTATTCTCATTTTTCCCCCTCTGAGCCAGTTAAAATGAGAGTGAAGTTTAAACATTGCCTGTTACCAACATTATCCTGTCTTCTCTATTGACTTTTCTCACCTCGTTATGTATATTATTTACACCATTGTATCTATCTCTTACCTTTTCTCTCAATGCAACCTGCTCTTTCAGATCATGATTGATTATTTTACATGCCAGTCATATGCATATATGTCATATCATACATACATATCATTTTAAATCATCACATTTACATATGTCTTTTCTATTTACTAAGGGTCCTACATTTTGGATTTGTGAATTTTAAAACTATTCCACCCTAATCAGACCGTACTTTAGAAGATCTGATTTAGATATTTCCTGATCAATAACAATAAAGATACTTGGACTAACAGAATCAGGTCTTGGGAACTCTACATTTTTCCACCCTCCTTAGTTTAACAAGATTAGGAAGGTCTGCACCAAACTCAGGGATTAAGTATCTGAAAAAAAAATGGTCTCCAGCAGACATGTGCAGAAAAAGTGGACAGACATCTGGGCTGTCCTAAGTCAAGCTAAGCTATCATTGGTACAGATGAGATGCAGAAAAGTGACATAAAACCATCTATATAAGGCATGTCACTGGCTCTCTTTGCTCTCTTTCCCTGGAGAGGTGACTCTGGCTGGCAGCATGCTAGGTGTTCCAACATCTTGGAGTGGTGGCAGTTATTTGTCTGGGTTTGGTGGTGAGTTTTCCCTTGAGCTGATTCAGGTTCTGGCATCTTGTCTGAGCCCCTTTTTGGAGTTCAGGCTGACTCCTTCCTCCTTCACACTCCAAAACCTTAATTTCTAGGACTTCTAATCTTCCTGCCCAGTACTAGCCAGGTGGGAGAAAATCCTACTCCTTTTCCTTCTTCCTTCTCCTTAATCTCCTTCAATATCAATTAAATCACCATAAAATTTCCAGCTGACTTGGGTATTTAATTATTTGGCATTTTTCATGGCCACCAAATAAATTTAGATTTGTCACAATGCTAAAATTATCTTTACAGATTCTATATAAACTATAATAGTATTTGAAATTATACAATCAAATGCCTAGAAATGGATATGAGGTAGTAAAACCTTAATAAAGAATTATTTGCAGGGGAGGAAGAAAATCCAAGATCTTGACCTCAATCTCTAACTCTCCAAGATTTAGAGGTCTTGGGTTATTTGGCTTTCCATCTTTCCATTAATATCTCTGAAGCATCTCTGGGTCAGCTGATGGAAATTATTATAACAGGAGTTAAAAACAAATTTGACTATGATTTGTCTTAACAAGAACTCAAAAGAAAGGTTGTAACATACATAATGGGATCCTCTTGGGAGAATTTCAGGAATTATTAGGTAATCTTTTTTCTATGGGATTTTATACGTGATTTTGTCATAGACTTGGAGACAAGGCTATTTTTTAAATCAACTAATTACTTTCATAAATATTACTCTATTACCATAGTAAATGCTTTCTTAAAAAACTAATTTTATCTTGATAATGAATTAATATTGACTTGGAATACTTGGAAATTCATAAGTTGTATCTTGTGAGCTATATCATTAGAAAAATATTCTCAAACCCTTAAGAACTAACCCCATCTTCTCCATTACAAAGTTAGACAAATTGAATTAAAAAAATAAGTAAGAAAGGCATAATGGAAGTGAATGTAATTTTAGAAAAGTTAGAGTTAATAGATATCTGGAGAAAATTGAATAGGGATAAAAAGAAAGATACCTTCTTTTCAGCAGCACATGGTAAATATATAAATATTGACCATGTATTTGGGCATGAAATTTTCACAACCAAATGCAGAAAAACAGAAATAATAAATGCAACTTTTCCAAATGATAATGCTATATAAATTATAATCAATATGGGTTCAAGGAGATGCTAATTAAAAATTAACTGGAAACTAAATAGTCTAATTCTTCAAAACTGGTGAGTAAAAAAACAAACCATGAATACAATCAATGATTTCATTGAACAGAATGACATTGACAAGACAACATAGCAAAATGTTTTGGATACAATCAAAGCAGTACTCAGGGGGAAAAATATGTCCCTGAATGCCTATATCAGTAAAAAAGAGAAAAAGCCAGAATGAGGACTACAACTGAAAAATAAAAACAAACAAACAAACCTAGGAAAAGAACAAATTAAAAATCCCTGGAGGGAACTAACTAAATTGGATATTCTAAAAAACAAAGGAGAAATTTATTAAAAAAATTGTAAGCAATAATGTATTTAAGTAATAAATAAGACTGGGAACTGGTTCTACAAAAAATAAGGTATTGGTTAATTTGATTTTTAAAAAGAAAGATAATAAAATTACCATTATCAAATATAACAAGGACAATTTCACCTCTAATGAAGAGAAACTGTAAAAATGGAGATTTGAACTCGGGACTCCATTTCCCAGGAGTCCTTGCTCACTTCCCAAAATGCCTTATAACCTCACCTGGGCCGAGAGCGAGATGGGGTATTTAACCTGGCTGTAAAGGATAGTGGGTCTCTCTTTCCTACTTCTGCTTCCAAGCAGACACGTCTCTTTCATGATGTAAGTGAGGTTGTCTAGGCCTCTCTGGGCCTACATGTGCTTTCTTATTCTGTATTTTCTTTAATCCTTAACCTTTAATAAACCTCATAAAAACATAATACTCCTTGCAGAGGGAAACTAATTTCTACATGTCTCAGTTTCCCCAAATTTTAATCTTTACAAAACTTAAATCAATTATTAGAAGTTATTTTTCCCAGTTATATGACAAAAGATATCTGATAATCTACATGTACATTTATAAGGTAATAATAGATAAAGTAGCTTACTTTAAGTCATGAATAGGAAAAGACCAAAAGTTTTATTTTGTTTTTAATATCTGAAGACAGCAAAGTGAGTTCTAGTTGGGTTTGTGATATATAACACTGGGAGACTGAGTAATCCCAAATCTACTATTTATTACCCATGATATCTGAAACAAGTCATTCTCTTCCTCTGGGAATCATTTTCCAAATTTTTAAGATGAAGGAGTTGGATAAGATGACCTTTAAAGCACCTTTAGCATTTATATCCATGGGTCATATAGATTGAACAAGATTTTATTTTTTTTTAAATCCAGTTTGTCTGAAGAACATACTATTTATGTAAATTTTTAAAATTATAATTTTTAAAATTATTTTTTTGTGAAGAGGAAATTTAGACTTTTAATCACCATTCATAATGCTGTTATAATAAAAATCTAGTTTTCATATATGGTCTCCCTTTCTGTTAATATATAATTAGTAATATTCATCCTCTTAGTTTCTATCTAAAAGAACTGGTAAATTGAAAAAGAAAGTTAATTTTCAAAAAAGGAGATTTGTCAAATATATATATATATATTTGCCACACTTGTGGCTCCTAGTAGCTGCTAGCATGTGGCAGTGGCCACACCCCAGGCAATGGCTTCAACAGGCTGGCTAAACCTTGTGAGAGTTGCCATGGGGTCATCAACCCCTGGTGAACTAAGGCTTTGCTCACCCAGCATGTGAAGACTGCTTCGGCTGAACAGACAGAAGAAACCAATAAGAAGGTTCAACAGCTGAGAGGGCGACGCAGCAAAGCACTGTGGAGTGCTTAGGGCATGTTGGAGCACAAAAGACAACATGGCCATTCAATGCAGCTGAGGAAGTCTCCAGGAATAACGATTTTTTGTGCCACTGGACCCAGGCTTCCAATGCCGAGAGAGTGGGACTGTCTCTGCATCGACTTTTCCACTTAAATCTCCTTCACGCACAAGTGTTTTTGTGCACAATCATCTACATCACAGATGAAAGTGCACAAAGATAATTGTCATCCTCGGTTACCAAGGGACTACTACTATATATCTATATATGTATATATGATATGATGCATGAGGTCATAAAGGGTATAAAAGCATCATAAAATATAAAAAGAGATTTGCACTACTGGATTCCTAGGTGATTTATGATCGATTATTATGATGATCATGCTTTTGATTAGCCTTAGATATGCATTCCTGTGCTTGGAATCATTCTTGGTTTTTTTACCCTATTTCACCCAACTCAAGTAAATTGCTAAGTTTCTTCAGTTCTACATAAATAATGTTTTCATTTTTTAAATTCACTCTTGGCTTTCCCAGTAGTCCTGCTCTTTATCTATACTTAACAGAAAGAAGTAGCATATATTGTTTTTTAATGTTTTCAAAACTGTTTAAAATATCTTGTTTTCCACTCACCACAACCCTAGGAGGTATTTATTATTCCATATATTATCCCATAGATGAGAAAGCTGAGACAAACATGATTAATTTATTTGTCCAGGTCAGAAATCAAATAATTTTCAGAGACTAGATCAGAAATCAGGTCTTCCACGTTGAATAATCTAATGCAATATTCCACATAGTTCCTTCTTGCCTAAGTTATAATGATAGACTCTTTATTAGTCTCCTTTTTTCAAGGATCTCTTTGTAAGTCTGTCTCTACCTAACTGCCCAAAGCAGAGGTCTGAACATACTACTCCCTAATTTAAAAAGTGAAGTAGCTTTTTAAAAATTCTAGCATTAAAAGAAAAGTCTCCTATTTAGTATTTAATGTGCTCCAAAACCTGACTCCTTTTCTTTTGTAATCTCAGGATCTAGGACAATTGCTAGTACCCAACAGATGCTTAAAAAATTTCTTGCTGGTTAAGAAAAAGTTTTGAATTTAGTGTCATTATAAAATTTTAATCATTGTAGTGCAAGAAAAGACTTGCTGTTTGACATTGTGCAGAATAAAAATATCACCATGATCTAATGAAAGGTAGTCAAATTTATAGGTAATAAAATTAAAAGGGCATTGATAGTTTGGCAATTCATCCTATTTCTGAAAAAAATACATCTTGAACAAATAGGACCAAATTTTTAAATTTTTTTTAGTTTATTTAAAAATATTGTCATTTCTCAAGGAATATTAATGGTTATTGCACTACTGATGACAATAATCCTTTTATAAAAATTTATATTATTGATTACAACATATTGCAAGTACATTGCCGATGTTATTAGAAAACAAAATTATGTAATTTATGAAAATTAACCATTTTTCAAATGTCTAATAAGGATTCACCAATCTTCTGATCAATTTCTCATTTGTTGATAACTCATATTATATTATCAAAATGTCTACAAAACTAGCTGCTGAGAATGAAATAAATAATTTTATTTGTTTATACAATATTAAGCAATCACTTTGATAATTATTATGATTACAGTGATGATGCTAATGATTTACTGAATTAAACATCTTTTGGATTAGAGTAAACATAGCAAAACAGTTGTAAATACCTCTAAACCTGCAGTTTGGGCAATGCATTCTTCTATAAATACAAGCCCTGGTCTTTGTTCTGACCTGCTTTCAGTTACTTCTATGACTCTCAGTATGATACTTATTATAGTCTACTACATTGTGATATAAAAAAAGAAGCTTCTCAAGTTAAGCAGAAAATTGATCTGAAGCAGGTATGTACAATTGTTTTGTTGCATAGTCTACTCTTTTCCTAGAAACACTTTGTTCTTTTTTGTTTTCAGTTCCATGTTGTGATGTATAGAGGATGTTGGAAAAAGTTGTCTGGTCAAATTTGTTGTTATTTTTCTTGCTGTTCTTTTATAACATATAAAAAGAAAAATCTTGGGTCTTTAAGTGTTTGCATAGTCTACTGTCTAAATTTAGCTTATGCACAATTAATAGAACCACAGTTACTATGACTTCTTTACTAATTTCATGGCAACAGGAGTGGGCTGGAGTTCTTGTTTCTTCCAAACAAAAGACTGGATTTTTCAGCATGATATTGTCTATTATTCTAGCAACCTTTGTAATAAATAGATCAATAAATCAGAGATTGGGGGTGGTGGGCATGAATTACCAGTGGTTTTATTCCTTCAATAAATGATAATAAAAATATATGTGGATATTCTCTGCATCAAAACCAGAACTTAATTGAACTTCCAGAAAAATTTCCCAAATTCACATAATAAACTGGCAGTTACAATGTTATCAATCATATTTTTTTCTTTATTTTGATCCATTCCCTTGTAAAATTGCATGTATTTTCAGCAATTGTTTTCTGACATTTTTCTCTTTAAAATATTTTATTTTCCCAATTACATCTAACAATTATCATCAACATATGTTTTCAGAAATTATAAGATCCAAATTGTTTCCCTTTCTCCCTTCTCTCCCTACTCGCTGTGATGACCTATCTATCCATCTCTCTCTCTCTCTCTCTCTATATATATATATCTATATCTATCTATATATATAGATAGATATAGATAGATAGATAGATAGATAGATATAGATATAGATATAGATATAGATATAGACATAGATATAGATATAGATACAGATCATGAATACATATTTCCACTTTGGCAGTTGTTGGAGATGATTAGAGATCTTAAATTTGTCCTTTTTCTATTTTGGGGTATAATTGCTCAACTCATTGATATGGTTTTTCTCTATTTTTTTGATGTAAGCATTTAGGTACATACATTTTCCCCTCAGTACTTCTTTGGCTGCATCTCATAAATTTTGGTAGGCAGTCTGTTAAATTAAATTATTGATTTTGTGATGTATTCTTTGATCTCTTCATTCAATAAGATGAGATTATTTGGTTTCCAATTAATTTTAATCTTTCTGTTACTCTTGTTTAATGTATTTTTTATGGTAGTTAACATTTCTGCTTTTCTACTTTGGGCTATGCTGTTTTTGTGTCCTATTTTATTGACAGTTTTAGTGCTAGTGCCATGTATTTTGAAAAGTTTCTTGATACCTTCCCTTTTTTTAAATGATAAAATTAGTCTTATATGAATTAGGATGATCAATTTTTTGTTTCATTAATATTGTTTAGATTTTTGTTTTGTCCCCTTCTAGAGACATTGTAAGTCATTTTTTAGTTCAAAATATATATGTTGACTGCTATAGGAACATGATATTTGTTCTAAACATTCTGGTAACTTTCTGATAGCATACACATATCCAATTGTATATCTGAAAATGTTATACTTCATATATCTTGTCTAGGGAAATCCAAGGAATCATAAAAAATGTCCTTCTTTCCTTAAACGTAACTAATTTATTTAAGCTCAAAGAGGGCAGTCTCTATTTTTTTTCTTGACATTCACTATAATTTTTGGAATTAACTGAATTCAAATGACAATTTGAAATCATTGAAGTTTCCAGTAGTTGAAATAGCACTTGGAATCCTTTAATGTCTTTTTCATTGCAATCATAAAACTTACAGAAATCCATGCACATTAAAAATTATATGATATTTTGTATAAGCTCCCTTTGACTTGAAAGACATTGTTAGTTCTACTCAAGAATGACAATAATAAGTTCAAAACAGGCAAAATTATAATGAGCTTAAGCTGTCTATTAGAGAAGTTTTTCTTAGAATGATTGTTGTGTTGATATAATGTATTACAAAATAATTCCATTTGGAAATCAATCACTATCTCATTCTCACTGTGATTTGATCTATCTTACATATTTGAAATGCACTACTAAATTATAATTATTGGTCCTGAGTGGAAACTGCATTAATAAAGGTTTAAATGTGACAATTTTGGAGTGACTTTTTGATAACCAATGAGTAAATAATTAACTGAACTTTATGTCCTTCAGACACATTATTACTAAGTCAATATATTATTTTTTGTAAATGTGTCTATTTTGTTGAGAAATAAATATTGTGAAGGTTTTGCATAATATGCACGATCATGTTTCCTATATTACGAAGGTTCACAGAAACTCTTATTTTTTCATCATAAAGAAATCATGCCTTATAAATATAGATTTGAATCCAGGACTTCAATCCCCAGAAGTCCTTGCTCCACTTCCCTAGAATGCTTTGTAATATCATTGGGCCAAGAGTGAGATGGGGTATTTAAACTGGTTGTGAATAGGCTCTGCCCTCTTTTTACTTCCACTTCGGAGCACACGTGGCTCTCTACCTAGCAGGAAAGATGTGAGTGGTCATGAATAGGCTCTCTGGGCCTAGACACATGATTTTCTTACTTGTGTTTTTTTATATTTTAATCTTCAATAAACCTCATAAAAATATAATACTCCTTGCAGAGAGAAACAAATTTCTACTTCCTATCAGTTTTCCCTAAATTTTAATCTTTACAGCCTCCTTTTAAGAAAGTGAGAATTATACTTACATCAAGAAAGGAACCTTAAGGGGCCTTCTAAGTAGCTCAAGTGGTTTGAGGGCCAGTTTTAGAGATAGAAGATCCTGGGGTCAAATCTGACTTCTTACACTTACTAGCAATTTGATCCAAAGCAAGTCACTTCAATCCCATTGCCTATCTTACCACGCTTCTGCCTTGGAACCAATACAGAATGTAATTTCTTTTTTTAACATTATTTATTTGTTCATTTTCAAACATTATTCATTAGAAACGAAGATCATTTTATTTTCCTTCCCCCCCACCCCCGCACTACATGTCCCATTGGGATGCGTGATTCCTCTGGGTATCACATGTGTCCTTGATCCTAACTCATTTCCATGTTATTGGTTTTCGGATTAGGGTGTTTATTCAGTCTTTCCTCAATCATATCCTCTCCTTCCCTGTAGTCAAGCTATTGCCTTTCCTCGGTATCTTTACTCCCACCGTTTGTCCTCTGCTTGAAGGTAGTGTTTTTTCCTCCTTGGTCCCTGCAGGTTGTTCAGGAACATTGCAATGACACTAATGGAGAAGTCCATTGCATTCGATTTTACCACACTGTATCAGTCTCTGTGTACATTGTTCTCCTGGTTCTGCCCCTTTCACTCTGCATCACTTCATGGAATTTGTTCCAGTTTCCATGGAATTCTTCAACATTATTATTCCTTTTAGCACAATAGTATTCTATCACCAACATATACCACAATTTGGTCAGCCATTCTCCAATTGAAGGACAGCCCCTCATTTTCCAATTTTTGGCCACCACAAAGAGTGCAGCTATGAATATTATTGTCCAAGTCTTTTTCCTTATTATCTCTTTGGGGTACAAACCCAGCAGTGCTATGGCTGGATCAAAGGGCAGACAGTCTTTTAGCACCCTTTGGGCATAGTTCCAAATTGCCCTCCAGAATGGCTGGATCAATTCACAATCCCACCAGCAATGAATTAGTGTCCCTACTTTGCCACATCCCCTCCAGCATTCAGTATTTTCCTCTGCTGTCATGTTAGCCAATCTGCTAGGTGTGAGGTGATACCTCAGAGTTGTTTTGATTTGCATCTCTCTGATTATAAGAGATGTAGAACACTTTTTCATGTGCTTATTAATAGTTTTGATTTCTTTGGCTGAGAACTGCCTATCCATGTCCCTTGCCCATTTATCAATTGGAGAATGGCTTGATTTTTTGTACAATTGATTTAGCTCTTTGTAAATTTGAATAATTAAGCCTTTGTCAGAGGTTTTTATGAAGATTGTTTCCCAATTTGTTGCTTCCCTTCTGATTTTAATTACATTGGTTTTGATTATACAGAAACTTTTTAATTTGATGTAGTGAAAATTATTTATTTTACATTTTGTGACTCTTTCTATGTCTTGCTTGGTTTTAAAGTCTTTCCCTTCCCAAAGGTCTGACATGTATAATATTCTGTGTTTGCCTAATTTACTTATAGGTTCGTTCTTTATGTTCAAGTCATTCACCCACTTTGAATTTATCTTGGTATAGAGTGTGAGGTGTTGATCCAAACCTAATCTCTCCCACACTGTCTTCCAATTTTTCCAGCAATTTTTATCTAATAGTGGATTTTTGTCCCAAAAACTGGGATCCTTTGGTTAATCATACTTTCTTGCTGAGGTCATTTGCCTCAAGTCTATTCCACTGATCCTCCTCCTTTCTGTCTCTTAGCCAGTACCAAATTGTTTTGATGACCACTGCTTTATAATATAGTCTGAGATCTGGGACTGCAAGGCCCCCTTCCTTTGTATTTTTTTCCATTATTTCCCTGGATATCCTTGATCCTTTGTTCTTCCAAATGGACTTTGTTATGTTTTTTTCTAAATCAGTAAAGAAAATTTTTGGTAGTTCAATGTGTATGGCACTAAATAGATAAATAAATTTGGGTAGGATGTTCATTTTTATTATATAGGCTCATCCTACCCATGAGCAGTTAATGTTTTTCCAATTGTTCAAGTCTAGTTTTAGTTGTGTGGAGAGTGTTTTGTAGTTGTGTTCAAATAGTTCCTGTGTTTGTCTCCACAGATAGATTCCTAAATATTTTATTTTGTCTAAGGTGATTTTGTATGGAATTTCTCTTTCTAATTCTTGCTGCTGAGCTGTGTTGGAAATATATAGAAATGCTGATGACTTATGCAGGTTTATTTTGTATCCTACAACTTTGCTAAAGTTATTGATTATTTCAACTAGCTTTTTCATTGATTCTCTAGGACTCTTTAAGTAGACAATCATATCATCTTCAAAGAGCAATAACTTGGTCTCCTCCTTGCCTATTTTAATGCCTTCAATTTCTTTTTCTTCTCTAATTGCTACTGCTAATGTTTCTAGTACAATGTTAAATAATAGAGGTAATAATGGGCATCCTTGTTTCACTCCTGATATTATTGGGAATGCATCTAGTTTATCCCCATTGTAGATGATGTTAGCTGATGATTTTGGATATATACTGTTGATTATTTTTAGGAAAAGCCCTGCTATTCCTATGCTTTCTAGTGTTTTCAATAGGAATGGGTGTTGTATTTTACCAAAGGCTTTTTCTGCATCTATTGAAATAATCATGTGATTTTTGTTGGTTTGCTTGCTGATATGGTCAGTTATGTGGAAGATTTTCCTAATATTGAACCAGCCCTAAATTCCTGGTATAAACCCTACCTGATCGTGGTGAATGATCCTCCTGTTCACTTGCTGGAGACTTTTTGCTAGTATCCTATTTAAGATTTTTGCATCTATATTCATTAGGGAGATTGGTCTATAGTTTTCTTTCTCCATTTTTGACCTACCTGGCTTTGGAATCAGTACCATGTTTGTGTCATAAAAGGAATTTGGTAGAACTCCCTCTTTACTTAGTATGTCAAATAGTTTGTATAGTATTGGGATTAGCTGTTCTTCATATGTTTGATAGAATTCACTTGTGAATCCATCAGGCCCAGGGGATTTTTTCTTAGGGAGTTCTTTGATGGCCTGTTAGATTTCTTTTTCTGCTATGGGATTATTAAAGAATTCTATTTCTTGTTCTGTTAGTCTAGACAATTTATATTTTTGTAAATATTCATCCATATCACCTTGCTTGGTAAATTTATTGCTATATAATTGGGCAAAGTAGTTTTTAATGGTTGCCTTAATTTCCTCTTCATTGGAGGTTAGTTCCCTCTTTTCATCTTTGATGCTGTTAATTTGCTTTTCTTCTTTCCTTTTTTAAATTAGGTTGACCAGTACTTTGTCTATTTTTTTTATTTTGTCAAAGTACAAGCTTCTAGTCTTATTTATTACTTCAATAGTTCTATCACTTTGATTTTGTTAATTTCTCCCTTAGTTTTTAGCATCTGTATTTTGGTTTTCTTCTGGTGCTTTTTGATTTGTTCTCTTTCAATTTTTTTAATTTGCCTTTCCAATTCATTGATCTCTGCCCTCCCAAATTTGTTAATATATGCACTCAGGGATATGAATTTTCCTCTGAGTACTGCTTTGGCTATATCACATAAGATTTGAAAGGATGTCTCACCATTGTCATTTTCCTCAGTGAAATTATTAATTGTTTCTCTGATTTCTTCTCTAACTAACCAATTTTGGAATATCAAATTATTTAATTTCCAATTGATTTTTGTTTTGGCTCTCCATGTACCCTTACTGATCATTATTTTTATTTCCTAATGATTTGAAAAGGCTGCATTTATTATTTCTGCTTTTCTGCATTTGAGTGCCATGTTTCTGTGACCTAGTGTATGGTCAATCTTTGTGAATGTGCCATGTGGTGCTGAGAAGAAGGTGTACTCCTTTTTGTCCCTATGTATTTTTCTCCATATGTCTATTAATTCCATTTTTTCTAAGATTTCATTCACTTCTTTTACCTCTTTCTTATTTATTTTTTGATTTGATTTATCTAAATTTGATAGTGGTTGGTTCAGATCTCCCACTAATATGGTTTAACTATCTATTTCCTCCTTCAATTCTCTTAGTTTTTCCATTAAAAATTTGGGTGCTATACTATTTGGTGCATACATGTTGATTAGTGATATTTCCTCATTGTCTATAGTCACTTTTAACAAAATATATTTACCTTCCCTACCCCTTTTAATCATGTCTATTTGTGGTTTGGCTTTGTCAGATATCATGATTGTAACTACTGCCTTCTTTCTGTCAGTTGAAGCCCAAAGGGTCTTACTCCATCCTTTAATTCTGACCTTGTGAGTATCTAACCACCTCATGTGTGTTTCTTGAAGACAACATATGGTAGGGTTTTGGATTCTAATCCATTCTGCTATTTGTCTATGTTTTATGGGTGAGTTCATCCCATTCACATTCAAAGTTATGATTGGCACTTGTGGATTCCCTGACATTTATATATACTCCCCTAATTCTGACCTTCCTTCCTTAGCTATAAACTTTTAAACCAGTGATTTACTTTGTCTGTCCCCCTAGTTCCCTCCCTTGATCTGCTTCCCTTTCTATCCCCTCCCTTTTTGTTCCATTCCCCTCCCCTCTCTCCTTCCCTCCCTTTTTCTGTTCCCTCCCCCCCAACCCCCTTGGTTTTCCCTTCTCCCTTACCATGTTGGGTAATATAGAATTCAAGATCCCAATGGATCTAGATGCTCTTCCCTCTCAGAGATGATTTCACTGAGAGTAAGGTTTAAGTAAAGACTATCTTCCTCTCCTTCTTATAGGAGAATTCTTCCTCTCCCCTTCCGATGTGTATCTTTGTGTGAGAAAGATTATTCTATTTAGTTTTTTTTTCTATTTCTTGGAGTATATCTTAGTACCATCAACAATTCCACCCCTCCCTTTTTCTTTCTTCCCCTCCCCCTTTCTCTATATCATCTTAATTCCCCAAACTTTCCCTGTTCATGATTCTTCTCACTACTCTAATGATGCATATGATTTTGGAGAGTTACACATTACATTTCCCCCACATATTAATATATAATTTGATATAAATGTAGTCCTTATAGAAGAGAGTTTGAATAAAAGAAAAAGATAACATTTTTCTACCTTTTCCCTTTCCTTCATTTTTACCTTTTCATGTTTCTCTTGCTCTTTGTGTTTGGATGTCAAACTTTCCACAGAGCTCTGGTATTTTCTTTACAAATGCTTGGAAATCTTGTAGTTTGTTGAATGCCCATACTTTCCCCTTGAAGCATATAGTCAGTTTTGATGGACAGCTGATTGTTTGTTGAAGACCTAGCTCTCTTGCCTTTTTGAATATCATGTTCCAGGCCTTTAGGTCGTTCAGAGTGGAAATTGCTAGATCCTGTGTGACCCTGATTGACATTCCTTTATATCTCAATTGTCTTTTTCTGGCTTCTTGTAGGATTTTTTCTTTTGCTTGGAAGCTTTGGAATTTGGCAATTACATTCCTGGGAGTTGTCTTTTGGGGATTTAGTGTAGAGGGTGTTCTGTGAACTCTTTCAAAGCATATTTTGTCCCCTTGTTCTATAATCTCTGGGCAGTTTTCTTTGATGATATCTTGCATTATAATGTCAAGATTACTGTTTATTTCTGGATTTTCTGGTAGGCCAATGAATCTCAGATTGTCTCTCCTTTCTCTGTTTTCCAGGTCTGTCACCTTGTCAGTGAGATATTTTATGTTATCTTCTAATTCGTTAGTCTGTTGACTTTGCTTTATTAATTCTTGCTGTTTTACAAGATCTTTGTCTTCCAGTTGCCTGATTCTGACCATTAAAGACTGGTTTTCCTTTTCAGTTTGTTCTGACCTGCTTTTTGAGGCCTCAAGCTATTTCTGAATTTGCATATTTTGGTCCCTTGGATTGCTGAGTTCCTTTTGCATTATTTCCCGTTTTTCCTGCCAGAAATCTTCCATCTTTTTGATAATTTGCAATTTAAATTCTTCAAAAGCTTGTGGAGAATTTCCATGTCTTTTGGAAGGTTTTGGAGCATTTGTTTGTGTTTCCTCTTCTATTTCCTCTGTATTCTGTACTTTCTATAAAATGTGTCCAAAGTCACCCCCTTCTTCTTGCTTTTCTTGGTATTTTGAGGCTGTTTTTCCTGAGCACTGCTTGCCATCTCCATGGTTTTTTATCCCCTTTCCAGTCAGAAATCTGAGTGAGTAGGTCTGCCTTTCAGTGGATGTCTCTAATGATCAAAGCTTTAGCCTTGTGCTAAATCTCGGTTCTCTGCAGATGGACTGTCTTCCCGGGGGAGCCCAGGGTCTGCCCTCCCCTGTCTGCTGGTGTTTTTGGTGTTACTGATCTCAGTTGTAAGTCTTTGGTGGTCTTAGTCAACTCCCAAGACCTGTGGGTGCCCCCTTGCCCACTTCAGGGGATCCCTTCGCGCCCTCCTTGATTATAGCATGCAAGTTCTGGGAGCCTGAGATCTGAGTTCCCCTTGCCTGCCTGCCAGGATTTCGGGTGTTACTACTCACAGGAGTAGGTCTTTGGTGGTCTTAGTCAGGTCCCCAGACCTGGGGCTGCCCATTGTTCAGTCCTGGGGTGCCCCTCCCTCACTTGTTGATTCTGGCCAGTGCAGACTTAAACTCTGGTTCCTGTTGGTGTGGTGGTTGGGGGAGGGTAGGTCAGCTTTTCGTTCCCTTATATTTTGGAAATGTCAGAATCCCACCTACCTTCATTGCAGTGCTTTAGTGTAGGGTCTCTCCATTCTTATGAAGATGGTTGGATTTTTTTTTGGGGGGGTTCTTTTCAGGTCATCTGTGTCATTGGGTCTGAGAAGAGGAAATGAGCCGTGTCCACTCTGCAGCCATGCTTACCTGGAAGTCCAGGAAATTATATTTTATTAAAAGGTACTATTAACAATGAAGTAATATCATTACTAAACATTTATGGGCCAAATGTTATAGCATCTAGATTTCTAAAAGAGAAATTGAAGAAGTTCAAGGAGCAAATAGATAGTAAGACCATACTGGTGGGGAATCTCAACCTTCCCCTTTCAATTAGATAAATTAAATAAAAAATAAATAAGAAAGGAGTAAGGAAGTAAATTAAATGCTAGAAAAATTAGAGATAATAGATATCTGGAGAAACTGAAAATTGATAAAAGGAATATACCTTCTTCTCAGCAGCACATGGTACATATACAAAGATAGATCATGTACTAAGGCATGGAAGTAGCAGAAAAGCAGAAATAATGAATGCCATTTTTTTCTGATCAGGATGTGGTGAAAATAATTAACCAAGGGTTCATGGAAAGGCAAATTTGAAGTTAATTGAAAACTAAACAATCTAATTCTTCAAAATAGGTGGGTCAAAAAAGAAATTACGGAAATGGTTACAGACTTAATGAAAGAGAATGACAACGAGGAGACATCATGCCAATAGCTATGGGATATAACCAAAGCAGTACTCAGGGGAAAATTTATACCAACGAAATAGAGAGGGGGGATATTAATGAAATGGGATGGGGAAGAAGGAACAGGGGTTTAAGAGGAACTTATACTAGTTATCTATAAACTATATAAGCCTATTTTATTAAACTAAGCATTAAAATCCTAAAAAGCAAATTCTCACACCAGGAATCTAATCAAATGTACCAGGATCTTTAGTTGGTTAGTCTATCTTCAATCTTCATGCTGCCAGCAGCCAGATCCAAAAATTTTCTTTCCTTCTGTTGATCTCAGGAGAAAGCCTTTTCCAAGCCTCAAACTCAGGTCCTTCCAGGAGAGTTCTGATGAAATCTGTTGTGCATAGAATATTTCCCAGATCTCAAGCTTCAGGCTTCCATGTGACCCTTAGTCACATGCTCCCATCAATCAATCTCTGATCTTTGCATATCTCAGTTTTTGCAAACCATTCATCTTTACCACAGGACCAAGAAAGAAGCCAGGAATTCCAGTCTGGGCTTGGGATGAGCATAATTCACAATTTGGGGTGAGGACACAGTTCTCAGGGGGAACCTCCCTGGGATCTTTTTACCCAAAAACTAAGGGCAGAGTTCTAGGAAATGGCATTTAATTGGATAAAGAATGCCTAAAGAAACCTAAGCAGGGGGATAAAATTTGATCAGCCCCTGACCTGATCAAGTTCAGAATAAGATCAAAAACTTACATGCAAACCTGAGGAGAGTCTTTAAACTATCAGCATCTCAAGGGTCAATTGAATCAGTGAGTAGAGGGGGATTTCAGAGCTCTGAACCCTCAGACCATCTGCTAAGATAGTAACAACCCAGAAAATAAACTGAAAATAGCATTGAGGAAGTATTGAAGTTTAAATGAGTACCCCAACTTTCCATAAAACAAAGTGCAACTATAATTATATAGGAAAAAAGAGCAAACAACAAAAAAGAACCGAACTCTAAAGAATTTTTATGGAGACAAAGAGCAAGATACAGACACAGAAGAGAATAGCAAAAGCAAAGGAAACAGACACAAAGTCCAAAAGAAAAATATGGTATGAACACAGAGTCTGGAAGAACTCAAAAAAGGCTTTAAAGAGCAATTAAGATAGTCAGTGGAAAAGTGGGGAGCAGAAATGAAAGTAATACAAAGAGAAAGGAAAGTGATAAAAGAAGAAATGAAAGTGATGGAAGAAGATAGTGGTAGTCCCTCGGTGACCGAGAATGACAATTGTCTTTGTGCATTATCATCTACTGATGTACTCTCATGATGAAAGAAGAAATGGACATTTAAAAAAGGAGAACCAAAAACTTACAGAGGAAAACCAGATCTTACCCATCTGAATTGGCCACGTAGAAACTAATGATTTCATGAGAAAACAAGAAATAATAAAACAGAAAAACGAATTTAAAAAACCAGAGGAAAACATGAAATATCTCAGTGAAAAAAAATAACTGACCTAGAAAATAGATGATCTAGGAGAGACAATTTGACAATTATTGGACCAAATGAAAGCCATGATAAAGTAAAATCCTTGGACATCATATTTCAAGATATTATCATAGATAACTGCCCATCAGTCCTCAAACAAGAAAAGAAAATTGAAATTGAAAGAATTCACAGATCACCTTCAGAAAGAAATCCTTAAATGACAACTTCCAGAAATGTAATAGCTAAATTCAAGAATCACCAAGGCAAGGAAAAATACTTCAAACAACCATAAAGAAACCATTAAAAAATTATGGAGTTACAATTAGGATTGCATAGGACCTAAGGCTTCTACATTAAAAGATAAAAATACATGGAATATGATATTCAGGAAGGCAAAATATTTGGGTTTACAACCATAGTCACCTACTCAAGAAAACTGAGTATATTCTTTCAGGGGGAAATGGTCGTTCTATAAGATAGAAGAATTCCAAGCATTCCTGAGGAATAAGCCAGACCTAAGCCAAAAATATAAAGTCAAAATGTCAGACATAATGGGAGCCCAAAATGGTAAATAAAAAAGAAAAAAATTTAAGGGACTCAAAAAAGTTAAAATATTTACATATCTACATGGAAGTAGTATTTCTGTAATACTCAAAAAATTCTCTCAGTAGTAGACAAAAAAGAAGGATTTTGATCAGAAAGAGGGTGGAGAAATAAGATGATTATGATGATATGAGGCATATGATGATACATGATGATATAATATGTATGTAAATATGATAATATGGAATGATATGTATGTATGATATGATATGAATGCATATGGATGACATCTGAAAAAATTAATCAAGGGCTGAGATGGTTGCACTGACAGAAAATTGAAGGGAGAGTTAGAATGAGGAAAATTATATAGCATAAAGAGGTGTGAAAAATCAATACAGAGGCGGGGGGATGAGGGTGCTGATGGGCAATGCTTAAACTTAACTCTCATTGAAACTGTCTCAGAGAGGGAAAAATGAGTACACTCAATAGGGTATAGAATTCTAACACTCTACAGAGAAGTACAAGGGGAACAAGATGAGGAAAGGGAGTGGTAATTGAAGAGAGTGGGAAGTGAGGGGTGGGAAGCAAATTACTGGTGGAGAGGAAAAGAGTGAAAGGGAATAGAGAAGGATCTAAAGGATATAATATAATGAGGGGCAATACACAGTTATCATAACACTGAATATGAGAGGAATGAACTCACTCTTTAAACAGTAGCAGATAGCAGAGTGCATTAAAAATAAGAATTCTACTATATGCTGTTTACAAGAAACACATTTGAGGCAGGGTGATACACAAATTCAAGGGAGAAGGATTGCATCATATAAAGTAAAAAAAAAAACAGGAGAGGCAATCATAATACCAAAGTCAGAGTAGAAATTGATCAGATTAAAAGAGATAGGGAAGGAAATTACATTTTGCTAAAAGGTACTCTTAACAATGAAGTAATATGATTACTAAACATTTATGTATCAAATGTTATAGCATCTAGATTTCTAAATAAGAACTTAAAGAAACTCAAAGAGGAAATAGAGCAACCTTCCCCTTTCAGAACTAGATAAATAGAACCAAAAATAATAAGTAAGAAAGAAGTAAGGGAAGTAAACTAAATGTTAGAAAATTTAGAGTTAATTGGTATCTGGAGAAAACTGAACAGTGATAAAAAGGAATATACCTTCATCTCAGCAGTACATATACAAAGATTAACTATGTATTAGGGAATAGAAATATTGCTAAGAAATGCACATATGTAGAAATAATAAATGCCACTTTTTCAAATCATAATGTGGTAAAAAGTATACTTAAGGGTTCATGGAAATTTCTGAGTCCCTATAGCAACAAAATCAAGAGGGAAGAGATCAATGAATTGGCCTTACAAATTAAAAAATCAGAAAAAATAATAAAAATCACCAGATTAAAAAACTAAATTGGAATTTCTAAAAAAAATTTTCTAAAATTAAGGGAGAAATTAATACAATTGAAATGTTTATAAATAAACAATAAATTTATTTTATTATATATATTATATATTATATATGTTATATATATAATATATAATATATATAACATATATATTATAATATAATATAATATAATATATAATAATATATAAATAAATATTATATTAAAAAATAAATAATACAATTGAAATACAAATGAAAATAAAACAATTGAAAGTAAAAGAACTATTGAACTAATAAATAAAACTGGAAGCTGGTAGTTTGAAAAACAAAGTGTATAAAGCATTGGTTAATATAACAAAAAAGGATGAAGAGAATCAAATTAACCATGTCAAATATGAAAAGGGTGATCTCACCTCAAATAATAAGGAAATTAAGGTAATTATTGTAATTACTAAGAATTATTTTCCTTGATTATATTCTTTTTATGATATGAATATGGTCACAGTATTTATTTAAAACCATTAGCTAGTATAATCTACAATGGGGATGTTAGAAGGCTTCCCAATATGATTAGGGTGAAGCAAAGATGTCCTCTATTATTTAATATTGTACTTGAAATGCTAACAGTAGCAATTAGAGAAGAAAAAGGAATTGAAGGGATTAAAGTACTTACACCTGGGTAGGGTGACACAAATATGATATTAATTCAAAAGGTAGGCAGAACAAAAACAGTGAAAGAAAACTCTAGACCAATCTTCCTAATGAACATAGATTCAAAAATCTTAAATAAAATACTAACAAAAAGTCTCCAGCAAGTTATGAGGATTAACCATTATGTCCACATGGGATTTATTCAAAGAATGCAAAATGATTCAATATTAGGAAAACCATCCACATCATCGACCATATCAACAAGCACACTAACAGAAATCACATGATTCTCTCAATAGATGCAGAAAAAGCCTTTGATAAAAGACAACACCCATTCCTATTGAAAACTCTAGAAAGTATAGGAATAGGAGAGCCCTTCCTCACAATGATAAGCAGTATTTATTTTAAACTATCAGTAAGTAACATCTGCAATGTGAATAAGTTAAAAGCCTTACCAATAATATCAGGAGTGAAACAAGGATGCCCAAAATCACCTCTACTATTTAATATTGTACTAGACTAGCAGTGGCAATTAGAGAAGAAAAAGAAATTGAAGGGATTAAAGTAGGCAATAAGAAAACTAAAGTATCACTCTTTGTAGATGATGTGATGGTATATTTAAGAATCCTAAAAAAATCAACTAAAATGCTTGTCAAAATATTTAACAACTTTAACAAAGTTGCAGAGTACAAGATAAATCCACATAAATCATCAGCTTTTCTATATAATTCCAACAAAATTCATCAACATGAGTTAGAAAAAATGCATTTAAAATCATTCTAGACAATATGAAATATTTAGGAATCTATCTACCAAGACAAACACAGGAATTATACAAAACCCAATTGCAAAACACTTTTCACATAAATAAAGCTAAGTCTAAACAATTGGAAAAACATTAATTGTTCCTGGGTAAGATGAAATAATATAATAAAAATTACAATCCTACCTAACTTGATCTACTCATTTTGTGCCATACCCATCAAACTAGCAAAATATAATTTTTTTAGAGTTAGATAAAATTTTAACAAAGCTAATTTGGAAGAACAAAAGATCAAGAATATGAAAACTAAAGAAAAGAATGGGAAGGATGGGGGCCTTGAAGTTCCAAATCTGAAACTGTACTATAAAGCAATTTTCATCAAAACCATATGGTACTAGCTAAGAAACAGAAGGGTGGATCAGTGGAATAGAGTAGAGATAAATGACCTCAGTAACCTAGTGTATGAAAAACCCAAAGATTCCAGCTTTTGGGACAAGAATACACTATTTGACAAAAATTGCTGGGAAAATTGGAAAACAGTATGGAGAAAATTAGGTTTAAATAAACATCTTACACCTCATACCAAGAAAAATGCAAAACAGATAAATGAATTAAATATAAAGTGTGAAATCATAAATTAGGTGAACATAAAATAGTATACCTGTCAAATCTGTAGGGAAAGAAGTAATTTAATACCATGCAGGAGCTAGACAATATTGCAAAATGTAAAATAAATTACTTTGATTATATCAAATTAAAAAGATTGTGTACAAAGTCAATGCAACCAAAATTAGAAGGAAAGCAACAAACTTGGAAAAAATCTTTATTAAATATGAAAATTGTTTAATTTGCCAAATGCATAAGGAACTAAGTCAAATTTACAGAAAATCTAGCCATTCCCCAGCCAACAATGGTTAAGGGACACGAATAGTCAATTCTCATATGACAAAGTCAAAACTCAATAATGACATGAAAAACTGTTCTAAATCCCTCCTTATTACAGAAATGTAAATTAAAACAGCTTTAGGGTACTACCTTACACCTAGAAGGCTGGCCAGCAGAAAAGGAAGGTGATAAATGATAGAGGGAATATGACAAAATTGGGACACTAATACATTGCTGGTGGAGTTGTGAATTAGTCCAACTATTTTGGAGGGCAATTTGGAACTATGCACAAAGGGCTTTGAAAGAATTCCTGTCCTTTCACCCAAACATACCACTGTGGGGTTTGTACTCCAAAGAGATAATAAGGAAAAAAAGACTTGTACAAAAATATTCATAGCTGTGGAAGGGTAGAGAAAATTGTGAATCGTGTAACTATGGAAATATTCTAAATGAATTTTAAAAATAAAATACATAGAATATCAGGAAATTTGTTATCAATTTGTCTGTAGTATTCTAATTGCATTCCAATAATCCGAAGTCTCCAGTGATATAGACTGAGACTTCCTAGTTCAAATGGTCCCTGAAAGAAAAGTTTCTTGAGTTGTGTTTGTTTGTCTATGTGTATGTGTTTTTTTAAATAAGCTTGACAGTAATAACACATATAATTTTAGAAATTCTCTTCAAAGTTGGTGAATATAAATGATTATGGACTATAGAGTTTCAAAAACATTTTCAATTTAAGTTTCAATACAGGAGTCAATAAAAATGACAGATCCACTGAGAATATTAAAAAAAAAAACAATTTTAAAAGCAACTTGTTTCTTTGTATTAATCTTTTTTTGGTTTACTTACTACATGTGGACTAACACCATTCTTTATTATACTAAGTGCTTTTCCCTCAATTCAAGTAATAACAAGGAAGATATATCTTTTGTGTTCTGTTTTATTAGCACATTTTTGTGCACAGACATTTTGATCTTTAAAAAAAAATATATTTCTTCTGATTTGCTGTGCTTACACCATACTAAATGCTTTGTTGATTCAATTTCTAACCCTTTTCTCTTTTTAAATTAAGTTGCCTAAGGTTTGTCACTTTTGTTAGATTTTTATTAAAGAAATGTTTTTTAAATTTAGGTTGTGTCACAGATTCTCATTTTTTGAATGCATATTTAAAAATAACTTCCCTTTCAACTTGTAATCAAGATGTGTATTGGTTATAAGGCATAAAAGGGGTAAGAGCAATGGGAGATAAATAATTTGCCCAAGGATCACAACTAGGAAGTATCTGAGGCAAGATTTGAATCTCATACCTTGTTCTTTAAACCTGGCTTTCAATCCATTGAGCAACCTATCTGCCCACAAAGACTATTCTTTACTTTGTTCTTTCCCTTTTCTAGGGAATGCCTTATCACTCTGTATTTTAGTACCATAGAAACATTTATTAACCTGTAGAAGGACTATGGTAAGAATTCAGCCATGATGGTTAAAGCCTATTTATCAAGCAATTCTCCTATGTAAGTTCAATTTATACCCTTTTACCCTTATATGCTTTTAGAAAGAAATTTCTTTAATAGCCAAATTGTTTTTTCCTGTTAACTTAATAGATGTCTCTCTAGTTTTTATTTTCTTGTTTTTCTCCTAGGATAACATATTTTATTATCATTCATTCTTTCACACACACACACACACACATATATATTTGTTTTATATTTTACATATAAAAATATATAATAAATTTTCAGAACTATAATCTGAATATGTCTGCTTTTCACTGGAGTAATACTTCAAATACTTTTCTTTCATTGAATATGTATCTTTTTATACATTATTATTAGGTTCATTTGCAGAGTATATCACTTGGGTGGAATCTTGTGTTCCTTTCTTCTTCAGAACAACAATTTTCCCACTTCTATAATTTCAGATATATGTAGAATACTATTGAATTTTTGTTTTTCTTTTATATTGTAATGTTTTTATCATTATTGCCTGAAAACGAGTTGTTTATAATGAATTTGTTAAGTTTAACTAAAATGTATACTAAGTGCTTAATAAAAGCTTATTTCCCTGCTTGCTTTTTGATGGCTTTTGCCCTAATGGCTAAACATCAAAGTTATCTCATCCTTTTTCCACAGGGGCAATTCGCTTTTAACAGTCCATATTCTCTGCCAAAGATAACTTCATGGCTGGGGAACAAACCAGCATTCAGTTGGAATCAATTCTCCTTTACTTTTTATAAAGCTGATGATCTTCCCCAATTATTTTGATTCATAGATCTGTGGTTGAATACTGATACAGCACAACAGGGATGCTGAAGAGAACAGCATCCTTTCTTCCAACATCCCCAATTTTGACAGAAGTAATAATAAGTGGCAAAATTGAGTTCTGTTGCTTTTTGCTTTAGAATGATTGACTGGGCTGATGATGTCCTTAGCTGGCAGACAATGCAGCAGCAACAACAAGGGAAATGCTGAGTGGATCACAAAGAAGAATTAAAGATTAACATCTCTGCTGTTAGCTCAAAAAATTCTGTCATTATGGATCTTGATATCTTAGACAATCAAAAGAGTTATACTTGTTTTATTTCTTGTTCATGATTTTATTTTTTTAATGTTTGAGAAGTTACAGGGATTACAGAAATTAGAGAATTAGAGAAATTCTACTCCCTGTATCTTATGGATCACATGATTCAGAGGTTCTTTATTTTTTATTATTATGAAATAATCATGGGGGGTTTAAAAGTCATTTCTCCTGATGAGTTGTAAAATTTACAAAATTTACAATTTGTTAATCAATTAACAAATGTAATTATCATATGACTTAAAGTTGGAGAATCAGGGTTCTTTCCCCTATTCTATGCCCTAATCTTTTCATTCTTCCAATTGCTACTCTTATTCTGCTTTTTTAAACAAATCTGCATGGAAAACTCTAAGTTCTGATCTCTTTTTGACATGCAGACATTACAAATTTTAACATTTTATTTATTTTCTAAAAATGTTATTTAGTTTGATATGATTTTCTATATTTTTAAATCCATGGGATCATTTATTTCATCAGCCTTTGATTCACTTTCCATTGTCTGGAAATATGTTCAAGGGAATTTAGTATTCTTTTGATAATTTTATAATCATAATACCTTGTGCTTTTAAAATCACTCTTTTCACTGATATTTTTGACCTCTGAGTTGTTATTAAAGCTTTTTTTAATCACAAATGTTGTAGAGATTGTGGCAAAATTGGGACTCTAATGCACTGCCAGTGGAGTTTTGAATTGATCCAAACATTTGGAAGGCAATTTGGAACTATGCCCAAAGGGATTTGAAAGAATGCATATCCTTTGATTCAGAAATACCACTACTAGGTTTGTGTCCTAAAGTGATAATAATGAAAAATATTTATATAAAAATATTCACAGCCTAGTTCTCTTTGGAGCCAAAAAATTGGAAAATGATGGGGTGCCCCTTGATTGGGGAATGGCTAAACAAATTGTCATACATGATGGTGATGGAATACTACTGTGCTATAAGGAATGACAAACTGGAGGATTTCAATATGAACTGGAAGAACCTACAGGAACTGATGAAATGAGTAAAGTGAGCAGAACCAAGAAAACATTATACACAGAAAGTGAAACATTATGTAACAACACAATGTAATGGATTTTGCTAATATCCCAATCCCAATCCCAAGAGATTTATAAGAAAGAATGCTATCTATATTGAGAGAAAAAACTGTGGAAGTAGAAACAGAAGAAAAGACCAAAGACAACATTTGTTTACATGGATATATGATTTGAGGTTTTGCTTTTAAAAGATTGTTTTATTGTAAAAATGAATAATATGGAAATAAGCATAAGTTATAACATTTGTATAATCCAGTAGACATGCTTATTGGATTCAGGAGTGGGAAGGTAAGAGGGGAGAAAAAGAAAACAAAATATGTAAACATTGAAAAATATTTTTTTTAAATGAATGAATAAATAAATAAATAAAATGGAGAAAAAGGAGGCCCAGGGAGGCAAACATTTTTTTCTAAAAGAAGTTGTTTTTTTCCTTTGACTACATTTTTTGCAAAAGTTCTTCAGACTTTACACTTTAGACAATGTTTAATTTTTGGCCTGAATCATTTCAGTCAGTAGTATTAGTTTGAAAAGTGCAAAGTACTAACCTTTAATTCACCTTTAATTGTTTTTCCTGCATTTAGTTTAAACTGCATGTGTTTGCTTTTTGACCTAATAACATTTGATCTCTTCCCTTCTTCCTTATGAATGAACTATTTCAATGTCATTCACTTCTTACAGGACTGTAATAATATTTAGGTAATAGACTTTTGACAGTTTCCAATAAGAACAAAACCTATTTTAAGTACTCCCACATTCCTCTTCATATAGATGGTCATTATATTTGTCTTTCACTTATTAAAAGATACCTGTTGGGCAAGAAGTAGAGTATATTGACACATTTTTGACATGGAGAGGAGATATAATGATGGAAGTCATTTTTAAAGCCATCAGTCTAAAATGTTTCCCTATTTATGACCATAAAATGTAAGGATTAATGTCTAGTCTTAAGTAATAAAAATTCTAGCTTATTTTTTTTTTATTTTTTTAGGGTAAATAGTTTAAAAAATCTGCTTAAATATCTTCTTTCCCCTATGAATTTAGCTATTCATCTAAATTAAAGGAGTCTGGATATTGTCATTAATTTGAGATCTCTGGGTCCCAACAATTAATATATCCAGAACTTCTTTCTTGCTTTACATTTAATTCATAATGAGAATGCCAATATTTATATTAAGTTCTTTTATTCTTGTCAATTTATATTATTGAATTGTTTTATGTTTGTCAATCAATAAATCACTAAAAAATTATTTAAGTATATATTATCTCCCACATGCTATGAAAGGTACTTGAGATAGAAATGCTAAGAAAAAAAATCATCCTTACTCAATAGGAACTACATGAATAATAATAAAATAGTTAAATGGTAATGGCACGAAGCAAAAGAAGATATGTCACATTAATCTACAATTAAGGGACAACTGAGTGATACAGACCACAAGAAGAATGAGATTAAAATACAATGATCTCTAAAGACTGTACTTAGGAGCTGAGCCTTCAGAATGGCATTTTTTTTCAAAGTAGGAAAGAAAGAGAAAGGCATTTCCAAGAGTAGAAAGTATAAGGGTAACTGAATGGATGAAGAAATTTATGAACAAATTTTGCTGATGACAGCAAATAGATCCTTAGTGGTGTCATGACAGATTTCAATATATGCATACATATAGATGCATGAATATCCTATATATACATTTTAAATATATATTAAATGATATGTATATATAATATAATATATAATGATATAACAATATTATAATATATATGGAGAGAGAGAGAGATTGAGACTAAATTGTGAGCAACTATGACCTTTGGATTTGGACTTCAATTTTCTTGAAACTGGAACACCAATAAAGACTTTTAAGAAACTGGGGACATGACCAAATTTTTCTATAGCTCAGGAAGTTAGCTTATTTCCAGTATTTTGCCAGTTGAATAGTTTAAAAAATGGAATATTTAAACCCTATTCATTATGGATTGTTATACGTTTCTTTTTCTTTTCATCTTTAAGTACATTACCATATTTGAAAACTAAGATGAAGTTTCATCTCAATGAAAACTCATTTCCAGATAAAGAAATCAAAACTATTAATAAGCACATGAAGAAGTGTTCTAAATCTCTTATAATCAGAGAGATGAAAATAAAGAAAAACTCTGACGTATCACTTCACACCAAGCAGATTGGCTAACATGACAGCAAAGGAAAGTAATGAATGCTGGAGGATGTATTGCAAAGTCAGGACATTAATGCATTCCTGGTGGAGTTGTGAAATGATCCAACCATTCTGAAGGGCAATTTGGAACTATGCACAAAGGGCGATAAAAGACTGTCTGCCCTTTGATCCATCCATAGCACTGCTGGGTTTGTATCCCAAAGAGATAATAAGGAAAAAGACTTGTACAAGAATATTCATAGCTGCATTATTTTTGGTGGCAAAAATTGGGAAATTTGGGGATGCCCTTCGATTGGGGAATGGCTGAACAAATTGTGGTATATGTTGGTGATGGAATACTATTGTGCTCAAAGGAATGAACTGGAGGGATTCTATGTGAACTGGAAAGACCTCCAGGAACTGATGAAGAGTGAGAGGAGCAGAACCAGAACAATTTACACAGAGACTGATACATTATGGTAAAATCGAATGTAATGGACTTCTCTGTTAGTTGCAATTCAGTGATCCTGAACAACTTGGAGGGATTTATGAGAAAGAACACTATCCACATTCAAAGGAAAATCTGTGGGAGTAGAAACACAGAAGAAAAACAACTGCTTGATTACATGGGTCAAGGGGATATGGTTGGGGATGTAGACTCTGAGTGATCATGCTAGTGTAAATATAAACAACATGGAAATGAGTTCTGATTGGGGACATATGTAAAACCCAGTGGAATTGTGTGTCAGCTGTGGGAGGTGGTGGGGGGAGGGAAGTGAGGGAAAGAATATGATTCTTGTAACCAAGGAATAATGTTTTAGATTGACTAAATAAAAATTTTAAAAACTCATCAATTTTGTTAAAAATTCAGGTGGCAGAAAAACTCAAGTATCACAAACATCAGCTCCAGTGCATCTATTTTGGGTAAACAGTCATGCCATTGATTGTTCAAGTCCACACCTAATACAATTTTTCTTGTCAGATTATAGAACCATATGTAATTAATAAAAATAAATTTAATGAGATCATAAAATATTTTTTCAGTTCTTAATATCTAGTTTTAATTGTATGCAAAGTGTTTTGTAGTTATGTTCATGTAATTCTTATTTTTCTTGGCAGATAGAATCCTAAATGTTTTATATTGTCTAGAGTGATTTTTAAATGGAGTTTCTCTTTCTAACTCCTGCTGCTGACTTTTGATTGAGATATATAGAAATGCTGATGATTTATTTGGACTTATTTTGTACTTTTGCTAAAGTTGTGAATTATTTCCATTAGTCTTTTAGTTGATTTTCTGGGATTCTTTAAGTAAGTATACCATTATGTCATCTGCAAAGAATGGTAGTTTAATTTCTTCATTACATATTTTGATCTCTTCAATTTCTTTTTCTTCTCTAATTGCTATTGCTAGAGTTTCTAGAATAATATTGAATAATAGAGGTGATAAAGGGCATCCTTACTTCATTCCTGATCTTATTGATAAGACTTCTAACTTGTCCCCATTGCAGATGACACTTGCTTATGATTTTAAATAGATACTATTTACTGTTTTGAGAAATGGCCCTTCTATTCCTATACTTTTCAGTGTTTTCAAATTCTGCTCCAGCCTTTTACCTTGAATCTGTGTGTGTCACTCTGTCCAATGTGTTTCTTATAAACACCATATAGTAGGATTTTGGTTTTAAATCCACTGTGCTATCTGCTTCCATTTAATGAGTGAGTTCCTCCCATTCACATTCAACATTATGATTACTAACTGAATACTGCCCTCCATCATATCTTTTCCTTTAAATCTTGCTCTAATTGCATTCTCTCTGTTCCTTCTCACCAGTGTTTTGCTTTATGTTACCTCATACTTCCTCATCCCTCCAATTAGTGCCCTTGACTTATTCCCCTTATACTATGTGTGGTAAGATAGAATTCTATATCACACTGAGTAATGTAAGATAGAATTCTATACTCCACTGAGTATACTCATTTTACCCTATTTGTGCCCTTTAAGATAAGATTAAAGTTTAAGTATTGCCAGTTACCACTCTTATTCTTTCCTCTCTATAATGATATTTCACTCCTCTTTATGTAGTATAATTTACTCTATTATATTTCTCCCTTCCCTTTTCTCTCAGTGCAATCCTCTCAATCTTTGATTGATTTTTAACATATCATTCATATGTATACATATCATACATATATATGATTCCATATCATCACATTCACATAAACATATCATAATCATCTTACTTCTCTACCCTCCTTCTGAGTAAATTCCTTCTATCTTCTCTACTACTAAGAGTAATTTTTGAGAGGTACAGAAATCCTCTTTCTATGTAGACAGATGAACATTTTTACCTTAATGAGTCCCTCAAGTTTTCTCTTTCTTATTTCCCTTTTGGGGCTTTTCTTGTGTCTCATGTCTGGACTGGGGTGTATGGGGTGCTCAGGGAGGAGTAGTATCTCTGGTATGAAGGGCTTGTCATGCCCTTCTAGGGCAGATATCCAGCCTCTGACCCCCATCTGACACCCAGATTTCACTTGGGGCTCCCAGTAGCTGCTAGCATGCGGCAGAGGCCACACCCCGGGCAACGGCTACGACAGGCCGGCTAAACCTTGTGAGGGTAGCCATTGGGTCATTGACCCCTGGTGAACAAGGGCTTTGCTCACCCAGCATGTGAAGACTGCTTCGGCCAAACAGACGGAAGAAACCAATAAGAAGGTTCAACGGCTGAGAGGGCGACGCAGCAAAGCACTGTGGAGTGTTTAGGGTGTGTTGGAGCACAAAGGACAACAAGACCATTGAATGCAGCTGAGGAAGTCTCCAGGTGTAATGAATTTTCGTGCCACTGGACCCAGGCTTCCAAAGCCGAGAGAGTGGGACTGTCTCTGTGTATCGAGTTTTCCACTCAAATCTCTTTCATGCACAAGTGATTTTTGTGCACACTCATCTATGCACCATAGATGAAAACACACAAAGACAATCATCATCCTCAGTTACCAAAAGACTACTACTACATGTCTGGACTTCAAATTATTTTTTGTTTAGGTCTGGCTTATTCCTCAGGAATGCTTGGAAATCTTCTCTCTTATTGAATGATCATATTTTTTTATCCTGAAAGAATATGCTTAGTGTTTTTTTTAAATAGATGACTCAAGATTGACAATGGAAATCTTTGGCCACCCTGAATATCATATCACCCTGAATATCATGTCACCCTGAATATCACCCTGAATACCAGGCCTTTTGATTCTTTAATGTATAAGCTGTTTGGTCCCGTGTTATCCTTATTGTAGCTCCATGGTATTTGAATGGTTTCTTTCTGGCTGTTTGAAGTACATTTTTGTGGCTTGGTGGCTCTTGAATTTAGCTATTATATTTTTGGAAGTTGTAATTTGAGGATTTCTTTCTGAAGGTGATCTGTGAATTCTTTCAATTTCAATTTTACTTTCTTGGTAGAAGATGCCTGTGCAGTTATCTTTGATAATTTCTTGTACTATCATATAAAATGTATTTTCTTTTTTTTCTTTTTTCTTTTTCTTTTTCTTTTTCTTTTTTTTAAATATATTTTATTTGATCATTTCCAAGCATTATTCATTAAAGACATAGATCATTTTCTTTTCCTCCCCCCCCCACCCCCCATAGCCGATGCGTAAGTCCACTGGGCATTAGATGTTTTCTTGATTTGAACCCATTGCTTTGTTGATAGTATTTGCATTAGAGTGTTCATTTAGAGTCTATCCTCTGTCATGTCCCCTCAACCTCTGTATTCAGGCAGTTGCTTTTTCTCGGTGTTTCCACTCCCATAGTTTATCCTTTGCTTATGAATGGTGTTTTTTTCTCCTGGATCCCTGCAAGTTGTTCAGGGAAAATGTATTTTCTTAATCATGGCTTTCATGTAGTCCAATAATTCTCAAATTATTTCTCCTAGATGTATTTTCTGGATCAGTTGTTTTTACAATATTTCATGTTTTACTCTATTTTTTTCATTCCTTTGATATTGCTTTGTTGTTTCTTGATTTCTAATGAAATCATTAGTTTCTAGATGGTCAATTCTGATTTTTATTGTCTGATTTTTCTTGCCAGTTTTTGGTTCTCCTTTTTTCAATTGTCACATTTCTTTTTCCATTACTTTCTTTTCTCCTTGCATCACTTTCATTTCTCTTTCCTATTTTTCCTTTGCCTCTCTTAATTGGTTTTTGAAGTCCTTTTTCTATTCTTCCAAAATCTATGTCCAGTCTCTAATTTTCTTTTGGCCTTTGGGTGTGTTTCCTTTGCTTTTGCTAGACCCTTCTTTGTCTGTACCTTCCTCTTTTTCTCCATAAAAATTAATTAGAGTTAGATGCTTTTTTTATTGTTTGCTCATTTTTCCTATCTCATTATAGGTAGACTTTGGGGGATAATGTGCTGGTCTCAGAGCTGAGCACTCTGAGAGCCCCATCCCATGCTTATTCAATTGGCCCTTTTGATGCTGGCAGGTTAAAAACTTGCCTCAGGCTTAGGTGTAAGCTTTTGATCTCATTCTGATTTTGATCAAGTCAGGGACTGACCAAATTCTAGGCTCAGGCTTAGACTCAAGTTTTTGGTCTCACTGGGTACTTGATCCAATCAGGCACACCCTTGGTTGTCCTTTCTTGGAGCTCTGCCCTGAGCTTTAGGCAAAAAAAAGATCAGTACTCAGTACTTAGTACCATCATCCACCCCAAAGTATGAATTAAGTCCTTGACCCAATCCTAGATTCAAATTCCCTGAGCTGAGGTTCCAAACTTCTCCACAGTTTTGAAATATCAAGTTTTGCTTGGATTTTACCTCTATTTGCTAAGCAGGGTCTCAGGGTCTGGATGTCAGCTTGGGAATAGCTTCTTTTACCTTCGATAGAAGATGTGGGGTGAGGGGTATGGTTCACTCTTTGCTTGCTCTTCCCTCCTTGCTACAGCTTTTTCCTGGCTTTACTCTCCTCTCACCCCAGTGCACCAGATGTTCATTGCCTACCTTTTGGGTTTTTTCCTCTTCTTTCACTACTGTATTTGTTTTGTGGTGATATTTTAATTTTGGTTTGGGAGATTTCTCATGGTGGCATTGAGTTGCTGAGGATTATTCCATCATCTTGGCTCCACCTCTGGAAGTCTCAAAAGAGTTCCTTCAAAATACAATATCCAAATATCAGTGCCCCTAATAACTTTATTAGTCTCACACATTTTTAACTTTCTGGAATAATATCCTAGAAATATTTCTTTTAAAGACTTCTAGCAAAATATTCTCCAATAAGTGGTGTCCTTAGCAGGCATTATCATATTCTCATCAACTATCCAGCCTTTTGGGAGAAGCATTTGTTTTTTTCTAAATGGAAGTAATATCTTGACCAAAAGAACTGTATAAAATGAAATCTTAGAAATATAATCATAACAAAGTGTTATAAATGTATTTGGTCCCTACAGGTCAAAATAAGCTTTAGTATGTTCTCCTGTCCCTGCTTCCTCATTCCCCCAATACCAGACACAGAATTCAATTCTTTTTAATAAGTTATTGTTTACATTCTATGTCCAAAAAACATTTTAGACACTGAGGCAGACACTAAAAATCATCTCCTTCTCTTATGAAGTTTACAACCTAATACAGGAGAGGGGCCTGTTAAGAAACAACTATCAGAAGGAATATACAGTAAGAGAATAAAAAATACTTTGAAGGTACTAGAAAATTCAGAGAAACAATTAATAATTTTGAGCTACAATTAATTTAGAGAACCTTCTTTGAGGTGTTTCCATCTCAGCATAGCCTTGAAAAAAAATTCAGACTTCAGTAAATATCGTTGTAAAAAAACATTTCAGAATAAAGGAATATTATTAACAAAAGTTCTGAGTCAAGAAAGCATAGAAAACAATGAGTGACAAATATTGTAAATTGTCTGAATTATTAGAAAAGTGGTAGAGAGTAGTATGAGATATTGATTAAAAAAGAGGTATGTAGAGTCATATTATGGTGAATTTTAGATATCAGCCTAAAGAACTTAAGATCCTAGAGATAAATATGATGGCTAGTATATTGTAGGCTTTCAATACATGCTAAATATTAGCAATAACAGAGATTTGATTTTAATTGTGATGCTATCATGCACTTTCATGTTTCTGCACAATTGCACGATATGGTTCTATTTCCAAATTTGTTATATATATATATATATATATATATATACGTATATATATATATATATATATATATATATATATATATAAACCTGTTTGAAAACAGGTTGTTTTTCTGTCAGAATTATTTTTTATAAAGAACACTGGCTGTATACAATTCTCTTCATCCTATTCCTTTCTGGATTAAATTTTTAGAGTCCTTGTCATAATTTAAATCCTAATTAAACATACTACTCATTTGAGATTATTTTACCTTAATTTGTCATGATTTGAAAAGCACTTTACAATGTGGGTAAGAGGAGAGCTATATAAATGCAAATGACTGACCAAGAGAGAGAAAGTCAAGTACAATCTATTTTTATTTCATTTTTGTTAACATAAAATTGTGTTACAAATAAAATAATTGCTTCAATTTATGATTAAATAGACTATATAGAAATCTTAAAAATTCAAATAGAAATTCCCTCAGAACTTTCATTAATTTTTGTATGCAAAAAGAAAGTCTATTTAAAAGATAAGAACCTTGATTAAGCTAAGAGTAAGGGATCTGGATCCTAGTCTCACCTCACACTTACTCAGTTTCCAATTTGGGGGAAATAGCCTCTCTCTTTTATCTTAATTTCTTCATGTGTTATAAATATTTTTGGATAAGATTATGATGTTGCTCCTACAGTTTCCCTTTAATTGTGGTCCTTGATATCAAGTGGCATAGGGTGACATTGATGAAACCATCTTTTATCTCTTAAACCTATAAGAAATATGATAAATTTAAAATTCAGTAGAATTTAGGAATTAATCTAATTTGGTTCCTCATTTTACAAATCAATATATCATAGAGTTTGAGCTTACTTATCCAAATAACACTTGAACTAGTAGCCTGGATACCTAGAGAGTGGTTACTACTTCTCTGCTCAGGGTAAACACAATCCCATGTGCTTCTGATTCCTCATAAGGTCCCATAAGAGAGATTCCCCTCCCATACCCAGAATATCAATTAACCAATTAATGTCAAATATTCTCTGCGAAAGGTTATTTACTAAAAAGGTATAGCAAGGCCAAAATAAGATCTTCATAAAAACCAGAGGTTTGGGACTCTTGTTTTTACACACATACCCTGGTTAGGCTCATATGTAAAATGTTTGCTACCCTGAATTCTTCTCTAATGTAGGGTACTTTCTTCTTTCTGTGCATATTGCTTTCTGGGAAAAGTGAATTCAAACATAAAGAACAAGTACTGAACGTACACGTAGAAAATAAGTGTCCCTAAATGGTGTTTTATGGCCCTAGGTGTCTTTTGATACTTCCTTGGAATCAGGTTCATTTCTGGAGGTGCCAGAGCTCATCCATGGATGAGGCACTCCCTTTCTCAGTTGGGTGGGTTCTTTTTTGGGCTGGGACTAGTAGGTTGTTTTCCAAGGCTGACTTCTTATCAGATCTAACAGCAGTTGTAAATATATTTAAGACTCCAAGTGCTGGTACTTCACATTGTTTTCATATGCGTCCATTCTTATCAGTTCCTGAGGCAAAGACACATTTGTTTTTCTAGCTCAAGTTGTTCATTCATCTACAATTAGAAAAAAGAAATACAACACTAGAGGCACCATGAATCCATAGAGACAAGCCAGTCAGGTGGGCACAAAAGACAGTCATTCTTCATTCTACCTGGAAGCGTACAAAATCTGTTTTCTTCAAAGGCCATTAGAAAAGATCATGGGAGAGTATCCAATGGCTTTTGTGTACAAATTCAATTCTTGCTCAGCAATTACCAACAACAACAACAAAATCATCACTACATAATCAGCAAAAAATTCTTGAAATGTAGCCACCCTTTGCTTTGGGAAATTAATGCCAAAGAGAGCAAATAGAGCAGTGCCTTATTTTCATAGAATATTAGATTTGGAATTGAAAGGGACCTTAACAACTATAGATCTAAGTGCCTTATTTCATGTATGAGGAAACTGGATAATAGCATGAATTATCCATCCACAATCAAATAGGCATTGAATAGCAGGTCATTAATTTGAAGCCCACTCTTCCTGGTGCCACATCCAACCACTTATCCACTACATTTCATTAAGATATTAAGAAAACTAATTGTGATAATTTTGTAATTATTTAAAAAATTAAAAACATAGATCTTTGGTATGATTTAGCCAACAAGAATTTCTCCAGGTGTTTGTTCTGTAGCAACACACTGTACTGGTCATCAAAAAATACAAGATAATATTTGCCTCAATGGAGCTTATAATGCAACAGTGAAAAGATGACTCATGCAGAAATTACTTGAAACAGCTACTTATAAACCAAATGGCAAAACATAATGCAACACAACTCACATAACATAACATAATATTAATATTGTGTAACCTAAATTAATGTAATGTATCTCTGATATCTATAACCTCTATCAAAAGTATCTGAACAGTTTTGAACAGTTTTGAACCTATATTGGAACAGTTTTTTCATCTAAATATTTTATTTTTATAATTCAGCAATTTTATTTTTACACCATACAAGCCACAGTCTCCAGCAAAGTTCCCTCAAAGACTATCTTCAGGAGACACTCTCTTCAGACTACCTTCTCAAATTCAATCTGCCTCAAGCTGAAGGAATTCGTGGCTTTTATGGTGGCTCCTTGTTCCTTCCCCTCTTCACAGGGGCCAATCACAGCTTCCAAATTGTCTATTGCTGACCAGCTGGGCAGTGTCTGTGGGATTGACTTCTCACCTTCTTAAGGTTAAGTTCTCATCTGAGGGTATGGCTTTTCTAAAATTCACTTTCTGGAGAGGTGAATACTCCTTCTGGCTGATTGAGTTTCTGAGGGTGTAAATTCACTAAGTGGTTTGTGAGCTTCTCCACCTAATTCAAGCTTGTGTTGATTCAATCAAAAGGTAAACAGAGGAGACTTAATCCTGTCTTCAAAATCTAGCAAAGTACCTAAGTGAGTGTTAATTCAGGATAGACAATAAAGAATTCTCTTTCACACCATCATCACTGCAGAGATTCTGACTAGGTAAATTGAATCTCAATTTTAATTCCCAGATTACCAGCCTCTTATTGATAGTATTCCCCCCCTACTTCTCTTTTCATTGAGTAAAGCCTGAGCCAATCACCATCTTCATGTAGCTACAAATATCCTATATACTTCTCCCTTTGTAGTAACCCCAAGCAAACCCAAAGAGTGATTCTAGCAGTGAGGAAGCACAATAAGGGGCAAAATTTTCTGGCCTTGGTTAAATAGGTTTGGGGCATTGATGGCAAACCTTTTAAAGACCAAGTGGCCAAATTGCAACCTTCATGTTGCATGTGAGCTCCCCACCTTTACCCAGATAGGGAGGGAATAAGGACTTCCATTGGGCCACTAGGGAAAAGGGAGGGTGGAGAAAAAAAATATTCTCAGGCATGGTGGAGAGGGGGAGGGGAGCAGCCCCCTCTAGCACACTTGTCATAGGTTCACCAGCATAAGTTAGAGAAATGATTTACCATATATGGAGTAGAGACACAAATGTTTGGCTCTCTCCCAGAGGTAAAAAGGACCTATTGGTTTCAAACAAGGTGCCCTTTGGGATATAGATGATATTTTGAGCAGATTGTATAAATAAATAATAAATCATGCATTGTTAGCAAAGTTGGTCAATATTTGATGTTTTGGTTTCATGCACTTTGTTGCTATTAACATCTTCATGTTTTTATACAGATTTCAATAACTGAATATATTTTTAGAAAACTTATTTTAGGAATTTATAGTTGTCATATTAAACATTTTGTTTTTCTATGGGTATCATGCAAATTTTTCATTTCCTCATTCTTTTTGTTGTTTGTGGTTGAATCTAACACTAATTGTATTGTTTTGTTACATCAGTAAACATTTTATGAGGACCAAGCCCTCTAAGAACTGTTTCATCAACAAATAGTATTTGAAATCCTAATGTAGCCATAACTTTAAAAATTCTTCACTTGCCTTTAAATATGTTCCAAAAATCAAATTTGTCTTGGCTATTTCTACTGTTGAAACTAAATATCCCTTATTGTATTATCATCTTAAGTAATATTCTGTGAAATCCTTAAGTGTCATGTTGAGTAATATTAAGCCCTATTATCTTACCATAAAAGGTGTGTTTTTAGGGAATATTTGTTTAGATATTCTAAAAAGTATAAATATTAAAATAATGCAATTTCAGTACTTTGGCTAGGGTGAGTCAATAAGAAATAATGGATATTGTGCATATTAATAAACTCAGAACTAAAAGGGAAGAAAAGTGTTCTTTCACTGATGATTCTGTGGTACTGTTTGTGTTAAATTTATCATTGGACTAAATATTTAAATTGGTGGTCCCCAGGGACTTAATTACTAAACTCCAAAATGAATTACTCAAATAAATGAAATTATGGTAGTTTATTTTTACAATAAAGGGAAGATATTAAGGAAGAGAGAAAAGGGGAGAGAGAGAGAAAGCTCTGGCTTCCTCTGAAACAGTAAGGCACCAGTCAGGGGAAAGGAGTCTCAAGACATGGACCTTTCTCAGAGGTTCACACCTCCAGAAAGGGCAAGGAACTAAGACAGCCTTTACACTCACCATGGTAATCATATAAAAGGGAAGCAGTCTGAAGTCTCCTGCATGAGCTCCTCCAGAGGTCCAGTTCCGCCACCAAGTGTCTTCACTCAAAGTCCAAGTGTCTGTCTTCCAGTCTCTCCTCAAGTGCCTGTCTTCCCTCCAGTTCCTAGTGTCTGTCTTCACTCCAAGTACAAGTGGATGTTTTCCAGTCCAACTCTGAGTGACTTATGAATCACTCCCAGCCCAAGTGACTAATTGATGGTTCCTTGTGTCTCTATTTCCATGATTTAAAAACCTTTTTCTCTTGTGTTACCTCCACTAAATTTTAGGTCTACCAATCACAGCCAAGGCTCCACACCAGTACTGTCCACTCCTTCATATGTAGGTCAGAGACCTCCCACTCAATGTATGAAATGGGTGTTCACACCTTTTGTGTTTAGTTCACACCTTTTTGTAGTTAGTCCATACCTTTTTGTTGTTGGTTCATACCTTTTTTGTGGTTAAAATGGGTAGATCAACTTTAAGTACTGAGTTTACACTTTGGGGATTAAAATCTAAAAGTAGACAGGGGATTACAATTTAATCTTCACAATAAAGGAAGAGCTAAGTACCCTCATTGTTACAATCAGGGGAGAGCCAAATCCAATCTCCACATTTGCTTGGGATGAGAGAACCTGGTCTGTAATTACCACACCATCTATGGAAAGGGAGTACCCATTTGCTCTAAGGGATTCCCATTTCCTGGTTTTCTCCTAAAGGTAATCTTCCTATACACACTTTTCTGAATAATTCTAAGAACCTGAGGCACTTTGGTTTTAATAAAATATATTAAATTTTCCCAAATTACTTCCTTAAGCATATATCAATAAATCAGACCAAATTAATACACAGATCCAAAATATTTCAATGTCAAGAGCATGAAAACCATAAAAATGCTCCTCCCCACTTCAGAAGAATGAGATGATGCTAAGGAGAATACTGTCTATATAAGTGTAAATCCCAAATTAAACCACAATAATCACAGAAAATTTGATGCATCTTTGAAGTAATACAAAATAAGTAACTCTTTTCTAAGATAAATTTAACGTCACAAATACGAGATTTATATCTTGGTGTCAGAAACAGCTACAATACTGTCCAATTATTCCTGGGACACCCAGAGGTATTAACTAGTAACCAGCAAGTGAAAAGACTGAATATTTATTTACTTGTTTCTTTAAGATATAAATGGGATTATAATTTTAGTCTGAATAGCTAGTCTTACACACCTGTATCTTGTTATAGTAGTTCAGATGTGTTCCAGTATAGCCTATTAGATAAAGACCAATCACCCCTTTAAAAGGGCATCTGTCAGAGTGACTACACATGATTCAAAATTATAAATCCAGAACCTGTCCTTTTTTAGGGGGACCAGTAACACCACAGTAACACAGAACTGCCAATGAGATTTTTAGCTAACCTTTGATCAAAGAGGAAGTAACTCAGCCCAAAAGAGATGCAGATCCGGGAATTCAGAAGTTTAATTCCTCAGGCTGACTGGTCTAGTCAAATCATAAGTGTAATATAAGAGGATTCTACTGCTCCCAGGTATTGGGGGTTGAAAGGAGCAACTGGTCAGGAAGACACTTTATGCCTCAATGGAACCTCCCAATTTGTCAAACTGAATTAAAGACTACCAAAGTCAAAATATGAAAGGGCCTTTTTAACAGAGGCAAGAAGAAATTGCAATCTAAGTTCACTACACAGCAATGGGGCTATAGGGCTAAGAAAACAGGGTAGAGAGAAACAAGGATAAATAGATGCACAGAGGAACAGCCTGGGGAAGCCATTATGTAAGTTGTTTCATGTAACAACTGAAAATCCATAGAAGGGTCTAGGGAGTATGGGAGGGGCAGCCAGGGGATGGAGAGGTAGGTGGAGAGGTATTATTCCCAAGGTAATTCATGACTCTGGGAACAGATAAAAACAGAAACAATGATCAACTTTTTACTTTTTAATCACTAACAACTTTTCAAACAATACTACTTTGTATTGCTATTTGAGATATGATGATGCTAGTATTTGTTCCTCGTCACTTTAAAACATATATATATATATGTTTTATATATATATATATATATTTCTCTGGAGATTCATGAACTGCTTCCCCAGAAAATTTTTGTTATTTTCCCTACTTCCATAAAAATAATCCTTTGGCATGTAAACTATAAATTAGACCTTTTGACTAAGACCAGACATAAGAGATTTTCCAGAAAGGGTTTCTATGTATTCTTTAGGACTTGTTTGCAATTGGACAGAGAGAAAAGTAGAATAATGAAAGCCTGAACCAATTGCTTCTCTTTTTTGTCTCTCCTCTCAGAAAAAAATGTACAATGCCTGTCCATGATGTCATTTCAGAACTTCTTTGAATTTGCCTTGAAGGAAAGACATTCTTTCTTCTAGATATCTGCACAGAAACCCAGAATTTTCCCCTACATCACTGCACAAATTATCTAATCTGTTATTCTGAGAATTGGATTCATTATCCAGAGTCAAAATGTCAGAGTTGAACAACAAATAAGGTAATATCAAGATAAAGCACTTTGTCTTTTGAAATAAATCAAAAGAACTGGGCCAACATCCTGAGACAAATATCTGACTTCATTTTTGGTCATAAAATACAAAAGTCAGATGCCTGCATGCTATGCTCAATCTGTAGCATTAGATGATTGCAGTCCAGATAAGAGGTTTTATGAGCTTTGGACAATTGCTTAACAGAAGTAATTAACAGGACCTGAAATTCAGAAGATTTTCCTAATGTGCGTTTGTGAACATTTTGCTGAAATTGTAAATAAATTCTAGTAATAGGGATTATGACTGCATAACCTCTTCTTTGTCTTTCCCTTCTCAGGTCACTTGGCTATAACACTGCAGGATAAGGGACCTCATTTCCTCATGTCACATCCCCCAGAGCATGGCAAGGAATGAAAAGGGAAAGGGTACATTTTCAGCACTGAAGAAAGTCTTAATACTATTCTGATTCTGTCTTACTTACATAACAGCAACAGTTTATCAAGCTATTATGAAGGAATCCTTCTGAGTGTTTAAGAGTTACTTAAATTCCTTTTTTTTTTTGCTATTGAAGACCTATTGAGCAAGAACAAAGCCTTTATGGATTGGCAAAATAACCCAAACTCTGCTCCTAAAAAGGACAGATTCAAGTCTCTCCAAGCCACAGCGCAGTATAAGATCAGGAAGATGCAAGACCGATGGTGGGAAAAAAAGACAGAAGAGATCCAGCGTTTTGCTGATACGAAAAACTACAAACAATTTTTCAGTGCCCTCAAGACTGTCTATGGGCCATTAAAACCCACCATCACTCCCTTGCTATCCTCTGACAGTGACACTCTCATAAAAGATAAGAAAGGCATCAGCAACAGGTAGAAAGAACACTTCAGTCAGCTTCTCAACCGACCCTCTTCAGTCGACCAAAGCGCCCTTGACCAGATCCCCCAAAACCGCACCATTGAACAACTTGATGTCCCTCCTTCAATAGAGGAAGTCCAAAAAGCCATTAAACAAATGAGTGCAGGCAAAGCACCAGGTAAAGACGGGATCCCAACCGAGGTGTATAAGGCCTTAAATGGAAAGGCACTCCAGGCATTCCACATAGTGCTGACCAGCATATGGGAAGAGGAAGACATGCCCCCAGAACTCAGAGATGCCTCCATCGTAGCCCTATACAAAGGCTCACGAGCAGTCTGTGACAACTACAGAGGCATCTCACTACTCTCCACTGCTGGAAAGATCCTCCCCCGTGTTATACTCAACAGACTCCTGTCATCTGTTTCAGAGCAGAACCTGCCTGAATCACAATGTGGCTTCTGACCAGATCGTAGCACCATCGACATGGTCTTCACGGTGAGGCAAATGCAGGAAAAATGCCTTGCACAGAACCTGAGTCTCTACATTGTCTTCATAGACCTGACAAAGGCATTCGACACAGTGAACAGGGACGCATTGTGGGTGATCCGCAGCAAGCTTGGTTGACCAGCAAAATTCATCAAACTGATCCAGGTCTTTCATGTCGACATGACAGGGGAAGTCCTATCTGGTGGAGAGACTTCCGATCGCTTCAACATCTCCAATGGCATGAAACAAGGCTGTGTCCTCGCTCCGGTACTATTCAACCTATACTTCACCCAAGTATTACGACATGCTGTGATGGATCTAGACCTGGGCGTCTACATCAAATACAGACTGAATGGCTCACTATTTGACCTTCGCCGCCTGACTGCAAAAACAAAGACAACAGAGACTCATCCTGGAAGCTCTCTTCGCAGATGACTGTGCTCTCATGGCCCACCAAGAAAATCACTTCCAAACCATTGTGGACAGGTTCTCCACCGCAACAAAACTGTTTGGCCTGACGATCAGCCTCAGCAAAACAGAGGTGCTGTTCCAACCTGCACCAGGCAGACCAACGAACCAGCCGTGCATTACAATCGATGGTACGCAGCTTTCTAACGTCAACACCTTCAAGTACCTGGGCAGCACCATCGCCAACGACGGGTCCCTCGACCACGAGATGAATGCCAGCATCCCAAAGGCCAGCCAGGCACTCGGGCGGCTGCGCTGCAAAGTCCTCCAACACAGCAGTGTAAGCACTGTGATGAAGCTCAAAGTGTACAACGCAGTGGTCCTCAGCTCGCTCCTGTATGGTTGTGAGACATGGACACTGTACCGGAAGCACATGAAACAGCTGGAGCAATTCCACCAACGCTCTCTCCGGTCAATCATGAGGATCCGATGGCAGGACTGAATCACCAACCAGGAAGTCCTCGACAGAGCCAACTCCACCAGCATCGAAGTCCTGGTCCTCAAAACCCAGCTACAATGGTCTGGACACCTTATCCGCATGGACCCACAGCGAATACCAAGACAGGTATTCTATGGTGAACTGTCAGCTGGACTCAGGAAACAAGGCTGACCAAAGAGAAGATTCAAGGATCAGCTAAAGTCCAACTTGAAGTGGGCTGGCATGACACCAAAGCAACTAGAACTCGCTGCCTCTGTCAGAAGCAGCTGGCGAACCCACATTCACCATGCCGCCACCACCTTTGAAGATGAGCGAAACATGAACGCTGATACCAGGCTACAACCGCACCTCCCATAACAACTGGAGTCCCAGGCCCCGTATGCCACAAACTTTGCGCCTCAGTCTTTGGACTCCAAAGCCACATGAGGGTACATCAACTGATTGACTACCACTACTAAATTCTTTTTTTACACTTTAAAAAATAGGTATTATTCTTGTATTTTAGCTTATTAAATACTCTATAGGACAAAATAAATTATCTTTCCATTCAAAGATATGCCAGGGGTCCCTAGATTAAGGGATCATATCAACCTAGCTCTGTTTCATAAGAAAAACCCATAAAACTAATATTTATTCTTTGTTTCGGGGTGTTGTTTGATTTTTCTTCTTTTCTTAACTTCTTCTCAGGATAATCTTCTAATATCTTTGAGATTTTACTTGTAATTATGTTGACTCCAGTGAGTAATAATTAGTCTCTATCTTGTATATGAGCTTTAAGATAGCATATGCAAATCACAAAGAGACATCCTTATTTGATCCCACAGAAAGTTTCATACAAGTCCATAAAGTTTTCAGATTGTCCATTATCCCTTCACAGAATGATCTGAACTTTGGGGTTATTTTCAGGAAAAAGTCTTGACATTAAGTAATTAGAATCTGTTACCCTAAAAACTTCAATCCCAGAACCCCACTCTCTTTCTCATGTTATATGCTGACATAGGGAGTTTATAAATTTTGTTTAGCCCTGTCTCTTGCTCTCTTGATCTGATCAGTTTGGTAGAAGTATCATGAGGTGAGTGGCAGGAGAATCTATTCATGTGGCCTCATATTTTGTTAGATAATTACCCTTTTATTCCTTCTACTTCAAGTGATCATTAATAAACTATAAAATATAATTCTCGGAGTGTTGAATATTAATTTAAGTCCTACATACATTCTTATATATCTCTTTTTCCTAAAGAATCTTACACAGCCCTCCAAGTTTAATAATATCTCTGTGTTTTTTGATAGTATAGAGATCCTCTTTAAGTAGGTTTCCTCTGTGGAAAAGCTACTTACAAAGGAATTCAAAAGGTTTCTCTTCTCTCACAAAGAGAATTGGTTTGAAAAGCTCAGCAGTAAACAGGGTCCTTCCTCTCGAGCTTCAGGACAGGAAGTGATAGAAGTTGACAGACCGTTGCACCTTCAAAACTCTCCCTCCTATCTCCCCCACGTTCCAGAATTCTCTCTTCATAATTCCTAGCATGTGCCCATGCTAGCCTCTGCAAGACAATCTTCAACTTTGCTTAAACTCATTCTTATTTTTATAATCCTAACTCTACAAGACACACTCTCAAAGACAGGAAGTTGAAACCAATGAGACAGGAAAGCACCGACCCTCTGAGAAGTACCAGGCAAATTAAGGAACTATGATTGGTTCCCAAGATGTGATGTTGGAGAACTAGTGGGAGGAGAAATCTGTTTATAAAGGGAGACCCAGCAGGAAGTAAGGCACTCAGATTCAGAATCAGACACTCGTGACTCTTGCTGCAGGAACTCTCTGGCTTTGGTGACTCTGACTGAAGGCACATTCTTGTGTTGGTGACACTTGCTGGAGAGACTACTGCAATGGTGACTTGCTGAAGGGAGATGCTTTCTCTGAGAAGTCTTACTGAAAAGATTCTCATGGACTTCTGACTGGAGATTGGAACCTGAAGGCCCACAAGGGTATTTAGCTAAACTACTCCCTACCTCTCTTTTTTTCCTCTCTTTACTATCTATGCTTTGATTAAACTAAATTATTAAAGCTATTAACAGGCATCGTTTAATTTTAATTTAATTTTTATTATTATAATTTGGTGACCTTTAACTATGACAATACCTCAAGAACTATAGTTACACTCCATTTGATGTAAGCCTGAAACCTACTGTGTGTAATGTTTTATTCATCAAAATGTGAAACCCTGGAGAGCAGATTGTCTCCACAGAAGCTCTTAACCTAGTGTTCTGTACACAATAGATTTTTATAAATGCATCTTTCATTCATACATCCACTTTCCCATCAAAAAATACTTATTAAGCCCTGACTTATGTGCCAGGTGCAGGTCAGGCCAATCAGAATACTAGGCCTGGATTCAAGAAAGATCTACCATGAAATCGAGCCTCAGACATTTGCTTACCTTTGTGACCCTGCGCAAGTGACTTGATCTTTGTTTTCCTTGGATGCAGCTAGACCACTTAAAAGATAGAGAACTGGGCCTGAATTTGGGAAGACATGAGTTCAAAACCGGCCTTAGATTCTTACTAGCTAAGTGTCCCTGGGAAAATTATTTAACTTCAGTTTGAATTAATTCCCTGGAGAAGGAAATGGCAAACCACTCCAGAATCTTTACCAAGAAAACATCATGGACAGGTTTAAAGTGCTATGGTTCATGGGATAATAGTCAGTCATGTCTGACTGAAAGATTGAACAACAACAAAGCATTATGTTATGCTGTTTTTCTAGGCCAAACAAGAAAATAATAGAGTCTATGCCCTCAAGAAGCTTATGTTCTACTGAAGAAGAATAGATTCATGATGGCTACATAAGAAAGAAGATGAGTTCATCTAAAAAAGAATGCCATTGAAATTAAAATAATAATTAACAGGAAATAGTTAATTTATGGTAATATTTATAGCAATAGCATCAGGCATTTTTTAAAGAATGGTTCAAAAATATATTTGTATGTAATAAATTATATTATATATTATATATATTTACATATTATATAAATTATATTAGATATAATGAATATCAATTCCTTATTTTTTTTAAAGATGTTTATAAAATGTAAATTTGATATAGATATCTGGAAAATAACTGTTGCATATATAAAAATTGAAATGTGATCTTTCTTGTCTGTACTGAATTAACTTTCCATTGACACAAATTGAAATCTTAGCTCTTTTTTAAAGAAAATGAAATAGCTGGGAGAAACAAAATCCACCCACACCATTTGCAAGTTGAAAAGAACTGAATGATTAGCATGGTTAGCATAGTGGCTAGTTTATGTCATCTTTGATATCATATAAATATTTTCAGGAATTAAAACTAACAAGAGAACCTATGAAAAGCTGATATAGATGAAAAATGAAAGGATTAATTTACATGAAAGCTTTGATGTCTTTTGCTACTTTTAACGCACATTGAATTTATGTTTACCCGAAGACTACAAAGGGATGATTAATTGTGAAAAAGGCACACAGTGGCTTAAAGTAGAATAGGTTAGGAATGCGGTAAACCGAGATGCAATATTTAAATGGCTCTTTATTATAAAACATATATTGGAATTTCTGTAAAGGCATAGTATCAACTGGGGTATACTTTAAAGGCTGCAATTGGACTTTATCCTAGAAAAGTCTAAATAAATTACAATATGTTTTATATCATTATGAACATTTTTTTTGAGATTAAGAATATAGTTTTATATTACTTAGTAGCATGAAAAACTGTCCTACAGGGAAATAATAAAAAGGGGAGTGGAAAAGCAATAAAACAGAAAGGGAGAGTTTCCTAGTATCCCTTAGCAAAAGAAGCAATAAATGACATGTGAAGAATTTCAAATAATTGAACAAACTACTGGTATATGCCAGAAGACTTCTGGAAAAAATAAAGAAATATCTTAAACCACTGAAGAAAATATAGAAGACAATTTTCATGGTATTTTTTAAAATCTAGAATATAAAAAAATATGAGAACTGCAATATTTACAATCCAAAGCTTAATTGAGAAACAGCTAAAAGAAAATACTACAAGATCAAAAATTTTATTGGTAATGAAAATTCTGAAGTAAATAAAAGTTCCTCTTCTTAGTATGTAAATTATTTTCTTTAGTATTCATTAAAAGCATCACCTGAGGGGAAGCTGGGTAGCTCAGGGGAATAAGAGCCAGGCCCAGAGATGGGAGGTCCTAGATTCAAATCTAGTCTTAGACATTTCCCAGCTGTGTGACCCTGGGCAAGTCACTTGGCCCCCATTGCCTACCCCTAACCACTCTTCTGCCTTACAACCAATACACAGCATTTATTCTAATATGGAACGTAAAGGTTTTTTTTTTTAAAGAGCATCACCTTATTTATTTTTTTAACCTCTACCTTCCATCTTAGAAACAATACTATATATTGGTTTAAAGACAAAAAAGAGATAAGGGCTAGAGACTGATGTTTAAGTGACTTACCCAGGGTCTCATAGCTAAGAAGTATCTAAGGCCATACTAGGACCTCTCATCTATTGGCCAGGCTCTCAATCCATTGAGCCACCTAGCTGTTGCACATAATTTAAAAAAAAATCAAAGAACTGTATTCACTTATCTAAAGCAGATGTGATATAAAAATTGGAATGTAGGTATTTGCATGTGTATATATATATATTCATGCAAATGTGTGTAATATATGTATCTGCATGCATACATTTGCATGTATGTATAACTATGTGTCTAAATTTGGTATATATTTGTGTATATATAAATTTACACTTTTTAAAGGTGTGTATACTTTGTTTATGCTTTGCTATGGCCAGATCATTTAAGATATTTTCTTTTTTGTCACTCCTAGGAAGCATTATTTAGAAATTTCACTGATAAAAGGAGAGTAGTAGAAGAAGATCACATACTTCCTCATTAAAAAAATAACTTAGGATATTTTAATAGCATTTTGTCATCTGGAAATTAATAATCAACTCTCCCATTCTCAGACTATACCTTCTTTTAAATGAGACCTCTAGCCTGCCCTAACAATCAATTTCCATAATGTCTTCTTTTAAAAATTACATATGAAACTGAGTAGAATTATTTATCAGCTCCAGGAAGAGGAAGGGGAAACAGGGAGAGAGAGAAAATAAATCATGTAACCATGGAAAAGTATTTTAAACTAAACATTTTTCTCTAAAAAAATAAAAATGATACATGAAACAAAGTGAAATTGATATTTATTTGAATTTTAATATATCAATGAACTTTTGAGATCTTCTCAATATTAACAACTTGAAATAAAATGACCCATCTTCTTATTTGATTTGATTATACCATAAACCAGAGACCAGTATCCTATTATTGGTAGGAAATGACCCAAACTGTATTCTATTCAAATTCCTAGAAATCATTGAAACCCTATGATATGTTACCTAGAGTTTTTAAATTTCAAAGGAGGGAAAGGAGAAGAGAAAATTACTGAAGAGAAGAATTTAGGGTGAAGGAGAATGTTAAACAGATATGAGGATAATGGGCAAAAGGAAGATTCGAACATACTATTATCACCACCATGACAACTAGTAAAGCCAGATGAGTGATGGTATGGTCCTTAGTCAGGCAGGTGAGACTGCTGTTACCCCAGAAGTAGAGGAAACTGGGGAGTGGAAACTGAGTCAGAGAGAGGGGTAGAGACAAGATGGCAGAGGAGATGAAAAGACCAAACTCATCTCTACCAAATTACCCTCTCAAAACTATGATATAAAATCTGAAAATGAATTTTGGAGTAGTATAACCCCCCAAAAAAGACAGGGCAAAAGGATTTTTCAACTCAAAATAACTTAAGAGGCTAGCACAAAATATCTAATGCACTGGTATAAAAACAGACAGCAAAATAACATGCCAAAACAGGCCTTATTATGTTTACAGGCCTTAGGGGCAGCCAATTTAGCAGCAAAGGCTTCCAGAGCTCTCAGTCACAGATGGTAAGAGTTATTAGACAATAGTCCCTTTGTTGACTGGGTATAAGACAATTTTTGCACTATCTATATAAAAAACCACATAGCAACCCTGGGATGCAGTCTCAGGGAGTAGAGGAGCAATAGCTTATACCTGCCCCTTTGTCCACAAGAGAGTGAGGAACCATGGTCCAAATACCAAGGGGGCAAATGGTGCTTGTGATTACTCACAAATCAAATCACTGTCCAGGAGAGTATTAAACACAACTCTCCTTACATCATGCTACCTTGGAAGAACTGAAAGCAGAAATATCCCAAGAGCTTTCAGTGAAGACAGCCACAGTCTTCACAGAACCTTAGAACAGTATTCCCATCACCACAGTTATATAGCTCATTTTTTCTAGTTTTATAAATTAAAAGAAAAGAAAAAAGTCTAGAAAATGAACACAGAAAAAAGAAACAACATAAAAAGTTATTTTGGAAAGTTTTAGGGAAGGTCAAAACACAAATTCTGAAAAAGACAGAGAAGTCCATCTTTGTATATCCACAGTCTCTGAGAAAAAATTTAAATTGTTTTCAAGCACAAAAGTAATTAAATGAGGACCTCAAAAAGGATTCTAAAAATCAAATGAGAGATGTAGAAGAAAAATTGGGAAAATAAATGAGAGTGACAAAGAAAAATCATGAAAAAGGAGTCAACTACTTTGTAAAGAAGGCCCAAAAAATAGTGAAGAAATTAATATTTTTTAAAAAAACAAATAGGCCAAAAGTAAAAAGATATTCAAAAATATACCAAAGAGATGAACTTCTCAAAAGGCAGAAGTGTCCAAATAGCAAAAGAGGTACACAAATTCATAGAGGAAAAGAACTTTTTAAAAATCAAAATTGACCAAATGAAAAAGGAGGTTCGAAAGCTCAGTAAATAAAAAAGCATAGCTTAAAAATTATAATTGGAAATTGGGAGCTAATATCTCCATGAATCATCAAGAAACAATCAAATAAAGTCAAAAGAAGTTAAAAAAGAAAATGTGAAATATTTATTTGGAAAAACAAATGATTGAATAAATAAAGCCAGACCTGATAATCAAAGAATTGTTGGACTACCTGAAACTGTGATAAAAAAAAAAAAGGTGTTTAGATATCCTCTTTCAAGAAATTCTCAAGAAAAATTACTCTGATATTTTAGAATCAGGGGGTAAAATATAATTTGAAAGAATTACCAATCACTTCCTGAAATAGACCTCAAAATGATCATTCCCATGAATATTATATTCAAATTCCAGAACTCCAAGGTCAATGAGAAAATATTGCAAGCAACAGGGGGAAAATATCATGGAGCCATACTGCAAAAATGAATATTATGGAAGTAGGTATAAATGATAACATTTGTATAACCCAATGGATGTGCTTATTGGATCTTGGAGTGGTAAGAGAAATAAAAATAAATTATGTAAACATGGAAAATATTTTTAAAATAAAAAAAATTAAATAAAAATAAAATGTATAAAGGTACAAACCATTCCCTTATTGAAAAATGGTCAAAGAATATTAACTGTAATTCTCAGATGAAGAAACTAAAACTATCTGTAGTTGTATGAAAAATGCTCTAAATCACTATTAATTAGAGAAATGCCAATTAAAATGATCCTCAGTTAATGCTTCACATATCAGACTGGCTAATATGACAAAAAAAATGGAAATTATCAAACTTGGAAGAGATGTGAGAAAACTGGCATTCTAATATACTGTTGGTAGATCTGTCAACTGATACAGTCAATAATGAGAGCAATTTTGAACTATGCAAAAAAAATTAGCAATTATCTCTAACAAAGATCTCATTTCTAAAATGCATAGACAGTTGAGTCAAATTTATGGGAATACAAAACATATCCAATTTGGAAAATGGTCAAAGATATGAGCATCCAATTCTCCGAGGAAGAAATTAAAAATACCCACAGTCATATAAAAACAACTCAAATATTATTTATTAGATAAATGAAAATTACAACTCTGAGATACCACCTCACACCTATCGTATTGGCTAACATTATCAAAAAAGAAAATGATAAAATTTGGAAGGAATATGGGGAAATTGGGATAAAATACTAATAACCTTCTGATGGAACCGTGAACTGATACAACTATTCTGGGAAGCAATAGTGAACCATGTTCAAAGGGCCATAAAATAATTCAATAATACCATTCCAGCAATATCATTCTAGGGTCTGTATTCCAAAGAAATCAGAGATAAGAAAAAGGAACTTGCCTGTACACAAAAGTATTTTTAGTGGGTCTTTTTATAATGACAAAAGCTGGACATTGAGAATGCAAGAACAAGTTGTGATATGGTTATAATGGAATAATATTGCTGCATAAGAAATTCCAAAATGGGTTTGTTTAAAAACACACACACAACAACAACAACCTGGAAATACTTATATGAACTGATGTAAAGTGAAGTGAATAGGACCGGGAGAGAACAATGTGTATGTTAACAGAAATGTTAGAAGTTGATTATCAGCAAAGGAAGTTTCCAAGACAGTTACAAGGGACATATGAAAAATACTATTCACAGCGAAACCAAGAAGTACTGGAGTCTGATTGCATATCAAATCATGCCAAGTTCTTCCTTGTTTCCTTTAGTGAGTTTTTCATTCTGTATATAAGTGTCTTCTATCAGTATAAGAACAATATGGAAATATATGCTACATGAAAGCACTAGTATAAATTATATCATACTATTTATTTCCTCAGAGAGAGGTAGGGAAGGAGGGAAAAATCTGAATCCTAAAATATCAGAAAGCTATTGCCAAAAATTGCTTCTATATGTAACTGAAGAAAAAGAAAAACTATTGATGGCTCAGGGTTAGGTTGAATCAATATAATAAGAATGCTGCTCCTGCCTAAATTAATTTATCAGTCCAGTGACATTTCAATCAAATTGCATAAAAATATTTCCTAGAACTAGAAAAATAATAACAAAATTAATCTGGAAGAATAAGAAAATCTCTTAATGTCAAGAATATTAAGAGATTAATAGGGAAAAGAGTAAGAAGGAAGGAAGTCTTACCAAACTGGAACTCAAACTATAATATAAATTGGTAATAATCTAAACGATCTGGTACTAGTTAAGAAATAGATAAGTCATCAATGGGAGAGACTAGAAAAACAGCACTAAGTAACTAATAACCATAAAAACCTACTGTTTTATGTAGCCAAAGATCCAATATATTATGGGAAGAAATCAGTTTTTGAGAAAAACTGTTTAGAAAATTGGAAAATAATATGGTAGAAACTCTGCTTAAGCCAACATCTCAAAATATACCCAAAGATAAATTCAATATAGATCTTTAATCTAGAAATAATGAGCAATACCATAAAGAAATTAGGGGGACACAAAGAATTCCTGTGACAATCAGTATCAGCACAGATCTATGAATAGTCCCTAAAATTCATTCTTTACTAGATTAAATAATTAAGAACCAATAATTGTTGTGTTTTATATTTTTAATATCTCTTTTGCCTATAGGAAAATGAATTATGAAGAATATACAAGGATTAATATTGGTACTCCATAAGATAAGACTCTGTAGCACTGGAATAATGACAATTATTAGTTATTAAATTCATGAGAACATCATTTGTTCATGAGAATAATAATTACCATTACATAATTAAGGTGATGGTGATGTTAATCATCATGATAATAATGTATGAGAAAAACATAAACTGCCTAAATTCAGATTGCTGTGACAAAAATGAAATAAATAAATAAATTCCACCAACACCATTATGACTACTCTTCACATTTGCATAAATTTAGAGTTTGGTTTCATTTATTTATTTTGTGTAGACTGTCCCTATTTTACTCAAGGTAGAAGTTAATTGGCAATCCATAGGTCTAATCTTAAGATTGATTTGCAAGGAAGTTTTAATCTGTTTCATTTTCTTCATGAATTTTGCATGTTTACCTTTCTTCCCCTGGGAGCTCAGCAGAGTTGCTGCCATACTTGGTGCAGACATAGTTCTTCTGGGACAAAAAACTCTTAAGTCAAACTCATCCACTAGCTTCAACCTCCCACAGCAGCAAGTATTATAGAGCACCTAACCCTTTAAATGTTAATAAAATGCTTATCTACAGCAATATTGTGAATTATTTGGATACAAACTTGATGAACTAAGACAGGCTAAAATTAATATGTCCTTTTTCCAAAGTCACATAGTTGATAAATATCAGAGCTGAGCTTCAAAAGAGCTCTCTTGATGCCAAATCCAACCTCCTTTCAACTACATGGTCTGCCTTGCTGACCTGAAAGAAAACTCCAAGCGGGTATAAAGGAAGAGAAGAAAGATGAAGAAGAAAAATGCATTCATCCAACATAAAGGTATTCTCCAGAAATTAACTTTTTGAGTGTGAAATCCCCTGCTCCCTTATAGGAGGATTAGATTTTAATGTTAGCAATAGTCTTCAGATAATCACAAGATAATCAGATCTGTAATTTAAGATAGTTAAATAATGTTAGCATAAGTGATGATTTTGGAAGACCTTTTGTGATTGGTTTTGAATTGAGTAGATAACTGATAACTGGGGTGTATGGGGTGCTCAGGGAGGGGTAGTATCTTTGGTATGGAGGGCTTGTCGTGCCCTCCTAGGGCAGCTCTCCAGCCTCTGACCCCCACCTGACACCCAGCTCTCACTTGTGGCTCCTAGTAGCTGCTAGCATGCGGCAACGGCCACACCCCGGGCAATGGCTTCGACAGGCCGGCTAAACCTTGTGAGGGTAGCCATTGGGTCGTTGACCCCTGGTGAAACAGGGCTTTGCTCACCCAGTATGTGAAGACTGCTTCGGCCGAACAGCAGAAGAAACCAATAAGAAGGTTCAACGGCTGAGAGGGCGACACAGCAAAGCACTGTGGAGTGCTCAGGGCGTGTTGGAGCACAAAGGACAACATGGCCATCCAATGCAGCTGAGGAAGTCTCCAGGTGTAACAATTTTTCGTGCCACTGGACCCAGGCTTCCAACGCCGAGAGAGTGGGACTGTCCCTGTGCATTGACTTTTCCACTTAAATCTCCTTCACGCACAAGTGTCTTTGTGCACAAAACCGCACAAAGACAATCGTCATCCTCAGTTACTGAGAGACTACTACTAGATAACTTATTTAATCAAGTTCATCATTGTGAGCACAGGCAGAACATAGTTTTAAGCCTCAGCCTTAAACTTGCTATATCATGCACCCTCAGCAATTATGGTCTTGACATTGATCTTCATTAGCATAGAGGCTTTTTTGCCTCTTCTGCTTCTGCCTTAACCCTAGGTTAAGAAGCCTGATGCTACCCCTTTACCTTTGTATACACCCTAGTATACATCATCAGGCTTCTGCCTCGCTTAGAAGCTTGGTACCTCCCATTTACCTGGGTCACCTTAGTGTACCTACTCCCCCTTTTCTCTCAATAAACCTATTTCTTTTTGGCTTGGAATCTGAGATTTTTTATTTTATTGGTATTTCTGTGGGTAGAAATTTTGCCACATTTTAATGACTACTTTATAAAATTGATTTGATAAAACTATCATTTTATTAACAGAGGAATGTTTAGGAAGGAAGAATGATACCTTGTAGAGTAATCTCTTTACACAATTTTCCTCATTATTATTTTTGTTTAGTCATTTTCAGTCAACTTCAATAACTGCTTTGGGGATCAAGACAAAGGAATGATCTTCCATTTCCTTTTTCCAGTTCATTTTACAGATGAGGAAACTGAGACAAATAGGATTAAGTGGCTTCCTCAGGGTCACACCACTAGTAAGTGTCAGAAGCCAGATTTGATCTCAGGAAGAGGAGTCTTCCTAACTTCAGGCCCAGCACTATAATTCATTTCACTACTTAGCAACCCTACCCAATTTGAGTGTTTATTTCAAAAACTATTTTTTCCTAAAGATTGAATATAAGAAAGTCAAAAGGAAATATAAGGAGAGATTCTGGGCACAAATTTCTCTGAGTTTGAAATATTTTTGGTTAACATAGTTGCATGCATTTTTCTTGGTGTAAAATGAATGTTAGGGTTACAATGATTCATCTTTTTTGTGAATTTGGTTGAAGTAGCATTTTTACATGCTTAGAGTTTCTATAACAAAACAAGTTAACATTATAATATCAATAAATTGTGTGACCCTTGAGCAACAACTTGTAAAAGAATCCTTTATAAGAATCAGCATTTCTGTAATTGTATGCAAGAAATATAATATAAGATAGTTATAGCCATAAAAACATCAAGCATCCCCTCATTTTGAGAAATTATCCATAAAATGTTTATGAAGAACCAACATTTACTTTTACTTTTTGGTTGGAGGTCAGAATAATTCACATGCATGTAATTTTTGAGATAGGTTATATAATGTATGAAAGAGAGGAGAGATCAGGTGAAGAGCAGCAGAGGAAAGACAGAGAGAGAGAAGCTCCAATTGTCAATGGTCTTCCAGCTTGGGAAGTGGAGGAGGAAAGGAGGTTTTCCTAGAAGTTGAGAAAGAGCCCATCAGTTTGGGAACCTGTTATTCCTTCTGGGACCCCAAAACACCTCTACTAAGACTATTCAAGAACAGTTACCAAAATTCTCAAGGCGGTTTTGGATTTGGACTCCTGCTGGCCAGAGCCATCCAGATCTTTCCCTGAGATTTCTCTCTCTCCCTTAACTGTTCCTGGACTCCTGAATTAAAAGCTAGTTAGCTGAGGAAGAGAGATCAACCAGCAGCTGGCTGGAGGAGGGTTCAAAAAGAACATGGGGGCAGCCTGCCAGAGGGGACCAGTGTTAGGGTTTCCTACTCCCCACTTTCCTTGCTTGAGATCCATATTCCTCCTTCTTTGTGTGAACCCAAATAAATTGTTTACTACTTTAGAATTAGGTCTGGTTGGTTTCTGATGCCAGGAAAGGGGACAGAAGATTTAAGGAGAACCACATCTCTCCCCAAAAGGGAAAGTTTTGCTCAGGATCCCAGGTATCCAAACTGCCTAACCCAAAGAACAACATCTCTCCTTGATAGTAGGGTGACCCCAGACTTCTGAAGGGAAGTGACAGTGAGTGTCCTCCATCTTCCAGAACTATTAGCTGAGGAGTCATATTCCCTTTGTCAAGGGGACAAGACTTGGCTACCTCTCTCCAAGAAAAAGAGAGGAGAAGAAGAATCTTCTCTCTCCCTCTCTTCCCTTTTCCCTCTCAATCCTTCCCGCTCAAAACCTCCTATTACAGTTTATTTTTAAATCTCATTTTCTATATTTTCTATATATGATTGAATAATAGATAACAATTGACACAAACATTAAATGAAAATAAAAGGCTTTGATCATATGAATAATTCTGTCATCAAAATTTACACATAATTGTTTGTGATCAATATAAGAAGTTGCATCAAAGAAATCATCAAAGATATTTTTCCAAGCAAAAAAAAAACAACAGTAATGAAATATAATCTCATCTTGTATAAAAAAATAGAGATGAGAGCAAATTCAAGATGGTGGTGTGGCAGTAAGAAATACAGTGCACTTTTCTCTACAAACCCTCTTTACATTTTGAAAAAATGAACCAGAGTCCTGTTCAAAGAAATAAAGGGGAGGAATGTCAATCAGTTAGTTGTTCTAGTCTAGGTTAGCCATGTCCATCAGAGAGCCATACAGAGATCTTCAGAAATAGAGAATAGTGCCTAGGCAAATTTAAACATACAAGGCATGACAGGGAAGACTGAAGATGGAATATGTTCCAGGGTGAAACATGGCCATAGATCTAGACTATACATTGCCTTTGCAAGCATTTCAGAGGCAAGCAACAATTTTGTGCCTTCAACCCAGAAATGATGGTAAATGTTTAACAACCAGGCTTTAAAAAACAATGACAAAAGGCATTATGTCCAAAACAAGAATTATAACATTTTCTCCATTAGTTTAACAAAAGTTAACAACCAGTTTGCGTTCAATGCAGCACATCTATGTTTTGACCATAGAAGTTGAGAGAGTTCCATCCCCTAGGGAAATACAAAGCCTAAAATGGAATAAAAAGGAATGAGTTCCAAACCAAATAGGAATCTGAAGTTCCATCACTCTGAAACTGAAAGGCTAGCAGTCTGATAATGGCTATATACTTTGAACATCTGCAGAACTCCAACCAGAGACAAGAAATGGTATATTGCTCAGATTCAAAACTAGGTCTTGATCTTGAAAATTTAAGACAAAGAGAGCAGCAATGTTTGCATTATGCATCATAATACCTAGGGGCCACTGAGAGCTTGCTCTCTTCAATATGAGATGCTGATAGAATACACCAAGATTTTCCCTACAGTTGTACACAAAATCTGGCCCTAACATAGATTTCCAAGTCATTAAGTAGGTTTGAAAAATTAGGGAAAAAAGGAAATCTCAACATAAAAAGTAATTATGGTGATAGGAACCCTTAACATGTAAACACACAAGAGAATGACTATAAAACATCTACAAGCAAAACCTCAAAATAAAATCACAACAAGAGCTCAATTTCACTTATAGTTTCTGGAAGAAATGAATCAAAACACAAAACTTTTTTTTTTCTTTTTAATTTTAGAAAATTTTTCTCTTAAATAAATTGATGGGAGTACTAGAGAAAAAATAGTCAAATAAATAAGAACTATGGAAGAAGGCATTGAAAAGACAATATTTTAGTATAAATGACATAAAATCTTTCTCATGGAAAAAACTCACTGATTATTAGAATGTGCCAAATATAGCATAATGATTCAATGAAATAGTAAAAATATCAATATAATCTGAAATTTTTCTTTTAAAAATAGAAGAAAATTAAGATCTCATAGAAAAAAAACAAATAACCAGGAACAAAAATTGAAAGGAATAATTTAAGAACCATTAGATTACCTGAAATTTATAGGCAAAAAATAGAGCCTTATATTTTAAGAAATAAAAAAAAAATAGTCTGGGTCTTAGAACCACAGGACAAAATGAAAATGGAAGAATCTTGAATCACCAAACCCCAAATTACCTCGAATATTAGAGACAAAATAAAGAGCTTGCATGTTGTAAGAAATGTGACATGCAGGCAAAGAAAAAAAAAAGCCATATTGCTAAGGAGCCACAATCAGGATTATATAAAATCTAGCAACCTCCAATGCAGTGATAAAGAACTTGTAATACAGTTCTCCAGAAGGCAATGAATATAGGCTTATCACCAAGAGTAACTTAGCAGTCCAATTATTATCATACAGGGGGAAAAGGGCTCTTAAAGAAATAGAAAACTTTTGATCATTTTGATGAAAAGACTCAATTTTTAGAGAAACTATTGAAGCACAGACATCACAAGAAACATAAGGGGTGAACATGAAAAAGAAATCATAAGGAACTAAATAATGATAAATTGTGTTTAGAGTCAGCTAGTTGGTGTAGTGGTGAGAATTCTGGGTCTCCAGTCAAGAAGACCTAAGTTAAAAGCCAACTTCAGATACTTATTTTTGTGTTTGGACAAGTCACTTGAATTATGTTTGGTTCAGTTCCTCAATTGCATAATAGGGATTGATGTGAGGAAGAAGAGAAATGAGATTTTAAAATTACTTGGAATGATTCCTGGCTGATAGTAGGTACAATATAAAAGGTAGCTATTCTTAGAACAATATTATTAAATCTTAACGTGGAAAGGTGATACAGGTGTGACAACAGAATCTCAATACTACCAGGGAGTCTAATTAAAAACAAAACTACAAAGAATTCTGCTTTAGTTTCAAAATCAGTAGAAGAATGGAAAGGTAGGAGATGAATTCATTGGGTGGGAGGTATAGGTGAACAATGGGAAAAATATCTCACATAATCAGAATATATAAATAAAAACCTATGCAAACAATAAGGAAGAGTAGCAAATTTAAATCTCATTTATACATATTATATATTTTTAAAAATCTACTTATTAGAGAAGTCGAGAGATGAATATTTCTAGTCGTATACAAATATGGATGTGTACACTTATGTCATTGTGCATAGATATAGCAAAGTGATGCATATGCTTCCAATGTCTGTCACTAGCCTTTTTTGTTTCCTCTCTGCCCCCTAGGTCTTCTTCATTGTTTGATGTGAAACCATCCTGAATCTGAACATAATATGTTTTAAAAATGACAACAACAACAATTACCATTTGGATGCAGGTATGAACTTATGTTTAAAGAAGTATAGAGAAGCATATAGAGTATTTGAGATTATTTCCTCCAGTTACTGCTCCTGTTTTAGACCCATATTTAATTCTGCCTCTACAGTTAATTTTCTTGGATATATTGACATTGTAAATTATAATATAATTCACAGTAGCTAAATTTTGTTTATATATGTTGCCTTTTTATATGAAGTCTTTCCATGGTTAACTTTTTTATTTACAATATTAAAATGGCAGTCCCTTGTAGAATGTAGTCTACTTACAAATAACTGGGACAAGGCATTTGCCTGGAATCCTGAAAAAATCATTAATATGAGGAAGTAAAAAATTACCAGCATATAACCATGAATCTAGATGCTATAATTCAAACTATGGAAACAGAAGAGCTGAAAAAATGTTCCAGAAATCAAAAGCAGTTAGCATTCTTCCAAGAAATCAGGGGGAAAAGAGAATCCCATCATCATTTTTGGTCTACACCCAAGACAAGTTAACAACATTGATTCACTATTTAGTACCCTCAGCCACTCTGCCAATCTATGAAGAAAACAAAAAAGCAACCCCCTCCCCCCCAATAACAGTCACCTCTCTAAAGGTCCTGACATTCTAATGGGAAAGGACCAGAATGGACAGAGATGGGAATAATGGACAAAAAAGCCAAGTGGAACCTTGGAAGAAGAAAAGCAGAATGAACATGGCTAAGCTGGGTATGACGTTATAAAGGAAGTTTGGGGAGGAATTGATGATTAGAGGATGATTATGTCCCTTACAGGCAGAAAATATGGCAAACTTCATTTCCACGTTCTTTTTTACTGGCTCTTCCTGCTTTGTCATTTATACCTCCCAGCTTTTGTATTTCATTTGAACTCCCACATAAAATCTTACCTTTTTCAGGAAGCTTTCTCCAATTCTTACTATTAGTGTTTTGTTTCTGTTGGTTATATCCTATTTATCCTGAATATAACTTATTTTTACATAGTTCCTTGCATGCTGTTTCTCCCAAGAGACTGAAAACTCCTTGAGGACAGGCACTGTCTTATACTATTATTTGTATCCCCAGTGTTTAGCTCAATACATGATATATTAGAAGCATCCTCATTACCTGCTTGATTAATGAAAAGAATCAAATTTGACCTAAAACATTCAACTGAGAAATCATGAAATATGATCCACGACCAGAGTATGTCTTCACTCAAAATGCAAATGTACAAAGTGTAACTTATTCAGATGGTGATAAAATAGGATTATATGCATTTGTATAGAGATATGTGCATATATGTGTGTTTATATGTGTATATGGATACAAATGTACAAATATTAATAAAGATGCAAAGGAACAAATTAAATTAAGAAACATATAAAAGTTATAATATGTGCATGTGAAGAAATTCAGACACGAAGCATAGTGAAGAGCATCATTTGAGTGAATCAGTTACTACAGAAATAGTGGACTTTGATTATGTTATATACCACCTGGATAAAAAGAGAAATTCAGTCTAAAGTTCACATAATTAACAGGGAGATATGAGAAAGTAGTAATAGGTAGCTTCAATTATCTACATGTTGGCTGGAACTTTCTTTATAGCTAAAGCAAAGTAGCTAATTTCTTGACTTTCATTAGTGATCATTTCATATAGCAAAATATATTAGAATCAAAGAGAAGAATTGATTATTGTCCACTGAAAGACACTGGTTTTGGGGGAAAGAATGTTGGGAAACAGGGAGAATGGACAAGTTCACTTTGAAATATACTACAAGGAAGGAGAGGGAAAGTGGACTATATGTGATATGCATCCTAGATTTCTTTTTTTTAAACCCTCACCTTCCATCTTAGAATCAATACTGTGTATTGGTTCCAAGGCAGAAAAGCAGTAAGGGCTAGGCAATGGAGATTAATGACTTGCCCAGTGTCACAGAGCTAAGAAGTATCTGAGGCCAGATTTGAACCTAGAACTTCCCATCTTTAAGCCTGGCTCGCAATCCACTGAGCCACCCAGTTGCCTCCTGCAACCTAGATTTAAAAAAAAAATTATGAGAAAGAATAGGAAAGATTTTGTGACCTTAAATTTAAAGAGGGGAAGCATTTAAGGAGTTTCCCCTTTCAAGAAAGATTAGACTTGTTTTCTTTGGCTACAGGGATACAAATAACTAAGACAGTTGGAAGTTATAATAAGGTAAAATTAAGCTTTATATTAAGAAATATTTTCCAACAGAGCTATTCAAAGGAAAATTAGGCTTTTTCTTTTTGAAGTATTTGATTCTTCTTCTATCTAGATGTCTTTAGGAAAGGACTTGATGAACTTTTGATTCATATAGTGTAAGGAGATATTGTTTTTCAGTTCCAGGTAACAAGAGAAGGCTTCTGAAATATTTTTCAGGTCTTTGATTCTGTGATTCTTTAATAATCTTTTATTTTAGCCATTTTTATATTACTACTGCTAGATTATAGTATTTATCTTAATGATTTGAGGTATATATACATACTAATGTTTTCTTCTCAGGAATTAGAGGATGAGTACAGTTTGGGAAAAATGTCTTTGAAGAATATGGTATTAATCTATCTTTTGGGATTCATAAATGTATCTATTTTATATCATGAAGTTTATTTTATGTAATTGTTTATTTATTATTGTTATAATAAAGATATTAGTTGAAATATCCTATTATAGTCTAATTTTAAAAATCAAAACACTGAATATTTTTAAATAATCCATATTTTATTTACAAAACTAACTTGTATAAAATATATAGAGAAACAATAATGGTAAACCTTGTATTACTATTATTAAGGCTCTGTCCATCCCTTCCTGTGAAGAATAAATAGTAGTGGTTTTGATCAAATTCCTCTCTTGTAATTCCCCCTTTTTATTACTTTTTAATTGACCTTTTTTCATCAAATAGCCTCTACATGAGATTTCATTGACACCACAAATATAAAAACAATCTCAAATGGATATGGAGAAAAAAAAGACAATGGCAGGATTATAAACCTGGAGGGAAACTCAGGCCTTTTACAATGTTCTTGCCCCAGTTTTCTAAAAGAGGTAGTCCTGTTTTTGTTTTTGTTTTTGAAATGGCATTTCTTACATTAATGATGAGCTCTGATTCTTGTCTGATGGCCTTTTTTCCCCTTCTTAACCTTAGAGTATTTGGATGAAATGGTCCTTCAATCTAAGATATGATTTGAAATCCGGGCAAGGATAAGGTCAGTTTTAATCAGAGGACTCCAAAAATCTGTTGGAATTGAGAGAAAGTGTTCTTTGACTAGTTTAAAATCATAAAGCCTTTTGTATTTTGTACCTACAGATTTCTCAGGTTTTACCTTCTCTTATTTCACTAATCCTCTTTTTTGGAACTTATTGCCCATTTTTTGTTTATTTGGTTCTCTAAGCAAGATACCCAGCTTAGATTAATACTTTTTATTACTATTTATGTTGTCTCAGATAGTGCATTTGAAATGGGAGCTGTGATCAAATAATCTATAATCAAATAGAAAAGTATACACATATTGAAGCCACAAGAATACTTGTATTTTAAAAATAATTCATTTTCCAAAGATTTCAAATTGCAATTTTATTTTTTTAATTCTTTGAGAGCTTCACACATGATTGCATTATCTATTTTCCTGTGGGTCATTTGGTTAATATATTCATAAATATGCCAGTCATATAACTGAGGGTATCCCTGCTAGTTCTGCTGACTAGATAAATAAATTCATGAAAATGTGTTTATAGTGTTTATTATGTTCTAGGCACTATCAATAAAAATGAGAGATGTTTAAACCTTAAGGAGATTATATTTGAATAGGGAGTTACAACACCCTAAGTGAGTGAGGAAACGGAGGAAAGGAACAATATTAAAGAACTTCTATATGTCAGGCACATTCTAAGCACTTCATAAATACTGTCCCATTAAACCTTCAAAACAACTCTGGGATATAAGTGCTATTATCATTTCCACTTTAGAGATGAAGATAATGAGGCTGAGGGAGATTGAGTGATTTTTCCAGGATCACACATTTATTATCTGAGGCTAGATTTAAACCCAAGACTTCTTAATTCAGGTTCTAGGATTTCAGGCATAATAATGCCCAGCTTTCTCTGGCCTGTCACCTCACTAATAGATAGAAATAATGGTCCCAGAAGAGTTGTAGCTCTGGATCCCATTTATTTGGTATCTACTAATTCAATTATCCACCACCATGGTAAAACTGGAAAATTTGGAAAATTTCAGAAAAATAAAAGATTCAGAAGTTTCACCAACCTGCCAAATGAGTACAAGTTGTAACACTGAGAAGTCCATTAGTACAGGACAAGACCCATCCCCTTTGTCACCATACTCATGCTCCGGTGAGAAATAGTTATTATAATAATGTCCTCAAAGTATAGGAATAGCAGTGCTGGTAGTGAAATTGGGTCCCTGTATCTGCTGAGTCATTATTCTACTGATTCAATTATCCATAGTTAACAGCATTTTTTATCTATAGTTTTAGTCATCCAGGTCTTGGAATGCTACCCCAATAGATTCAGAGGCCAACCCAACCATATAAGAATTCATGGATGAGTTAGTCCTGGAAATTGGGTCAGCAGATCCTCTTTTGTAGAGTTCAATAGAAATTCCAGTAGCTGAGGTAAAGAAGCCCAATCTCAGGAGAGGAGTTCATAACTGAATATTTTAACCCTTCCTGGTAACTGATATCTTAAAAAGAGGACAGAATGAGATGATATGGCATTAGATAGTCCAGAGCATTGGTGGAGAAGCTATATTGCAACAGAGAGACTAAGTTGTTGTTGGTTTTTTTGTCAAATTCCTAGTCTTTTAGTGACTAATGTTCTGGGGGTATGTCACAATTTTGAATGATTAAAACATATTATTATGTTACATATTTAAACAACAATTTTTAGTTAAAATAGATCATTTAGAAGACATTGAAACATGTGAGTATTGTTTATTGATTTCTATAAACAGAGGTTACATATATTAACAAAAGCATAATAAGCATTTGGGGATTTAGAGTTATGAATTCTATCAAGTGTACCTGTTTTTCTGTCCCTGGGAACAATCAAACAAATAACTACAAAAAATATGTAAAACAAGGAAAGTAATGATGGTTTATCCACAATAATGGTCAAGGAGGGATGGTAGACAGAAATATCTGAGTTCAAATCTCATTGTTGAGAATTAACTAGCTATATGGTCTCTTCTAAGAGACTTAAGATTTTTGAGCCTTAAGCAACTCTCTGATACTTCTTTATTAAAGTACATAAGGGTTATGAGTCATATCCATATTAGTGAAATTACATATTCTTGATATATTACCTTATTTACAGTATAGTGTTGAACAAAATAAATTCTGTTTATTCAAATATAGACTGCCAGAACTTAATAGACAACATTATTGGGCCTTAGTAAAGTAAGAGGCTAAAAAGATTGATCTGAACTTCCAATTAAAAAAAAAGATTAATTCATTTGTTGACAGCAGAAGCAACAAAGAAATAAATCAAATTGAAATCTGTCTTACTGGTGTCACATGAAAATAAGGGAGTACTATGTATGTCTATAAGGCATTTAATTGATCGAATACATATTTTTTATCAACTGCTGTGGTCAAGGGGAAAGGTAGAAAGCAGTAAGGAAATTCATCTTGTGGCACTGCTCTGCTTTCTCCTGACAACTACATGGGAATCATTATTAAGATCACAGATCTGGAAGGGATCTTAGATTACATCTTTTTGTGAAACGTATTTTATTGATGTAGAAAATGAGACCTAAAGAGGTGAAGTGAATATCAAATACTATCAAACTGGAATGAAAATATGGGACCTCTAGCTTCTTAGCTAGTCCAGTTATATTTAAAACAGGGGTCCTCTCATAGGCACAACCATCTTTGTTCAAATATTGTCAAAATTTCTGATAATCACTTAAATAATCAGAATTTATTATACTTTTGCCATATGCCTGATATGTTACTAAGCTTTAGGCATACAAAGGAAGTAAAAATAAACTGCAACAAGGAATAAAAAACAAAGTACTTGTTCTCAAGGAACATACAGTTAAATAATGAGACAATATAGAAAAAAAGAGGTATATTACAGTTGCAAACAGAATAGATGTCTTAAGAGTCAACATTCCTGCCCTCTCAGGGGACAAGAAAAGCATCCTAGAAGGTGGGATTTAAGCTGAGTTTTGTAGAAATGCAATGAAATTAAGCATTGTAGATGAGTAGATAGAACATCTAGGAATGGATGAGAGATGGCACTCTATTGTTTAAGGAACCACACATAAGCTAGTGTAGCCCCTCTGTAGTTGTACAGACTAGAAAATTAGGAAGGAGTTAGGTTACAAAGAAATTTGAATGCTAAACAAAAAATTGTTCAATCTGTTGCTGCAGACAATACTGAGTCACTGGGGTTCAATGACCATGTATGTGGTGAGAACTATGGTCACAACTATGGAGGAGAAAAAGTTGAATCAGGAACACCAATTAGAAGGCAATAGTCCACATGAGAGAAAATGAGAGTTTGAACTAGAGTTTTGGCTATGTGAGTAAAGAAAAGAGAATGTGGGAGAAAGATGCTATTATGGTAGACATGTGGGAATTGGGCAAGATGAGTGAATGAGATTGTGTGAGTAAGAAAAAAGAGTCAATGATGGCTCCAAGATTTCTGTCCTGCATAGGTAAAAGCTATACTGCTGTATGCTTCCTTTACATTGCTATGACAGAGGATAAAAGTACTTAATATAGGGGCATTAAATGTCATAGACTCCATATTTTTAATGAAGAAGTTAAAGGAGTTTAAGAAGGAAATTGTTGGTTAAACTGTTCTAATGAATGACCTCAACCTTCCCCCATCAGAACTGGATAAATCTAACCAAAAATAAATAAGAAATAATGGAACTGAATGAAATTTTAGAAAGGTTAGATATATAGATATCTAGAGAAAACTGAAGAAGGATAAAAAGAAATACACCTTTTTTTTTAGAAGTACATAGTACATATAAAAAAATTGACCATTTGCTAGGACATAAAAAAGTACACAACCAAAAGCAGAAAAGCAGAAATAATAAATTCAACTTTTTCAGATCATATTGCACTAAAAATTATAACCAATAAGGATTCACAAAAGTTCTTCAAAATGAATATGTCAAGGAACAAATCATAGACACAATCACTGATATCATTGAAGAGAATAACAGTGAGGAGAGAGTATATAAAAATTTATGGGATATAGGCAAATCAGTATACTTGGGAAAATTTATATTCCTGAATGATAGTTTTTATGTATACATAGCTGAATGCCTAGTATTACAGTCTTTTATTTATATTAAGATAATATTATTATTAAAGAAGAAAAGTGATATTGACATAATAAATGGACCATATAGTAATTTGTCTAACCACAAGCATCCTCACCTTCACCAAAATGGCTTTGGTGCCCTGACATTTCATGTTACAAAAAATATTTCACAATACTTAATCTAATCCCATGGATCATAATTCAGCAACTATTCTTAATGATGGACCTTTCAATAATTTTTTCTAGCTCCTCTCATCTGTGATTACATGTCAAGGATTTTGTTTGAGAGAAAAATAATTGTTTGCTTGCTTTTTTTTCTAAACCCTAGTTCCAAGAAAATAAATCCATCATCATCAATCCACTTTCATGAAGTTAAGCAGAATGTATTGCATATCACTGTGCTATTTGTCCTCATCAGTAATAGAATGTATAAAGTGAAACCAAATTCTGTCAGTATATGGATTTCACTAGAAATTTTCTTCAATTTTGTTTTACTCATTTATGCACAGTACCACTAGTCTCTTCATTAGATTTCAAATTTTAACTTCATACTGGATTTTTAAAAAATCCTTTGTTTTCATTGATTATGGCACATTATGAATAGATTTGACTTCCAAGACATTCATGTGTGCTATTCAGCCTTAAAAGAATTGGGGCAGATTTTTCATTATGCTTTATTATTATTTACCTATATTCATCTTTCACATATTTGATAAAAAATTTTTTCTGGTTTGTGTATTTGTCTGTGTATATATTTAATCAGTAGTATATAATCTATTCTTCAGAATTTGTTCAATGAAGTATACTTTTAATGTGGTTATTGTGTATGTATTGACTTAAAAACATATAGATTATTGAAAAGACTGTCTAATTTTTTCAACTCTTAACTTATACATTGAATTTTCAATTTAATGTTTCCACTTTCCCCAATCTTCCCATATCTCTTAGTAAAATATTTCCCTAATTCACTTATATACTGGAAGCTTAAGCCAAATGTTTCTCTGAAGGTTTCTCAGGAATTAAATCCCAACTGAATTGAGGTTCAGATACTGAAAGAGTTTAACATCCCTCTAGCATTTTCACTTCATGGTATTACCTTATGAAAGATGTTTTCTGCCAATTATTGTGTTGTAAGAGAAGGCTAGCCTTTTCCTTTCAAATCATAATTGGTACTATATTTTCTATTAAGTCATCTTCATCTTACCAAAGTACCTCCAGCCACTATTTTCCTTTGGTAGGTCAAAATTGTCAACATTCTTTCTAACTAAATAATAGAAGCTAAAATTCAACTGATTTAAAAGCCCATCCTCATAAGTCTTTCCTAGACAACTCCCACATATGCTTGTTTTTAATATATGGATTCACCTCAATTTATGATACTAGAGGAAATACTTTCATAGATGACATCATTAGTCAGTTAATTAAAGTATCTAATCATGTGGTGACATTAATGGAAATACCACTTTTGAGAATGGTACTTCTCACAATGACATTAATCTTGTAATGCCTTGTTAGGCTAAAAGTTTAACCCGCTCAGGGGCCATTCAAAAACTCAGGGAGACTTGAAGTTCACTAAAAAGCAGTTGCTAATATCACATTGAGATGTTCTTTAACATGTTGCGTGTCTTTTGTCTTACCAAAGGAATTAAACCAATGTCAGTTCAAGGAGTTTCATTGCCCTGAGCAAGCTGAAAAAGTTCTTCTTCTCCTAGCCAGTAATCACTCACATAATAAAAATTCACCAAACATTTTATTTCTCTAATATTTTGATGCTCTAGGCTACCAGCTGTTCCACCTATATGGTACAGTCAGTTTTGACTCTTCTGCCTATGCAGCTACATTATTTTAATGTAGCACTGATAAAGACACATAATAGATTCTGACTCACTGCCTTGAAGATTTGCCAAGTACAGAATAGTGCATATTATTTGAATTTTGTCTCTGTAGTTACAATAAATGCCTTCATGAGGGAAATAGAATGTAGTTATTCAGAAATGTTTCTGAAGTGCAATGCCATTTGTTTCTATTTTCTATAGTGTTCCTTTTTTATGAAATTTTCCAGTGAAATAAAGAATAGATTAATAGATTATTTTTCAACTTTACATAGTTAACAATAATTTTTAGCTGCTGTTAGATATGCAGTTATGACATTTTGTTATTGTAAAATACTTACAAGGAGTTTTTATAGAAAATAATGTTTTATTTGAATTATCATCAGTGTAAGTTAATAATAGCTTAAGCATGTGACTGTTTCAGTTTGACAATAGAACAACATAGAAGAAAATATTATTGAGGCATAGGTTATTGGTTTTTTCATTTATTATTATTGTGATTACCTGTCATTTAAATATTGCTTTAAGTTTGGCAAAATCATTTGGAAGGAACCTTAAAGATCATGTAGTCCAATCCCTACATTTTATTGATAAAGAAATGGATCATCAGAGAAGCTGTGTAATTTTTCTTAGAATCAAAAAGTTATTAAGTGTCAGAAGCAGTATTTAAATACAGAACTCTAGGATTAAAAGTTCAGTACCCTATCCCATATATTATGCTATTCTTAATTGGTAGATTAATATTACTAGAAGGATGCTGAACATGTAAATATGTTACAATATTGTTACCAGCTGTATGATATTGAACAAATGATTTAACTTCTCAGAATTTTTCAGAGTTTTTCTTAATTTCTCCTTTTTTTCTATTTAAGAGGCAAGGGAGCAAAAAGAATTTCTGAGTTAGAGCCCCTTTGCTGTGGAAATTGTCAGTTGGTGACAGAAAAGTGTGGCTTAGAGATTAGTCAGTTACAGTTGGCAGTTGGAAAGGGGCTTTTGGCCTCTGGGTCTCCTGGAGAGAGGAGTATGTGTGGTTTGCTTTCTCTGGGACTCACAGTTCTAGACATTGAAATGGACATAAGTTCTTAGCCTTATTGATTTTTAGTAGATCTTTGGTAGATAGGAAGATAGATAATGGGTTAATTATTATATAGTTGGAGTAGAAAATTTAAGCCAGAGTCTGGCTCTGGCAGAAGTAACTGCCCACAAAAACAGATAGATTTAGGGTTTTTAAAAAAAAATTAGTTAGCATTGGGATCTTAGGTATAGTTATAAACTATTATAAAATTATTATCACTGCCCTCCTTTCTATTTCCTGTCTGTATTTTCCTAATAATAAACTAAGGATTTTGTGTTAAGAAACATCTCTCCTGACTTTTGTTCAAACTCCTACCCTAAAAATTTCACAATTACAAATGTGAACTATAATACTTTTAGTATTTATCTTGTGTAATTTTATTAGAAATATGATGGGTATAATATAATTTGTAACATTATAGTGCTTCCATTGTTTTCTAAATATAAGATTCTATTATAACTATCTTGACATTACAGAGAATATATCTATTTTTAGTCTAGAATTGATATTGTATGTTGCACCTATCTCTGCTATTAAATTATAACTTAATACATGATTCTTTGTATCACATCTTAACATTTAAACTGGATTATCAACTTCTCAAAGGAACCTCTTTTAGCCTCACCACCAGTCATTATACAAAATATTTCAGGTCAAGTTCTGAATGAATAGTTGCTCATTATAATTAAATTGCAAAATTATTAAGTGCTTTCTATGGGTATGTAGTATGCTGATTAAGTGAGATACAGAGATATAAATGAAACTGTCCCCTCACAGGATTATATTCAACTTTATTATAATGATCCTTCTCCATATGAAGTAGCTGTTGCTATATCATTTGGTAATTTTTGAGATTTTATTGAGATACTGAGATATTTTCTACATCAGGAATTATGCAATCTTATGTGAGTATGTGTGAATAAATCTAAAGACAAATTGTATCTACTGAAGAAAAGCAGCCATAAAAGATATTACTTATGAGTTTTCCTATGTTTTTTTTTTTTTGGCAAGACTGAGATATCACAATTACAGTAGCTCAGAAAGTACTGTCTAGCCATAACCATAATATAGACGTCTCCTGATAGCTTCCTTCATAATAATCCTCTAGGCATTCATATTTTGCTAACTAAAGAAGCTTTTCTAATGTTATGAACAAATGACCTAGACTCTCTTTTCACCTAAAGCCTGATATACCTTCAAGATCTTGTCGATATTCCTTATTTTATTGTGTTTGAGTAAATGCCTTAGAGGTGTTTGGGTTAACATTTTTTCATAAACAATTTTTTTGTGAGAAAGTTATACTCCTAAGAATGATGTAATGCTTAAGAGGTTATGATTGCTCAGTGATGCTATAATGTTCTTTTTAGTTGTTAGAGAAAACTATTCTACAAATATTGGCATGGATTCTGAATAAAACTTGAACTTGTGTCAAACTCTCTTATTTAGCTTTAGTCCTTCTCAAAACATGCTGGCCCCCTGACACTTTATTATGTTCTTTTCTCTTTGCCATGCTAAAACATTTCTTTTTATCCTAGGCAGAGAAGCCAATTTACTTGGAAGAACAAGCAAAAAATTCTGCATAGAAATGGTCAACACCTCTTTGTGATATAGAGATGACTTTGACTTTTCAAATATTAAGTCAATCAATGTGTAAGCATTTGGGCTATATGGGTATTTAAGGAAGACTAGCACATCTTTTAGGAGGGCTTGATGAGCCCTTTAAAGAGCTGTTTTAACACTTTTGGTGTCTCCATTTTATCCAATTCTCACATGTGCCTCTAAGAATATATAGCATGAATAGCAACCAAACCCTAGTAAACTACCTTAACAGATGAGCTAAACCAGGTTGAAGGCCACATATAGGTTACAAACCTATGGTAAGTTCAAGCATGTGAAGACTGCCCAGATGGAATAAGCAGATGAGAACAATTTGTTCTAATAGTCAAAAAGGCGGATGAAGCTGGCACTGTGGAGTGCGTAGAGCTTAGTAAGTCATTGAAGACACCAAAATAATCCATTGCATCTGGGGCATCATCACTTATTCTGAATTTTTTCTTGCCACTGGACTTTAGTTTCTCTGGAAGAAAGAGCCTAACAACATTGTGCAACTCTGCTTCACTTAAATACAAATTATGCACAAATCAAGACATCACCTTATAATTTCATTTTTCCTCTTATAAAATAAAGGACATGATATAGACACTTATTAAATACCGACTATATATCAGGATTATATAAAATATATATTTGATATCATATATACTAAAAGTAGACTTAAATAATATAATTCATAGAAGGAAGGGAATAGAATTAAGAGGCATTGAGAAAGGCTTCCTATAAATATAGTATTTACTTGGGGTTTAAAAGAAATTAGAAATCAGTAGACCAAATTGAGGAGGGAGAGTATTTCAGGCCTGGGGAATAGTCTGAAAAATGTCCAAAGCTGAGAGTTGGAAATCTGGAACATTGAGGAGGCTAGTGTTTCTAGATTTAATAGTACATGGCAGGATGTAAGATATAATAAGCCTAGAAACATAAGGCATGAAATTTGTGAATAACAAAAAAAGATAATTTTGTATTTGATGCTAGAAACTATAAGAGACTGGAGTTTATTGAATAGGGATGCAACCTGGTTTAACCTGCTTTTTAGAGGCTGAATGGAGGGTAGATTGTAGTGGGGAGAGGTTTGAAACAGGAGGATTCAACAGTAGATTATTGCAGTAGTACAGGTATGTACCTTCAAAATAGTGTGCCTTCAAAAATGGGCCTTCAAAAGAGTGTGAATGGTTAAGAGTCAAAAGAAATAATTATCCAATTTGAAAAAAAAACACCTTGAGAAAATAATGGGAAGGCTGTAGATAAGCTTTCCAATGACCAAATAAAGAGATGACAGGCCCTGGAAGCAGTCGGGTAGCCTCAGCTTCAACAAACAATGTGAGAAGCTGAATGAAAGAAGACCATGAGGACTCATGATTTCCAAAATCATGATTTCTATTCCCGCCTTTTTTTTAGTGTTGGTTAAAGATTAAAAGTTTCTTCTATACATTCTTATTTTTACTCTGGCTTGTTTTTTAATTTCAAGTCTATCTCTTTTATACAAATATTTTTTTTGGATTCTGTTTTCTAATCTATTTTACTTTCTACTTCCCTGTTACAGGTGAATTTATTCCATTCACTTTCATAGTTAACATTTACTAACTGTATTTCTTTACAACCATTTTTATCTTCCTACTTACCTTGTCACTGCTCAAAAGTCTGGTTTCCTTCTAACCACTAACTCCCTTAATCTGCCCTCCACTCTATCAGACTCCTTTCCTTCTCTTATTTCCTTCATCATTTATCATAGATTTGTTATGATTAAATTTTTGAATCTGGCTGTAGATTTAATATTTTATTAACCAGAAAGGAGAGGATGATTTGTTTCCTACATACAGATTTCTATACAGAATTGAGTGCATATTCTATTCCTCCTTGAAACAATTCTATTAGGAGTCAGCACTGCCTGGAAAATTCTCTTTTCCTCTCCATTATAAAACTTCTTCTTTTCAAACATCTTTTATGTGAGATAATTTTCCATAGTTTACCTCCCCTTCTCCATCTCCAATTGCAGTCTACTTTCTCATCCTTTAATTTTATTTTTGAAATCATCACAATAACTCATACCCATCCCCTCCTAAATATCCTGATAACTTAAACAATTTTTTTCGAAACTTAGAAGTTGCAATTATCATATTCTCATATAAATATATTAACATTTTAAATTTCCTTATATTTTATCTTTCATGTTTTTCTATTTTTATTCTTTTCTTGAGTTTTGTATTTGAAAATCAAATATTCTTTTTAATCAGGAATAACTGAAAATCTTCTATTTCATTAAATAACCATTTTATCCCATGAAGAATTATATGGATTTATTGGACAGGTTAGACTTGGTTGAAAACCTAACTCTTGTTTTACAGAATATCATATTCTAAACCTTCTAATCTTTTAAAGTGGAAGCTTCTCAATCTAGTGCAATCATGACTGTGACTCCACATACTTTAGTAGTATATTAATGACTGCTTGCAATATTTTCTCCTAAACATGGAAGCACTTGAATTGACTATAATATTCCAGAGAATTTTCCTTTAGGGATTTTTTTTAGATAATGATTAATATACTTTTCTAATTTTCATTTTTTATCCAATGGTTCTATGGTATCAGGGAAGTTTTTTTTTCATAATCAAAAAAATATCATGGCTAAGCTCTAGTTTTGATCATGGCTTTAAGGAACTGCAACAATTCTTAAATCATCTCTGTTTTTCAGATCATTTTAATGAGATATTTCACATTTTCTCATTTTTCATTCCTTTAATATTTCTTAGAGATTCATTTACTTCCACTTGCCCAATTCTAATTTTTGGAGAATTATTTTCTTCTGTGACCTTCCATGTATCATTTTTCATTTGACCAATTCTGCTTTCTTTTTTTTTCTTTTTTTAAAATTAATTTATTTAGTCAATTTAGAACATTATTCCTTGGTTACAAGAATCACATTATTTCCCTCCCTTCTCCACCTACACTTCCCACAGCCTATGCTCAATTTCATTGGGTATTACTTGTGTCCTTGAGCAGAACCTATTTCCATGTTGTTGGTGTTTGCATTAGGATGTTTATTTAGAGTCTACATCCCCATCCATACCTCCTTGACCCATGCATTCAAGCAGTTGTTTTTCTTCTGTGTTTCTACTCCCACAGTTTTTACTCTGAATGTGGATAATATTTTTTCTTGTAGATTCCTCCAAGTTGTTCAGGATCACTGCATTGCCACTAATGGAGAAGCCCATTATATTCAATTGTACACAGTGTATCAGTCTCTGTGTACAATGTTCTCCTGGTTCTGCTCCTCTCACTCTGCATCACGTCCTGGAGGTCATTCCAGTTCACATGGAATTCCTCCATGTTATTATTCCTTTGAGGACAATAGTATTCCATCACCAACATACACCACAATTTGTTCAATCATTCCTCAATTGAAGGGCATACCCTCATTTTCCAATTTTTTGCCACCACAACAAGCACAGCTATGAATATTCTTGTACAAGTCTTTTTCCTTTTTATCTTTTTGGTGTACAAACCCAACAGTGGTATGGCTGGATCAAAGGGCAGGCAGTCTTTTATCTCCCTTTGGGCATACTTCCAAATTGCCCTCCAGAATGGTTGGATCAATTCCCAACTCCAAGAGCAATGCATTAATGTCCCACCTTTGCCACATTCCCTCCAACATTCATTACTTTCTATTGCTGTCATGTTAGTCAATCTGCTAGGTGTGAGGTGATACCTCAGAGTTGTTTTGATTTTCATTTCTCTGATTAAAGAGATTTAGAACACTTTTCCTGTACTTATTAAGTTTTGATTTCTTTAACTGAAATTTGCCTATTCATATCCCTTGCCCATTATCAATTGGAGAGTGGCTTGATTTTTTGTACAATTGGTTTAGTTCTTTATAAATCTGAGTAATTAGACCTTTGCCAGAGGTTTTTGTTATGAAGATTTTTTTCCCAATTTGTTGCTTCCCTCCTAACTTTGGTTGCATTGGTTTTGTTTATACAAAACCTTTTCAATTTGATGTAATCAAAATTATTAATTTTACATTTTGTGATTTTTCCTAACTCTTGGCAAGTCTTAAAATCTTTACTTTCCCAAAGATCTGACGTGTATACTATTCTGTGTTTACCTAATTTGCTTATAGTTTCCTTCCTTATATTCAAGTCAGTCATCCATTCTGAGTTTATCATGGTGCAGGGTGTGAGATGTTGATCTAAACCTAATCTCTCCCATACTGGCTTCCAATTTTCCCAGCAGTTTTTTTTTTAATCAAATACTGGGTTTTGGTGACAAAAGCTTGGATCTTTGGGCTTGTCATAGACTGTCTCACTGAGGTCACTTACCCCAAGTCTGTTCTACTGATCCTCCTTTCTGTCTCTTAGCCAGTACCAAATTGATGATGACTGCTATATAGTATAGTTGGAGATATGGGACTGCAAGGCCTCCCTCCACCTTTTTTCATGATTTCCCTGGATATCCATTATCTTTTTTTCTTCGAAATGAACTTTGTTATTTTTTTTTAATTCAGTAAAAAAGATTTTTGATAGTTCAATGAGTATGGCACTAAATAAGTAAATTAGTTTGGGTAAGATGGTCATTTTTATTATGTTAGCTGATTCTACCCATGAGCAATCAATATTTTTCCCAATTGTTTAGATTTAGTTTTAATTGTGTGGAGAGTGTTTTGTAGTTGTATTCATATAGTTCTGTGTTTGTCTTGGCAGATAGATTCCTGAGTATTTTATATTGTCTAGGGTGATTTTAAATAGAATTTCTCTTTCTAATTCTTACTGCTAAGATGTGTCAGAGATATATAGAAATGCTAATGACTTATGTGAGTTTATTTTGTATCCTGCAACTTTGCTAAAGTTGTGAATTATTTGCACGAGCTTTTTGGTTGATTCCTTAGGATTCTTTAAGTAAATCATCATATCATCTGCAAAGAGTGATAGCTTGGTCTCCTCATTGCCATTTTTAATACCTTCAATTTCTTTTTCTTCTCTAATTGCTACAGCTAGTGTTTCTAGTACATTGTTAAATAATAAAGGTGATAATGGGTATCCTTGTATCATTTATCATTTTTTTGTTTGACCAATTCTGTTTTCTTAAAAACAATCTTTCCTTCAAATAAATTTTGAAATTCCTTTCCATTATGTCATTTGAGATTGTGAAAATGTTCTTCTCTTCATTGGACTTTTGTGTCTCATATCATTTGACCATTTCTGTTTTATAGAATATTATTTTTTTCAGTATACTTTTGTGATTCTATTACCAAGCTGTTGGTTCCTTAACAAAATTTTCTTGCATCACTCATTTCTCCTGCCATTTTCCCTATACTTCTCCTATTATTAAGTTTTTCTAGGATGTTCCTGAAATTTTGAGGGGTTATATCCAAATCATGCTCTTCTTTGAGGGGTTATAATTGCTTTAACATTGGGTTCTTCTCTAGATCTTTCCTTGTCAGCATAGTAATAGCAGGGTTAGGCATTTTGTTGTTGCTATTGTTTACTCATTTTTATGCTATATTATATGACATAATATGATATGATATTATGTTTATACTGCAGGAAGTATTGTCACACTGATCAAGCCTTTCTTGTGTCTATTTTCATACCTATCTGTGGGATTCTGTAGGTTTTCAGTGCTCATGAGATAACTAACAGAGATATGATCATGGTTCTCCAGCTCTTTGCTCTCATCTTCACTGAAAAAGGGACTTTATTCCTGTGAAGCAACCATCACTATCATTCTTACTTGGCCTGGAGCTGTGACCAGTTCCCTTGCTCTCCTACAGCCATAATAGCTAGTATTCCTCTTTGTCAAGGTCCCTACTCACCTGTGAGTGACTACAAGCCTTCCACTCCACCCTAAAACCTTGAAGAGTGTCCTGTTCCCATGTGGCCACAAGTGGCCCTGAAACTGTTACCCAGAACTGCATTTGGACAATGAAGCAACACATTCCTGAACCCAGTATCAGTAAAAAGTCCCATTTGATCTTCTTATGTTCAGTTGTCTGACCACCATAACATCCTTGAGCTGAAAATTCCTAAAGCTTCTTCTTCTACCAGTATTACATTCTCTAAGGCTTGCTTCTGGGAAAGCTATATAAATGTTCTACCCACTCTGGACAGCATTCCAGTCCCAATCACAACTACTAAAGAGACAACTCTTTCCTATGGATTTCTTTATTTTTTCATGAATGAGGAAAGATATTTTAGAAATCATGTTTATAAATTTTCAAATAAAAAGACCTTTTAATAGTTTTACCATTTTCTATTCATTTAAATATTTACCTTTTCTCTCTCTAGCTTCTTCTTGTCTTATTTTCATTTTACCTTACTTGTCTCCCTTTCTCCTTCCTGTATTAAAGAAAAATATAATGCAACCTAAATATAAATGAATTGAATGTTGCAGCCAGATGTTTTTTATTTTTTCCTGTAACTGAACTGAATTTCTAAGGAAACACAAAAAATCTACAACATAAAACTTGTATTCTGGATTCAGTAGTACTATGTAAAAGTGTAATGATCTATTTGTAATTTAAAAGAAATTGCCTTGTTCTGCAGAAATTTGTTTTGAAATAGTAACAATTAATAAGCACAGAAATTTTCATTAACCATTGCTTCATCATCTAATAAAATATTACCACAACATATTTAAATAAGAGTAATCATATATTTCCCACATTAGCTATCTACCCTTATGGGATAATGATTACTTAAATCGTGAATATCAAAGTTACTGACATTTCTATGTAATGCAAATTCCATAGACTATGTGGCTAAATACCTTCATACTACAGCAACATGTATGGATATGTAGCACTGTCCTGCAGGAGCATTCTGCCAAATCCCACTTGCATTCTGGGTCAGGTATTCCAAAGACAGAAGCTCACCCTACTTTATGTTTTATGGTAGCTTTAAGGGAATGAAATTTCCAATGTTGTCACTCAAGATCTCCCACCCTTGTGCTTTCCATTGACAATCAGTCAGACAAGCTACAATTAGATTTTAGAAATCCATATTTTCTTGAAAGGTTTTCTTTTTCTAACATTCTTGGTTGATATATCTACCCTCTGTGATATCTATCTTTAGTATGCAGAGCTTTATACAATACTCAAGAGCAAAAAGTTCACAGTGTTTTAAAAAATTACTGTATAGAAAAGATTAAAGGGTAAAACAAATGGAAATATCTATTTACATTACATTTCATGGAGATCAATAGAGATAAATATTTCTCTTTCTACACACACACACAGGTATGGTGTATATATAAATATATATTGTGTGTATATGGATATGTATCATAGAGGTAATCAATGCTAATGTAAACATGATACATTGGGAGAGATCCCAACTTTTACTTTAATACAAAACTTATATAATTTTATTCTATTATGACCTGAAAAAAGTTGCATATATAATTTCTGCTTTTTTGCATTTGTTTGCCACGTTTTTATGCCCTAGTACATGGTCAGTCTGTGTGAATGTACCATTTGCTGCTGAGAAGGTGTATTACTTTTTGTCCCTATTTAGTTTTCTCTATATATCTATTAACATCAATTTTTCTAGGATTTCATTGTAGCCCAAGACCTGGGGAATTTCTCTTCAGAAAAATCCAGCAATTAAAAGTCAGCTTTCACTCACCATGTGTCAGTCCAGTCAGCAGATTCTTCTGTCCCTCTTCACCAGCCTCAGCTTGGAAGCATGAAGAATTCAGTTCTCACAGAAAGTAACAGCTCCTTTTAAAGACATTTTTTTTTGTGTCACTTCCTGTGTCTTCCCCTAATTCAGTGATTACCAACCACAATTGAAGTCCTGTTCTAGGACTGCCCAGAAGGCAGTTACTAGATTCTGATTCATTACCCACTGTCACACATGTGGGTCACAGACTTCCCACTTCATGATTAAGTGGGATATTTGGACTTTTGGTGATTAGATCTAAATGGGCAGATCTTCATACTTAACTTTTAAGTACCATGTTTACACTAATGGTGATTAAATATAAAAATAGACAAGGGTTAAAATTTAATCTTCACAATCAGGGGAGGGTTAAATATTTTCATTTTTATAATCAGGGGAGATTTAAATTTAATCTTCACATCTCCTTGGTTTTCCCCTCTCAATTTCTCTATAGGGTAAGATAGAATTCAATACCCCAGTGGATCTAGATGCTCTTCCATTTCAGAATTGATTATACTGAGAGTAAGGTTTAAGTATTACCTTTTACCACTCTCTCCTTCCCCTTCTTATAATAGTATTCTTCCCCCTCCCTCCCATACATCACTTCATGTGATATAAATTATTCTATTTTTCTTCTTCCTTCAAGTTTCTTTCAATGTCATTTTATATTCCCACTTACCCCCCCCCCTTTTTTTACATATCATCTTAAGCCACTTAGTACTCCAACCTTTGCCTTTGAATAATTCTTCTATCTACTATGATAGTGAAAACAGTTTTGGGAAGTTACAAATATCCTTTTTCCATATAAGAATACAAATAATTTCACCTTACTGAAACCTTTAAAAAAAGTTGTCTCTCCATCCCCTTTCTTGTTAAACTTTTCATGTTTCTCTTGAATTTTGGATTTAAACAATAAATTTCCTTTAGTCCTGGTATTTTCTTTAGGAATACTTGGAATCCTCTATTTTGTTAAATGCCCACACTTTCTCCTGGAAGTATTTAGTCAGTTTAGATGGGTAGGTGATCCTTGGTTGTAGACCCTATTCTCCTGTCCTTCTGAATATCATATTCCAAGTCTTGCAATCCTTTAGTGTGGAGTCTGCCATGTGCTGTGTAATCCTGATTGGTGCTCCATGATATCTGAATTGTCTCTTTATGACTTCTTGTAATAATTTCTCCTTAGATAGGAAGCTCTTGAATTTGTAAATTACATTCCTGGGGGTTGTCTTTTGAGGATTTAACAAAGAAGAAAATCTATGGATTCTTTCAATGTCTAATTTTCCCACTTGTTCAAGAATATCAGGGCAGTTTTCTTGGATAATTTCTTCTAATATGATGTCAAGGTTTCTATTTTTCCAGGTTTTCCAAGTAGATCAAAGATTCTCAAATTCCCTCTCCTAGATCTGTTCTCCAATTTGAAATTTTCCCAATGAGATATTTCAGATTTCCTTCTATTTTGTAATTATTTTGATTTTGCTTTATTAATCCTTGCTGTCTTATAACATCATTAGCTTCTAGTTGGTCATTTCTAGTTTTTAAAGACTAGTTTTCAGCTATGATCTTTTGATTTCCCTTTTTGGTTTGGTCAATCCTTTTCATGGCTGCAAGCAGGTCAGTTCTGGTCTCCAATTTGCAAATTATTTCATGGGATTTCATGGCTTCTTTTTCCAAGTGGGAGATATCTTTTATAATGTTATTTTCTTTTTGATTATTTGCATTTCTATTTCCCACTTTTATTGACAAGTTTCTTCTATCTTTCCTGACTGAGGAGGGTATGCAATTCTCTGTGTATCAAGCTACAGAGTGTTTTTTTTTTTTTGCCCAGAGGCTATTTTTTCCTCTGTGTCAGCTATGGGCAGCCCCTCTTTGCCCTATCTCTGAGGCCAAGATCCACATTCCTCAGCTTCCTTGAGTCCCAATAAGTCTGTGGTGCCCTTAGTCAGCCCCCAAGAACATAGTGATTGCCTCAGCACTCACTCTGACTATAGAGGTGTAGGTGGAGTGGGGTAGGGGTGATCAGCTTACACTTTCATAGGTATTATTTTACCCCCTTATAGCATGGAAATGCCCAAACCCAGCCTGCCTTCAAGGCTTCACCCTCCAATAAAGTCCCTTCACTCATCTGATTTTGATTTTTGTCCTTTTGAGTTGCTTTATATCAGTCAGGTGTGAGAAGACCCTTGCTTCTACTCTGTGGTCATCTTAGTTCAGGTCATAAGGAAGTTCCACAACGCTGTTTTTGAAAGTTATATCTCTTGCTTTTCACTACAATGATTCCCTTCTTCCTATTTCCATTCCTTCTTGGACTGAGTTATTCTGTTTAAGGCAATCCCTCCTTTCCCCCCACCCTAGTTAGTCACACAAACATCTATATACATGTATATGTATATGCATATAAATGCATACATACTATAGGTACATAAAACACATATAAATTAGAATTAGACAGAATTATATTTAGAATAATTTAGAATTTTAATGCCCTTGAAAATTATAAGAAAAATGACTTACTAATCTACATTGTTAGAGGAGATTTTAATACCAGAACTTCTTTACACGAATTATAGAAATTCATAAATTATTTGAACTAGAAGAGGACTGAGAGACAATCTAATATCATTTTAATTTCCGAACATTTTTGTATTTTGCAGAGATGTTAGATAAATCCATAATACAAAAACAATATTCTTAGCAAATCAATAATTACTAAAGAAAAAGTATGAAGATCAAAATAATTTCCTAGCAAGAAAAATATTATTAAAAATTTTTAAAAATAAAACAATGTTGATTGATTGCTCTTCATGAGTTGGTTACTATCCTCATGCAGAAAAAATTACACAGTCTTATTGCCAAATGAATAAAGCACTTTTACAAACCGGTCCCTTAATGTGAATGTGCCACATCAGTTCCATGGCTATTATTACATTTGTCATAAGAAATAAAAGAACTGCTATGTAGTAAGTTGTACATCAAGTATTTGTTAAAGAACTTATTTTCTTTTTTTTTAAGATCTTGCTATTTGTATGATCTTTTTCCAAGCTAGGTTCTGAAAGAACCTACTACACTTTAAAACTGTCACTTCTGGTAATGATATTCAGGAGATCAAAATGAGAACCTTTTATTTTTAGACAAAACAAAACCCTATGGGCAGTCCTAAGCGTGTAACCAATTACTTATCCACTTGTCCATATACCTTTTGTTGTATGAATATTTTTCACAGTATGAATGTCTTAAGTCCCACAAAGATACTTACTGCAGATCATCAAATAGCTCTGCCTTTAAAAGAAAAAAAAAGGAATGCTGTTTATAATGGGGGCACTGAAGTTTCAATCACCATACAGGAATGACTGTGCAATACAATAGGGCAGAGACAGATATCTGAAGCAATTATTTGAGCTTTAACAATAATAATAAACTATCAGGCAATTTGGAGGGCTTCATGTACAGACTGAATCTCAGTTTTCTCTTATTCTCTGTGTGCATCATAAGTTGAATAGGAATGAGTCTCTCCAAGTGGTAAAACACAAAAATAGTTTTCATTTAGACTGCCCGAAGGTAAAATTATGGACTTAAAAAAAATCATAATCTACATTTATTTGGTTAATATGATTGATGCTTTCCATTTTGCTTTTATTCAAATCTTCTGTTTTAGAGACAGTTGCATTAAAGCAGCTTTGCAGAAAACAGGGTGAAGTGTCTATTAAAGGTAGATATTTTTAAGTAAAGGCCATTTGGGGGTTATTGACTTTTTCAGATATTAAACAAGTTGATAATAAATTAGATAACATTTAATGACACATATCCTAAAAATTAACATTTTTTTTTAATTTCCAGGTTGTGCTGTATTCTTTAGGTCTATTTCAGCAAAGTTATATTCCTTTTCAGATCATTTTCTTAGACTTCAACAATTATGATGAGGGTCATTGGAGCTAGTCCCAGAGCTTTATAGAATAAAATACTCCCCCCCTTTCTTTAGCTAATAACTTAACCCTAGGACCTTTTCTCTATGGTTCATATATAACAGAACCTTTTAAAATATGCAAATCTCCCTTTCTCCAAAAACAAAAATCTAGTAATGGTGTGTTGCCAGGGGCAAAATGAAAAGCAAAGTCAAAAAGAGTTAAAGGGATGTATAACCCATTCTCTAACTGCTGGTTCAAATTGAAGTCCTCTTTGGGATTCCTTTTTTTTTTTACTTTTGTATATATGTAGTGACTCTTTGTATGTACAACTTTTTAGGCCTAACTTTAGCATAAAATGTCCTTGAATAAAAATGACCCCTATTTGGTTTAGTCATCCATTGGCTTCTGATATTCATCCCTTGCTCTTCTAAAAAGTGATATAACAATGGAATGAATAGAGAGATACAACATTAATGCACTGATTTTCAAAGGTACTATAACCATCTTTATTCTTCAACTGAACCCAACAACAAACCAACCTTAATATCTACATTATATTAATAATTAAATGAATGGCAATCAGTAAAATAATGGAGACATTTTTTTGTCCTTCTCATATATGTATAGATTAGTTATAAACCCTAATAATCAAACCCTTGAAGTATTTTGAGTTTGATAACTTACTCTGAGGGAAAATCAAAGGGACACTATTAGGAACCAAAGTCATAACCAGGAATATTCTACATAAATTAACAATATTTTTACTGCAGTAAATAATATTTGCTAAGGATATTTTGGGGTATAAATTTTTAAAGGAAATCAAAGACATGTTTTCTGCAACATAGGTATTCCTAATTCAAAATAATTAATGTGACTACTAAAAGCATATACCTGCTCAGAAACACTGGAAAGTTGAATGTTGATAGCTGTCTTGAGTTGCCAGATTCCTATATTAATAGAAGTTTTAAGCTTTTCAGGACCAATGAAGTAGTGCAACTAAAATGGAAGCAAGCTATGGATATGGATGAAAGGGCATTGATTTCTATCTAGAAAACCTTCCATTTGCATGACACTGTACACCCGACAGCAGACACTTTGAAAATTAACATATCTGTACAATCTTTGGTTGCTTCTCCTCCAAACATATCTGACCAACTAAGCTCACTAAGTCTTAGAAAAAATTTGAAAGAACTTAAATTAATTAGCTGGACTAGAAAGGCTAAAAATGTTCTCCCTGCTACTAAGAATGGCCTTCCTTGCCTTAAAGCAAGGTGTCTCCATTTTTGGCTTAGGTCAGAGTTCCCTTAACAGTTGTTTCCCAATTAAGATGAAATTCCATTTGGTTCCCTATTGCCACAGTTTAGAGGACTTTCTCTGAAAGTCTGTGAACAGGGTCAAGAGGAGGTTTTTGGTCATTGATGAGTGGACCTCTTTCTTCAATGAAACAATATTTAATACCCCTTTACTTGGTAATAGGCAAAAATAGAAGAGTGGAATTCTGAAACCACAATATTCTACACATAAATTATGAAGCATATATATAAAAATATGAAGCTAAATATAAGTTAACTCAGTAATACACATGAACTGAATAAAGAATTGATGTAGATAATTCAAAATGGAAAATAATTCCCAAGTAATTTTTATTTGGATGTGGATTGAATTTTATACTGACATGTAATTAGTTAAGTGTCTGATATAGAAAATTATAGTCATTCAAAAAAGGGGATAAGACTCAGAATAAGATGGAAAATGTTCATATTCCTCATGTTAATGACTGATTTAACCTTTAATTTCCATTGCATATTAAAAATATCTCTTTCTTTTTAAGATACATTATTTTACCAATTACATGTAATAACAATTTTCAACATTTTTCTCAAAATTATAATAACCAAAATTGTCTCCCTCTCTCTTTTTCCCTACCCACAGTTGGTAAACAATATGATCTTGGTAAACAATATGATCTGGATTATATATTGTATAATTGAAAATCTGTTATCCAAAAAAAAGAACTACATTTCCCAGGAGCCAATTGACTTCCTGTCATTACATATTTCCTGTAGACAGGGGATATACAGGGGATGTGGAGGGTCCCACCCTCTTTTTGGCCCTTTTCTGAAGCATGGCAGTGGTGAGTGGGGATTTTGAAATGGCTGATCAGTCAGTGGTCTTTATTTTGTATCCTCTTTATTCCTTGATTTCTAATGATCATTAATAAATCCCTTAAAATATAACATTTTTATTATGGATATAAATGTAAATTTTTACAGTTTTTGGCAACCAGAAGGGATGAGAAAAGCTCTCAATTTTTTTAAGATAGCCTAGATAAATTTTAAACCACATTTCTCCTACCAAGGCTTTTCACCCACCCCAACCACACCCCACCCTCTCTTTGGAGCTGCTGTCTTTTTCTTTCCCTACTTTTTGCTCGGTTGCCCTTCTTACTGGCCAGGCTATTATTAGCTGTGGGACAAAAGCAGAAGAGATAGGCCACTTCTCTCCTCCATTTGCTTGAGCCCATGTTCCTCAGTTTCTTAGAGCTGCCTCTGGCATTGCTGTTGCCTGCTCCTACTACTGAATTATCTTTCTGATCTCCGACCCCAGTACAGTCCCAGCCCCAGTCCTGTTGGGCTGCTGGTAGCTACAACTGTGCCTTCATAATCACAAACTAGTTGGTAAAAATTGAGTGTATTTTCCTTAGGCAATGATTAGCCTCCTAACTCCCTCTCCATGTGGCTGGAGAAACTAACATTTTACCTCAGGGGGGGAAGGGAAGAAGGAAGTTATTCTTCTAAACAGGAAGTAAATTAAAAGCTCTAAAATAAATTTAAAAAATCTATGAAAGAGCAATGTATTACCTATTTCAAACAACTTCCAGCTTGAGGATGTTTTTTCATGAGTGCACTAATTCATTCACTTATCTTGCCTAGATTCAGGGGAGAAAACTCCTCTCCCTACAACTCTTTGCCATTTTGGCTTGCAAAGTCTCTCAGATTCCTCTTCACTGTGTTCAGCAAGGAATTCTCTCTCACTAAGGGAGAGTCAAAAAAAATCTGACAAAAGGAATCTGGACGGACAGAGAAAGGAACTTTAAAGGGACTGGAGGTGAAAATTTTAAGCCTTTTCAGACTACATTGTTCTTTGAAAGTCTATGTATTTTATTGTATTTTGGTGATTGTTTGCTTTAAGATTTAATTTTGTTGTTTTAAGTTCATATATTAATGTATTCAATACTATTCTTTTACACTGAATCAGATTAATCTATTGTGTGTTAACTACTGATATATTCTGTTATCTTTCCCCTATAACTATACTGAACAAATATTATTGAATAAGCCCATATAAAAACAGCTTTTTCTTCCATTTTGGCTTTGTAAATTATGATGGATGGACTCTGTCAAACTGGTTAACAACCTTTGATAAATTTAATGAGCTAAATATCTCAAATTGCTCTTAAGGGGTATTTAGACATGATTAAAATTTTTTTCAACAACTCTGATCATTTTGCCTAGCTCTGAGTTATTTGTAACAAGAGGTAAAGAGTCCATTTTAGTAGCTGAAGTGAAGTAGAATTATAATCCCCACCTCTCTTATTTGTAAAAATATGAATTGATGGGACATAACAGTCTCATACAAAAGGAGCTGGGAAGTTGATTCCAGGGCATGGTACCCTGTATGGCTCCCAAGAGGGAGCATTTTTATTTGTAACTCTTCAGTTTAATTTAGTTCTACCAGAAAAATCTAGATTATTAGTAATGTTCTAGACCCAAATAAGTTTTAATTTGTTTAAAAATATCTCAAACTAGGTTGAAAGATTTACTACACCTGAAAAACCTGTGACAAGTGTCCATTAGCATTAAATGTCATACAGCAGACTCATGTAAAATATGATAGTGGGTTTTTGCTATTGTAATTAAATGGGCTATTATAACTTTGGGAATTTTGATACATCTTGAATGTACATTACCTGTTGTACTATTGTTCTTTATAAAAACTGTTACTTTTTAAACAGTGGATCATGGTCAAGTTTGAAAATGAAATGGATCTCATTTTTGGGTGAGAAACATTTGGATTCTACCTTATCCTAGCTGACACAGTATGTCAATGATTGTAAGCTATATATTTTTGATTTTTAAAACTTTTTTTTATTATTGTCTTGCTTTCATGAGCAATATACTTTCAGTTTTATTTTTTCCATCTCTTTTGTATTTGAAGCACATATCAACAATATTGAGAAGTTTTTTCTTTAACTTTTTTAAATTTTATTTAAAATACAGTTTCCCTGATATCAAAAAGCTTTAGACCATAAAAATGATGTCACTGATTGTTTAAAAAAATTTATGGGACTTTGCTTAATGATTCTGTCTGATTCCAGGTGAAGGGAATACAAAGATAGCCATTGCACAGTTCCAAAGTAGCACAAAGGTACTTGCATAGGGTCAATAAAGCACAACATCAAAGAGACCAAACCAGTTGTTCATGGATTGACGACATTCTGCACAAAGAGTACAAGAACTTAATCATGTGTGAGATGAGGTTGTGGCTGTTTAACATGTGTTAAATACACATCTCTATTGTTCCATACACTCTATAGAAAATATAAGACATTGATTATTATGGCTCCATCCTGGCTCCCATTTGCTCCTATAATTTAGTCCCTTTTCTCTCTTTTAGTATGGCAACTTTCTATAGACTTGGTTTCAGATGGGTAAGTGAAATATTACTGCATTTTGTCCTACAGACTTGTGGGATAGAAATTACTTTAGTTGGGCCCTAATTCAAGGATCTGTTATAAATTTATTTTTCTTTTACTTAGAATTTTTACACATAAGATAGTCTTGATAGTCTATATTTCATCCACAAAGTATTTTCTCTTTTATTTGGATTTTTTTTATGTTTTTGATCTTGATTGCCAATTGATTCATAGATCTCATGACTCAGCCATGCATTCCTAAGTGATCCCTATGCTTTTCAACACTCTCTTCATGGGGGAATGTATTATTATTATTATTATTCTAAATTACAAAGTTTAAATTCTTTTTAAGACTAATTTTAGGATAAGGAAGATGCTACCTCTCTGAATCCAGAAAGTGAATTCTTTGAAGAATGCAAAATTAAGATGTCTGCACAGACCACACACTGCCCCAGAAGATCAAAAGTGAACTTTGGGGATGTGGTGATTTGAACTGTGTGGAGATGAATGCATTTGGTTTTATATGTATGTTCTTATGCCAAAGGGGACTGTTCCCTAATTGGCTTTTTGTTAATGTGCCTAGAAATCATTGGTTTTGTTCTTTTATCTTTTACCCCCAAATTATTATAATTTAAAAGTTGGTTGTGCTTAAAAGATCCATTGGAGAGACCAGTCTTCCACTGGATCTCAGTGGGGAATACATAATTGAAAATCTGTTACTCTAAGAAAGAACTACATTTCCCGGGAGCCTACTGACTTCCTGTCATTATGTACTTCCTATAGACAGGGGATATTAGGCAGGGACATGGAGGGACCCACCCTCTTTTTGGCCCTGTCTGGGATCATGGCAGGGGTGAGTGTGGATTTTGTAATGTCTGATCAGTCATGGGCATGTGGTTTTTATTTTGTATCCTCTGTATTCCTTGATTTCTAATAATCATTAATAAATTCTTTAAAATATAAAATTTTTATTATTTGACATTAATTTTAATTTTTACAATATGTATTATAATGCAATGCATAATTCCATATAGGTCATTGTTGTAAGAGAAATCTCATATTAAAACCCAAACCCCCAAATAAAACCCTAAATAAACAAATGTGAAGGAGAATATGCTTTAATCTGCATCTGACTCCAAAAGTTCCTTCTCTGGAGGTGGATAGCACTCTATGTCATAAAACCTTAAGAATTGTCCAAGATCATTGTATCATTGAGAGTGGCTAAGTCTTTCACAGTTGATATCTTATAATATTGTTACTGTGTACAATGTTCTCCTAGCTCTGATAATTTTGATACAGTAACTTCTGAACTAATGTTCAGATATATCTTTAAGGCTTTTTTTTTGAAATAATTCTGTTCATCATTTAATAGAAAACTACCAGCATAAACCACAATTTTTTCAGCCACCCATTCCTCAATTGATGGAAATCCCTTCAATTTCCAATGCTTTGTCATCAAAAAAAAAAAAAAAGAACTGCTTTTTTTGATCTCTTTGGGGTACAGATCTAGTAGGGGTATTACTGGTTCAAAAGATATGCATTCTTTTAAAACCATTTGGGCATAATTTTAAATTGTCCTCCAGAATGGATAGAACAGTTCATAATTCCATCTACAATGCATTATTGTATCAATTTTGCCACATCCCCTTCAATATATATAACTTCCCTTTACTATCATATTGACCAATCTGATAAGTGTGAGATACAACCTCAGAGTTGCTTTAATTTACATTTCTCTAATCAAGAGAACCCATATTCATATGATTATTTTTTATTTAGTCATTTTCACACATTATTCCTTGGTTACAAAAGTTATCTTCTATTCCTCCCTCCCCTCCCCATGCTCTTCCCGTAGCCAAAGCCCAATTCCACTGGGTATTACATGTATCCTTGATAAGAACCTATTTCCATGCTGTTGATGTTTGCACTATGATGTTCATTTAGGATCTATATCCCCAGTCATATCCTCCTTGACCCATGTAATCAGGCAGTTGTTTTTCTTCTGTGTTTCTACTATCACAGTTTTTCCTCTGAATGTGGATAGTGTTCTTTCTCATAGATCCCTCTGGGTTGTTCATGATCATTGCATTGCCACTAATGGAGAAGATCATTACATTTAATTGTACCACAGAGTATCCATCTCCATGTATAATGTTCTCCTGGTTCTGCTCCTCTCACTCTGCATCACATCCTGGAGGTTGTTCCAGTTCACATGGAATTCCTCCACTTTACTATTCCTTTGAGCCCAATAGTATTCCACCACCAACATATATCACAATTTGTGCAACCATTCCCCAAATTGAAGGGCATTCCCTCATTTTCCAATTTTTTTGCCACCACAAACAACACAGCTATGAATATTCTTGTACTTGTATTTTTCCTTATTATCTCTTTGGGGTACAAACCCAGTAGTGCTATGACTGAATCAAAGGACAGTCTTTTAGTGCCCTGTGGGCATAGTTCCAAACTGCCCTCCAGAATGGTTGGATCAATTCACAACTCCACCAGCAATGAATTCATGTCACAACTGTGCCACATCCCCTCCAGCCTTCATTACTTTCCATTGCTGTCATGTTAGCCAATCTGCTAGGTATGAAGTGATATGTCAGAGTTGTTTTGATTTGCATCTCTCTTATTAGAAGAGATTTAAAATGCTTTTTCATGTGCTTATTCATACTTTTGATTTCTTTGACTGAAAACTACCTATTCATATCCCTTACTGATTTATCAATTGGAGAATGGCTTGATTTTTTGTAAAATTGATTTAGTTCTTTGTAAATTTGAGTAGTTAGACCTTTGTCAGAGGATTTTGTTATGAAGATTATTTCCCAATTTATTACTTCCCTTCTAATTTTGGTTGCATTGCTTTTGTTTGTACAAAACCTTTTTAATTTGATGTAATCAAAATAATTGATTTTACATTTTGTGACTTTTTTCTAAGTCTTGCTTGGTTTTAAAATCTCCTTTCCCAAAGTTCTGCCATGTATACTGTTCTGTGTTCACCTAATTTACTTATAGTTTCCTTTTTTATGTTCAAGTCATTCACCTATTTTGAGTTTATCTTGGTGTAGTGTGTGAGATGTTGATCCAAACCTAACCTCTCCCACACTGTCTTCCAATTTTCCCAGCACTTTTTTTTATCAAATAGTGGATTTTTGTCCCCAAAACTGGGATCATTGGCTTGTCATAGACTGTCTTGCTGAGGTCACTTACCCCAAGTCTATTCCACTGAGCCTCCTTTCTGTCTCTTAGACAGTACCATATTGTTTTGATGACAAATGCTAGGTAGTGTAGTTTGAGATCTGGTACTGCAAGTCCACCATTCTTTGCATTTTTTTTTCATGATTCCCCTGGATATCCTTGATCTTTTGTTCTTCCAAATTAACTTTGTTATGTTTTTTTATAATTTAGTAAAAATGTTTTTTGGTAGTTCAATGGGTATGGCACTAAATAAGTACATTAATTTGGGTAGGATGGTCATTTTTATTATGTTAGTGTGATATGGAAATCACTTTAAAAGACTGAGGTATATTAATTTAAGGTCACCAAGGAATTCAGCTACGTAATTCCTAAATGAAAACTCATCAGCTATCAATCTTTTTATGGTGTTTTAATTACAAACAGAAGGAAGAAAAGTATTAGAGGGAGAGAGAGAGAGAGAGAGAGAGAGAGAGAGAGAGAGAGAGAGAGAGAGAGAGAGAGAGAGAGAGAGAAGGAAAAAAGGAGAGAAGGAAATAGGGCTTAAATACCCACTCTGCTTAGGCTGAGCCAAAGGCCCAAAGCCCTGGATAGCCGAGGCAAAGAAAAGAGATCAGTCCCTATCACTCACGTGACCAAAATGAAGAAACAGTCTGTGGGCTCCTCCACTACCAGCACCAGGCTCCAACAACCCCCCTCTCCTCCTCTCAGGAAGTCCCCAGAATTCCTGAGCTGTCCTCTACCTCACTTTCTGTCTCTCACATGTGCCAATGGTTGCTCTAAGTTGACCTAGGACCTCCCAGAGGTCTGACCTTCTTGCACATGTCTGCTGAAGGCCATATTCTCAAATAATTAAATCTTGGTTTTGCTGCAGCCCTTCCTAATTTTGTTACCCTGAGTAGGGTGGAGATTGTAGTTTCCAAGACCTAATTCTGTTATTCCAAGTATCTCTATTGTTATTGATCAGGAAATAGCTAAATCCCATCTTCTAAAGAATGGTCTGAATAGGTTTGTGTAGTTTTGAAATTCACATTAGCTCATTCTGCCCATGAGCAGTTAATGTTTTTTCCCAATTGTTTAGATCTAGTTTTAATTGTGTGGAAAGTATTTTGTAGTTTTGTTCATATAGTTTCTGTGTTTGTCTAGGCAGATAGATTCCTAAGTGTTTTATATAGTCTAGGGTGATTTTAAATGGAATTTCTATTTCTATTTCTTGCTGTTGAGACATGTTGGAGATAAAATAAATGCTGATGACTTATGTGGGTTTATTTTCTATCCTGCAACTTTGCTAAAGTTGTTGATTATTTCCACTAGGGTTTTTAATTAGTTCTCAAGGATTCTTTAAGTAGATCATCATACAATTCACAGAGTGATAGCTTGGTCTCCTCATTGCCTATTTTAATAACTTCATTTTCTTTTTCTTCTCTAATTGTTACTGCTAGTGTTTCTAGTACAATGTTAAATAATAGCAGTGATAATGGTAATTTTTTTTCACTACTGATCTTATTGGGAATGCATCTAGTTTATCCCCATTGCAGATGATGTTGGCTGATGGTTTTAGATAAATGCTGTTTATTAGTTTTAGGAAAGACCATTCTATTCCTATACTTTCTAGTGTTTTCAATAAGAATGAGTGTTGTATTTTGTCAAAGGCTTTTTCTGTGTCTATTAAGATAATCATGTGATTTTTGTTGGTTTGCTTGTTGATATGGTCAATTATGTTGATGGTTTTCCTAATATTGAACCATCCTTACATTCCTGGTTTAAATCCCACCTGATCATAATGAATAACCTTTGTGATCACTTGCTGACATCTTTTTTGCTAGTATCCTATTTAAATTTTTGCAACTGTGTTCATTAAGGAGATTGGTCTATAGTTTTCTTTCTCTGTTTTTGACCTACCTCTCTTTGGAATCAGTACCATATTTGTGTCATAAAAGGAATTTGGTAGAACTCCTTCTTTGCTTATTCTGTCAAATGGTTTGCTTAGTATTGGGATTAACTGTTCTTTAAATGTTTGATAGAATTCACTTGTGAATCCATCTGGTCCTGGGGATTTTTTTCCTAGGGAGTTCTTTGATGGCTTGTTCAATTTCTTTTTCTGATATGGGGTTGTTTAGGTATTCTATTTCTTCCTCTGTTAATCTAGGCAATTTATATTTTTATTAATATTCATCCATATCACCTAGATTGGCATATTTATTGCCATATAATTGGGCAAAATAGTTTTTAATGATTGTCTTAATTTCCTCTTCATTTGAGGTGAGGTCTCCCTTTATATTTATGGTACTGTTAAATTGTTTTTTTCCATTAGATTGAGCAGTACTTTGTCCATTTTTTTTCTTCAAAATACCAGCTTCTAGTCTTATTTATTAGTTCAATAGTTCTTTCAATTTAGTTACTATTAATTTCTCCCTTAATTTTTAGTATCTCTAATTTTGTTTTCTTCTGGGGATTTTGAATTTGTTCCCATTCAAGATTTGATTTGCATGTGCAATTCACTGACTTCTGCCCTCCCTAATTTGTTAATATATGAACTCAGGAATATAAAGTTTCCCCTGAGTACTGCTTTGGCTAAATCCCATAGATTTTGAAAGGATGTCTCATCATTGTCATTTTCTTCAATGAAATTTTTAATTGTTTCTATGACTTGTTCTCAAACCAATTTTGGAGAATCATATTATTTAATTTCCAATTAATTTTTATTTCACTCTCCATGTACCCTTACTGATCATTATTTTTATTGTGTTGTGATCCAAAAAGTTTGCATTTATTATTTCTGCTTCTCTGCATTTGTTTGCCATGTTTTTATGATCTAGTACATGGTCAATCTTCGTGAATGTACCATGTGCTTCTGAAAAGAAAGTGTATTCCTTTTTGTTCCTATATATTTTTCTCCATATATCTATTAACTCTATTTTTTCCAAGATTTCATTCACCTCTTCTACCTCTTTCTTATTTATTTTTTGATTTGAATCATCTAAATTTAATAGTGGTAGGTTCAGGTCTTCCACTTGTATAGTTTTACTGTCTATTTCCTCCTTCAATTCCACTAATTTCTCCTTTAGAAATCTGCATGCTATACCATTTGGTGCATATATGTTGATTACTGATATTTCCTCATTGTCTATACACCCTTTTATCAGGATGTATTTAACTTCCCTATGCCTTTTAATCAGATCTATTTTTACTTTGGCTCCATCAGATATCATTATTAAAACTCCTGCCTTCTTTCTATCAGTTGAGGCCCAATAGGCTTTGTTCCAACATTTGATTCTAACTTTGTGAGTATCTATAAACCTATTAGGTGTGTTTCTTGTAGACTACATGGTAGGATTTTGGATTCTAAATGAATCATTCTATTTGTTTTCACTTTATGGGTGAGTCTATACCATTCATGTTCAAAGTTATGATTGTCACTTGTGTATTACCCAGCATTTTGATACCCTCTCCTAGTTCTGTCCTTTCTTCTTTTGCTATATCCTTTTAAACCAGTGGTTTACTTTTAATCAATCCCCCTTATCCCCTCCTATAATATGCTTCCCTTTCTGGCCCCTCCTTTTGTGTTCCCTTCTTGTTTTATTAGGGTCTGTTACGTTCTCTCCCCCCTCTTTTTCCCTCTCTTTTTGTACTCCCTCTCCCCTACCACCCTTAGTTTTCCCTTCTCACTTTCCCTGTAGGATAAGATACAATTTGAGACACCAATGAATCTAGATGCTCTTCCCTCTCAGAATTGATTTCACTGAGAGTAAAGTTTAAGTATTACCTATTAGCACTCTCTTCCTCTCCTTCTTATAAGAGTATTCTTCCCTTTCCCTTCCCAAGCATATCTTTGTGTGATAAAGATTATCCTGTTTATTTATTCAAGTCCAACCACTAAATGTAAAGATTAAAATTTGGGGGAACTGATAGAGGTAGAAAGAAAACACAAGTAAGAAAAGCATGTGTCTAGGCCCAGAGAGCCTATTCATGACCACTCACATCTTGCCTGCTAGGTGGAGAGTCACGTCTGCTCCCAAGCAGAAGTAGCAAAGAGTGCCGAGCCTATTCACAACTAGGTTAAATACCCCATCTCGCTCTCGGCCCAGGTGAGGTTTCAGTGAGATTAGAGGGCATTCTGGGGAAGTGGAGCAAGGTCTTCTGGGGATTGAAGTCCTGGATTCAAGTCTCAATTTTTACATAAATTTAACCTTTACAGAAGACTTTTCTGCTGATTCAGCTACCCCTAAGGTCCCTTGCTATGGTGAGGCCTGCCATAGCATTCTGATTTGCATTCTCTACTTCCATTCATGTACACTAGATCTTTCATTTTGGCTTTCTAAGTTGTTCTGGGTTGAAAAATATTTCATACAATTTTTCTATGGGTTATGCTTCAAAATTCATTTTGAAACCTTATATCATAGTTGTTTAGAATGTAATTTGGTAGAGATTAGGTGTGTCTCTATATGTTTTCCACCATCTTACCTCCACCCCTTCTCAACATGTAGTTGTTTCAATTATTACAGATGAGTAAACAGATTGTGAGAAGATAAATGGCAGCTTGAAAGAATCTGAAATAAGATTATGATCTCATGTATTCCTGACACACTATCCTATCTATTTTCTACTAAAATTTAATGAGACACTCTCCCTTGTGTACTTCTGTGACAAACCAACTATCACACTTATCTATTACCTCCTCCATTCACTGATCACACACAACAATGTGTGCATTTTTATTTGAATATTGGGGATGATAAGGGAGAATGTAGATAATAAGTCTCTCACTTATTCTTTTTCTAATAACCTGTGGCCCTTCTACTTTACTCAAGTACTTAAAGGGAGCAATTAAATTAAATTTGGAATTTATATAGGCAAAGTTGCCTAGTTTTAAAATGGAGTTAAATAAAAATGATGTCCACTAAACCATACATGCTATCTCTTATAGGCCATATGTTGATTTAGTTTATATATATATATATATATATATATATATATATATATATATATATATATATATACACACATATGTATTATTGTATTTCCATTTTGTTAAATATTTTCCAATTATAGTTCAATATTTGGATCATACTAGGTAGTTTTGTGAGCCATATGGAGCATTAAGACCTCACATTAGAAATCTCTGGAGTAGGGCATATTTTTGTATGAATTACTAGAAAGATGATTACTGAAAAATTTTTTTTTACTTTTGTAAATTTTAATATCTCCATTATTACTGAAAGATATGTCAGGAATTTCTGATTTAGATCCTAGATTTAATTCTAGGTTTTTCAAAACTCTTTGCTCTTTGCATAGAATTCTCTTGAAAAGCAATAAACCTACTTCTGAGGCATTTATCATCTAACAAAAATAGGAGCATTTTCTTGTACAAGATATGTAGCAAAATTCATTTCTTTAACCTTTGTGAACTATTATTACAGTTTATATAGAAATAAAGAATTGTATTGCCAGTGGAAAATTATTTTAATTAAACACCTATAGCCAATATGAAGTCATAAAATACTAAATGTCCATTATCATAGCACTGAGTTTCACACGGATGAAATTAATGAATAAAAAGAAACTTTTTAAATTCATCAGTTAACTTATAATTGAAAACTTTATGTAATTGGTTACAATTCATACCACACCAAAATATGTGTCATTTTCTCTTAGAGTTTGAGAAGTTTTGCCTAAGAAAAAGATTTTACAGAGTGTGAGACATTTTTTCCCTTTTCAAAAATTCATCTAATTAATTAATTTAGAATATTTTTCCAAGGTTACATGGTTCATATTCTTTCCCTCCCATCCTTTTTTCCCTCTTCCAGAGCCAACAAGCAATTCCACTGGGTTTTAAATGTATCATTGTTCAAAACCTATTTCTATAGTGTTACTATTTTCAATAGAATGATCATTTAAAGGCAACATCCTCAATCATATCCCCATCTAACCACATGATCAATCATAGGTTTTTCTTCTGTGTTTCTACTCACACCATTCTCAAGATGTGGATAGTGTTCTTTCTCAGAATTGTACTGGATCGTTACATTGCTGCTAGTAGAGAAGTCTATTACTTTGTTTGTGTATTGTGCCATCATGTATCAGTCTCTGTGTACAATGCTCTCTTGGTTCTGCTCCTTTCACTCTGCATCAATTTTTTACAAGTATTTTTCCTCATTATCTCTTTGGGGTACAAACCCAGCAGTGGTATGGTTAGATCAAAGAGCAGAAAATCTTTTAATGCCCTTTGGACATAGTTCAAATTTGACTTCCAGAATGGTTGGATCAACTCATAACTCTGCCAGCAATTCATTAATGTTCCAATTTTGTCACATATCCTCCATCATCTATTACTTTATTTTACTGACATATTGGCTAGGTGTGAGGTGGCAACTCAGAGATTATTTGATTTGCATTTCTCTAATTATGAGAGATTTAGAATAATTTTTCATGTGCCTATTGATAGTTTTCATTTCTTTATCTGAAAACTGCTGATTCATGTCCCTTGAATGGGTTGATTTTTTTGTACAATTGACTTAGCTCCTTATAGATTTGAGAAATCAGACCTTTGTCATAGCTTTTTGTTATAAAGAACTTTTCCCAATTTGTTGCCTCCATTATAATTTTGACTGCAATGCCTTTATTTGTATAAAAACTTTTTAATTAATGTAATAAAATTTACTCATTTTACATATTGTAATATTCAGTATCTCTTGGTTGGTCTTAAATTCTTTCCTTTCTCAAAGATTTGACAGATATACTATTCTATGTTCACCTAATTTTCTTCTAGTTTCTTTCTTTATACTTAAGTCATTTACTCATTTTGAATTTATCTTGGTGTAGAGTGCAAGATGTTGATCTAAACCTAATCTCTCCTATACTGTTTTCCAATTTTCCCAGAAATTTTTTTTTCAAATAGTGTTTTTCTGTCTCAAAAGGTTTATTTTACACTATCTTGCTGAGGACATTTATCCCAAGCCTATTCTATTGATGCTCCCTTCCAACTTACTCAATATCTTATTGTTTTGATGACCACTGCTTTATAGTTTAAAGTTTATAGCTATATACAGTTTAAGATCTGGTACTGCTGGGCCTCTGTCCTTCACATTTTTTTTTCATTAATTCTCTTGATACTCTTGATTTTTTGTTTTTCCTGAATGAACTTTGTTATATATTTTTTTTCTAATTCAATAAAAATATTTCTTGGTAGTTTGATAGGTATGACACTAAATAAGCAAATAAATTTGGTTAGGATTATAATTTTTATTATATTACCTTGTCCTGCTGAAATAAATGATGATAATATGTATTGAAGGGTTCATAGACTAGTTGTTGATATACACTCAGAGAATTCATTTGTGACTCCTGTGTAGGCCTGAGAATCAGCTCAGAGGCCAAAACATTATGTGACTCTTTTGTAAAAATCAGAAACTTGGGTTTATTTATAGTCAAGTAAAGAGGAAGGAGGAGGACCAGGGAAAAGGAGTCCCTAAGATTAAAAATCTAGATTCTCCACCCAAATACCTCTAAGGGTTACTTAAGGAGCCATCTTCATAGGTCTTTCAACTACATTGCCTCTACAGGGGCTCTCTATAACAAAAACCCACTATCTAATCTGTGCTAACTGTCTTCAAATTACTGGTAGACAAGTTAAAATTCATCCAGATAAGATAACTTGAAACCTTGATGAGTTCACCCTTGTAGGCCAAAGACCAAAGGCAAAGATGGCTGGGCTATTGTCACTGACAGGTTTCACTGGATACTGGCAGCTCTCTCAGACACACTGTCAGGAAACTCTCAGGGACAAAGGAGCTTACAGGATCACAGGGAGATGGAAATTGGAGACATGGATGGAAAGGATCTCAGGAATCTCCAGATAACTAAAAAGTAGAAGCCTCTGGCTTAGACAGAAACACCCAAAAGGAAGTTACTCATCCACTCCCCTGGCAGGACAGGAACAACAACCTATCTCCAACTGCCCCAGGTGTCCAGTTTAATCCTTTCCCCAGATTCTTGAATATCTTTTTCAATTCTATGCATATGACCAGACCCTCTTCTGCAAACCCTTGTTTTTGGCCACTTTTACAAAGTCCAACTTTCCTTTATTCTGTGAATCTTGAAATTTCTCAGACTTGTGAATGTTAAAAAAATTCCCCATTGAGACCATTCCCCATTTGGGCAGTGAAAGTAACTTAGATCAGGAATGTGAGAAGTCTACTTAGATAAAAAATGTGAAGACCTCTACTCCACCCATACTTAAGCCTGCTTTAGGGGAAAAAACTCCTTGCTGAACAATGAAAAGTACTTAAAACCATACTCAAGCCATGCCTATTTTAGGACTAATACAAAAAGGGTGCTAAGTACTTATAAAGATCAAGCAACTTGTGAACATACAAGGAGCAAAGAGGTGAAAACTTACTCAGAGATTCTAGTCTACTCAGGTGTGAATTATTCAAAAGATTAGTCTACTCAGGTGTGCACTAAGAATGATCTGTCCTTTGAAAAACGTCTACTGTGATTGGTAGATGGGAGAACTTAGGGGAGGTGACATAGGAGAAAATTCCCTTTATAAGGAGAAGAGCAGTCTGTTGAAGGACAGTCTCTTGAAGAGAGTCTCTAAGGAAGCTGTTGGGAGAGAGCTCTGGAAACAGGCTCTTGGGACAGTCTCTTGAGGACAGTCAGAAGAATCTCTCTCTGGAGAAGGATGTCTGACTGAACTGGTGTCTATATTCTTGCTTGGACAGATCTTGTGGTGAGTGATTAAAGACTGACTGATCTCTCTCTTAAGACTCAGGTCTAGACCTTTCGGCTAAGGCCCTTCATACTTATTCCTTTCTTATTCTCTCTCACTTTCTTTAATTCCTCATTGTATTAATTAATTAAAATTCTCTATAAAACCCAGCTGACTTGGGTATATTGAATAATTGGGAATTTTTTCCAGGCGACCACCTTATATATTCATTTAAAAACAAACACTGTAGTGAAAACATATTTTTTGTGGTCACAACTTACTCATGCCCTCTTATATCTATCACAATTTATATCTTCCACTATTTTACTCACTACAGTTTATGGCCTCAACTATTTTAATTACAATTCTCCCTTACACTAACGATGAGCAATTAGTGGTTTTTTTTTCAATTATTTAAGTCTAGTTTTAATTGTGTGGAAAGTATTTTGTTGTTTTGTTCATATAATTCCTGTGTATGTCTTGGCAAATAGATTCCTAAATATTTTAAATTGTCTAGGGTGATTTAAAATGGAATTTCTCTTTCTAACTCTTGCTGCTGAGTTGTGCTGGAAATATATAGAAATGATGATGATTTATGTGGGTATATTTTGTATCCTACAACTTTGCTAAAGTTGTTGATTATTTCCACTAGATTTTTTAATTAATTCTCTAGAATTCTTTAAGTAGACCATCATATCATCTGCAAAGTGTGATAGTTTAGTCTCCTCATAGCCTATTTTAACATCTTCAATTTCTTTTTCTTCCTTAATTGCAATTGCTACGGTTTCTAGTACAGTGTTAAATAATAAAGGTGATAATGGACATCCTTGTGTCACTCCTAATCTTATTGGGAAGGCTTCTAACTTTTCCCCATTTCATATGATGCTTATTGATGGTTTTAAATATATACTATTTTTTGTTTTTAGGAAAATGGCCCTTCTATTCCTATACTTTACATTTTAATGTTTTCAATAAATATATTTTATTTATTTATATTATATTTATTTATATATTCTATTATATTTATTTATATTATATTTATTTATATATTATATTATATTATATTATATTTATTTATATTTTATTTTGTCAAAGGTTTTTTTTCTGTATCTATTGATATAATCATGTAATTTCTGCTGGTTTGGTTGTTCATATGGTCAATTATGTGGAAATTTTTCCTAATATTAAACCATCCTTGTATTCCTGGTCTGACCTGATCATAGTGAATAATCCTCATGATAATTTGCTGGAATCTTTTGGCTAGCATTTTATTTATAATTTTTTCCACCTATATTCATTAAGGATATTGGTGTGAAGTTTTCTTTCTCTGTTTTTGGTTTGCCTGACTTTAGAATCAGTACCATATTTGTGTCATAAAAAGAATTTGGTAAGACTCTTTCTTTTCTTATTTTGCCAATAATTTACATAGTATTCATATTAGTTGTTCTTTAAATGGTTGATAGAATTCAGTTATGAATCCATCTGGCCCTGAGGATTTTTTCTTAGGAAGTTCCTGGCAGTTCAATTTCTTTTTCTGAGATTGTATTATTTAACTATTCTATTTCCTCTTTTGTTAATCTAGACAATTTATATTTCTGTAAATATTCACCCATTTCACCTAGATTGTTGTATTTAGTGCCATATAATTTAGAAAAAGTGTTCTTAATAATTACTTTAATTTCCTTGTCATTGAAAGTGTGATCACTCTTTTCATCTTTCATACTGTTAATTTGATTATCTTCTTTTTTATTAGATTAACCAGTACTTTATTTTATTTGTTTTTTTCAAAGTACCAGTTCCTATTCTTACTCATTAGTTCAATAGTTCCTTACTTTTAATTTTGTTAATTTATCCTTTAATTTTTAGGATTTCCAATTTAGTTTTTATCTGGGGATTTTTAATTTGTTCTTTTGGTAATTGTTAAAGTTTGATGTACAAATCATTGGTCTCTCCCCTCTCAACTTTGTTGGTGTTGGCACTCAGAAATAAAAAATTTTGCCTTAAGTACTGCATTGGCTGTATCTCATGGATTTTGATATAATGTCTCCTCATTATCACTCTCTTTAATGAAGTCCATAACTGTTTCCGTGATTTCTTCTTTGGTCTCCCAGTTTTGAAGAAACAGATTATTTATTTTCCAATTCATTTAAATCTTCCTTTCCATAAGCCCTTATTGATTATGGCTTTTATTGCATTATGGTTTAAAAATTGCTTTTATTATTTCTACTTTCCTATATTTGTTTGCAATGTTTTTATGCCCTAGGACATGGTCAATTTTTGTAAATGTGCCATGTGCTGCTGAAAAGAAGGTATATTCCTTTTTTCCCTATTTATTTTTCCTCCAGATATCTTTTACCTCTAATTTTTCTAACATTTCATTCATTTCTCTTAATTCTTAATTCTTTCGTTTTTTTATTCTATTTATCTAGTTCGGATAGAGGAAAGTTTACTAGCATGGTTTTACTATCTATTTCCTCCTTAAACTTCTTTTGTTTATCTTTTAGAAATCTGAATGCTGTATAGTTTGGTATGTTGAGTATTGATATTTCTTTGTTATTTATACTGCCTTTCATCAAGATATAATTACCTTCCTTACCTCCTTAATGAATTCTACTTTTCCTCTAGGTTTGTCTGAGATAATAATTGATACTTCTGCCTTCTTTGTTTCAGTTTCAGCCCAATAAATTCTATTCAACCCTTTTACCTTTAACCTGTGTATGTCTATCTGCCTCAAGTGTGTTTCTTGTAGACAACATAGGATAGGATTCTAGTTTTTAATCAATTCTGCTACACACTTCCTTTTTATTGGTGATTTCATACCATTCACATTCACAATTATGATTGTCTATGTATTCCCCTCCATTTTGACTTCCTCCTTTGATTTTGCCTTTTCTCTTATCCATCTCACCCTCCCCTCCAACTTTTTGTTTTTAGTCAGTCTCCTTCTTTTCCCTTCCCTAATGTTATTTCCCTTCCCACCATTTCCCCTCTTATTTATTCCCCTTTTACTATAGTGCCTCTTAAATTATCCTCCACTGTCTCCATCCCTTATATTGCTCACCTCCCCACCAGCCCTTCTACTTCTCTATAGGGCACAATACAATTCTCTGCCCCAATGGAGCTGATTGTTCTTCCCTCTCTGAGTCAATTTCAGCACACATGAGAATCCAGTATTATCTCTCTCCAACTTCTTTCACCCTTCCATTGTATTGGTCTTCTCCTCTTCTCCCCCATATGCTTCTTTATGAAATATAAATTTACCCCATTTCATCACTTTCCCCATTTCTCTTTTTTAACCCTAACTTATATATATATATATATATATATATATATATATAATCTTAATAGTCTCTCTTCTGGATCTATTTTCCAGGATTTTTGTTTTATCAATGAGATGAATTGCTGCTAGTAGGAAGGTCTATTATATTCAATTGTGCCAAAATGTATCAGTGTACAAAGTTTTCCTGGTTCTGCTCCTTTTACTCTGTGTTAATTCCTGAAGGTTATTCCAGTTCACATGGAATTCCTCCAGCTTTTTATTCCTTTCACCACAATATTCCATCACCAACATATACCAAAATTTATTGAATTATTCCCCAAACAATGGACAACCACTCATTTTGCAATTTTATTGCTACACAAAGAGCATAACTCATTTTTGTAGAAGTCTTTTTCCTTATTATCTCTTTAGGGTACCAACCTAGAAATTCTATGGCTAGGTCAAAGAGCAGGTATTCTTTTAAAGCCCTTTGTGCTAAGTTCCAAATTGCCCTCCAGGATTTTTGGACCAATTTACAACTCTACCAGCAGTGTATTAGTGTCCCAATTTTGCCACATCCCCTCCATCATTTATCAATTTCTTTTGCTGCCAATATGTTGCGTTCTTATATATTCTTATAGATTTTTTTTAATGGATAGCTGAATGATATTTCACAAAGGAAATGGAAGTGTTATTCTTTTAAAATCAATTTCTTCTTTTATATTATGTGGTAATGGGTGAAGCCAAAAGATATAACAGATTGCAATATTTTTTATCATATTATAGACTATGTGGAGATTTGTTTTACAAATGTTGAACAGATATGATAATATTTAAAAGAGAAATAAGGTTCACTACAGCCTTGTTTAAGGAAATTTGGCCAAAATAAAACAAAATATTTTTTGTGTTAAACATAATACATATGTATGTTATATATCAGTAGTAAAAATCATATATTAACATCATCTTAATTTTATTTAATTTGGATAAGATTTCCCAATTACATCTTAATTCTGTTCACACTGAACTCTTTTTTACTGCAGATTGTAATGAAGCTCTGTGTTTGACTGATTTTTTTATATACAACCAGACAGAAAACAGGAATGTAGTTGGCATTTATAAACATAACACTAAGCTTATGTGTTTTGTCAAAATATGCTAAAGCATATGAAGAATCTACCTGTGAGTCAACAAACATTTCTTTCCTATAGGTTAGGCATTGTGCCATGCACTATGAATACCAAGAAAGATAAAAAACAAAGCTCCTGAGCTCAGGGAACTCTCAATCTAATGGAGACAATTAGCAAACAACCATGTACATACAAGATAGATAAATGATTAATCAACAAAGAGGATAGATACAGATAAATATACGTATTTATATATGCACAAACATATATGCATGAATATACATAAATATATCGGTATATGTAAAATAGAAAGCAGTTTTGATGAGATGATATGAGCACTGACATGTTGCTGTAAGTAAACCAAAAAATAACTGGCAGAGAATACAATTTGAACCATCTTAAAGGAATCATGAGAAGATTTGAAGCAAAGATGAGAAGGGAAAATATTCTAAGCTTGGAGGAAATACAATAAAGAGATAAGAGCATCATATGCCAGGAACAATAAGAAGGCCCGCATTACAGGATCATAGACTACAGGGAGGATTATAAAACTTAAGAACTTTGGAAAAGTAGCCAGGAGCTATATTTATTGTTTTATTTACCGAGCTAGTTATTAATGATTTTTTTTTACAATTTATGTAGCTAGTTTATTATTATGGAGCTGGTTAGGAACTCCAAAAATTATTTAAAAGCAATTGTGGTGGGGTGAAGTGATCATGGTCAAATCTATGCTTTAGGAAGGTGAAACGTGTTTCATTCCTCATTTTAAGTAAAGAATAATACAAAAAATTAATTTAATTTTTAAAAATTAGCTTTTGACATTGAAATAAAAACTTTTTATATAATTAATATTACATAAGGTTTTTTCTCATTTGTTAAAATGTATTTTTTTCAATTACACTTAGAAACAACTTTTGACAATTGTTTTCTGACAGTTTGCAATTCAGATTCTTGTCCCCCTCCTCAGTCCCATAAACAGCAAATAGAATGATATGGTTTATATCAGTGCTTTCATGAATTATGTATTTCCATATTACCATGTCCTGACTTAGGATTCATATCACCTATACAATAAAATAAATAAAAATAAAAACTCATTAATGGAAAAATGTGAAGAATGATACTTTGATTTGCAATCAGATTCCAGTAATTTCTTCTTTGCTTATGGATAACATTTTGTTTTTATCTTTTGTCCATTGGGTTTACCTTGGGACCTTTTTTGTTGATAATAGTTTAGTTTTTCATTGGATTACTGAACATAAAAATTGAACTTTCTTTTTGTGCATACACAAAGTAAAAACAGGCAATATTTTATTTTTATTGTGTTGCATAAATTTGATCATGACTGTCATAACTATAAAAAAAGTCAAATGCCTGTTTAGCAGTTTAAAACTGAAGAGTTAATAAATATTGCTGTATCTTATATTGTGAAAGCTTATAAAAATAATATTCCCTGTCAAAAATTAGCTTGGTTATAGTAGAATGTAAATATACATTGTTACAGACTATATCTACCAAATTCCTTTATGATACAAATATCATGCTGATACCTAAAGCAGAGGAGCAAAAATAGATAAAGAAAACTTTTGAGAAATTTCTCTAATGAATATTGATGCAAATTTTTAAATGCAGTAGTAACAAGGAGATTAGAACAATATATCACAAGCATCATTCTATGAGTAGGTAGGATTTCTACAAAAATGCAGGGCTTTTTTTGATCATAGGGAAAATATCAACATAATTAACCATATCAGTTTCAAAAAACAGATATCATATAACTATCTTCATAGATGTAGAAAAATATTTTTATAAAATACAGTATCTATTGTTATAAAAAATCAACAACTAGATGGTATAGGAATGAATAGATCTTTCCTTAAAATGATTAATTGAATTTATCTAACACTATTACAAACTAGAAATCTTCCCAGTCAGATGGAGGTGAAACAAGAATGTCCATTATCACCACTGTCATTTAACATTGAATTATACATGATTGCTTAGGCTATAAGAAAAGAAAAAGAAATTGAAAAATTAATTTTTAAATTAATTTAAGGCAATTAAAAATTATTTTAATTTATAAATTTATATTTATTTTTTAATATTTATATTTAATATTTATTTTTATATATTTATATATTTATATATTTATATATTTATAATAATTTAATATTTATAAATTAATTAATAAAAATTAATTTAAGGCAATTAAAAAACCCTCACTCTTTGCAGATGATATCATGTTATATTTTAAGAATCCTAGGGAATCAACTAAAAATTAGTTGAAATAATTCATAATTTCATCATAGTAGCATGATATAAAATCAACCCATCCAAATCATTAACATTTATATATATATATATATATATATATATATATATATAGCCAAGCAGCAAGAGATAGAAAAACAGATTTAACTTAAATATTGATTATATAAAATATGATTGTCTCTTCCTATCAAAATAAACCCAAACCCAAGAACTATATACATTGAATTACAAAACATTTTTTCACACATATTAAATCAGATCTAAACCTCTCACACCAATATTGAAATAAAGTCAAGTATAGGATTCAGAGATAAAGGATGATACCATAATCAGATTAGTTTACTTGCTATATCTGTGTTTAAGAGAAGAATGTATGATCAAACAAGTGATGGAGAACAGTATATAATTTAAATGGATAAGTTTAATATTAAATAGGTTTTATTTAAAGAACATAATGCAACAAAGTTTATAAGGAAAGCAAATATCTCTAATAAAGATATAATTTTTCATATATATATATAAAGTCAAATTAATAAAACTATGAATTTATAAAAAGAATTCTAAGATATAACCTCACACTTATCAGATTGGCCAGTATGACAGAAAAAGAAAAATGTTGGAGGGGATGCAGAAAAATTGAGAAACTAATGTTTGGGTTTGTTGGGTGGGATTGTGATATGATACAAACATTCTGCAGAGCAATTTGGAACTATGTCCAATAGTCTCTGAAACCCTGGATATCCTTTGATCCAATATTATCTCTAATAGTTCTATATCTCAAAGAGGTAAAGATGAAGAAGGGATCAATCTGAACAAAAATATTTAATTTGGGCAGCAAAAAATTGGGAATTGGAGGGGTAAGGTTGAACAAGTTGTGGCTTCCCTTGTCTATTTTTAGTCAAGCAAATCAAGAACTCAAAGCACCCCTACTTTACTCTAAGTAAGAGAATTCAGGAGTCACTTACTAGAATAATCTCACACCTCCAAAGGTTACTGCCACTCCCCTTGGGCAGTGCTAGGAATATTGAAAGACTGAATTTGGTTCCCGTAAAGTGGGGGAATGACAGGAAGTGACATTGAGAAAACTGTTTTAGAAAAGCCCAGCAGGAGGACTGATGCATGTTCTCTGCATAGGTGAGCCAGACTGGAGGAGGAGACTCTTTCCTTGGATCCTGGGGTGGTGAGTGGAGTGATTCCTTCCTTGGTTCTTCAGTGAAGAGACCCTCTCTGCTCATTGGCACTTTGGTGGGACATTCCCTTCAAGTAAGTTCTGTTGATATTCTTGGTGGTCTTAGCCTCATATGCACTGAAGGTTCTTGGGGGATTGTTCAGTGTCTACTGGCTCTTTAGATTTCAGCTTTCATTTAGGACTTTGGATTCTGGTGAGAATCACTTTTGAATTCGCATTCATGGTCTGGAGACATTAGGATTAAACTCAGGGTATTTGTGGTGTAAGGGGTAGAAATGTGAGGGATTTTTTAATAAAAGGTTGGACTGGATTATTCAAGAATAGGGATACCAGGAATTTTAATTAATTCCAAAGAGATTTATTTTAAGAATTCATTTATAAAATAAAGAGAGTGAAAGTAAGACAATCAGAGAGAGGATAGGGTAAGATATCTAGGTTACATGCTAAGTATTTTGCTCCAGCCCTGGGTCAACCCTGGCAGGGCTAGTTAGTCCTCATTAGGAGAGGCCTCAGCCTTGAGCCAAGGACCTGAGGATACAGGGAGCCTTCATCAAGGGGGTAAGTCTCTCCTGAGGCTAGTCCCTTCAGAAAATCCAGGAAAGGAGTCAGCTTTTTTTCCCTCACCCTACATTCTAAAAGGGAAGCAGTCCGAGATCTCAAGCCTGAGCTCCTCCAAAGTCAAGTTGAAGAGGAAAGACCCAAGAAGCCCTCACAGGAAGTTTTGGGTATTTTTCACGATCATTCCTTTTTGTCACTTCCTGTGACTTTCTTTCATTTGACATGCACCAATTACAGTTAAGCTTTGCTTAGGACTGCCCAGGGGGCAGTCAGTCAATTCTGATTCATCACCCACTATTGTACACATGGGTCACAGACCTCCCCAACTCACGTGTGAATGGGGTGTATCCTCTTTTGGTGATTAAATCTAAAAATGGGCAGGGGAGAGTTAATTTAATCTTCACAGTAGCTAGGCAGTGCTTTCACTTTATCTACATTTTTCCACTTTCACTCTTTCTACCTCTTTGTATATAAAGCTGCTAAAAGTCATTCTGACTTAAGCTATAATATTTTTTTAAATTGGTGACCACAATAATACTTTAGAATTCTCATAGTTAGTCAAAACCCTAAATTTTTAGCTCCTACAATATTATGGTGTGGCAAGAAATGAGTGAAAAATGAATTTGGAAAAACCTGGAAAGACTGGCCTGAACTGATACAAAATGAAGTGAGCACAACAATATTTTTCCATAATTTACAAAATCAAATAAAAGTCATTGCCAAAAATGAAGACTGTACATAAATGAAATCACAGTTGCCTTATGTTTAGCTTACTTTTCTCCACATCTACATGAATCAAATCCACATGTGTCACAGTCCCTCCTCACACTCCTCACATCATAAAAGGCACTATCAGGGAGACCAACATGACCATATAAATTCAGCATTTAATGTTTTCACCTTTAGTTCTTAACAGCAATAATTTTGATGAACAATTCTGAATGACTCAGTTATTCTCGGAAGTACAGTGATCCAAGACAATCCCAGAAACTCATAATGAAAAATACCTTCTGCCTTCAGAGAAAGAACCCATAGCACTCTGAATGCAGATAAAAATATATTTCATTTTCTTTTTTTTTGTTTGAGATATCTTCCATAAAATGGTTAAAATGGAGAAATGTTTTATATGATCGTCCTTGTAAAATCTATTACATTTTTCTTACCTTCTCAGTAAGGGGTAGAAAGAATGGTAGGGAAGGAGGAGGTAAAGGGTGAGAAGATAGGAAAAAATTTGGACATGAAAATTTAAAAAAATACTGCTAAAATGTTTTATATGTAAATGGCGAATATGAAATATTAAAATTAAATTAAGATAAAGAATGAAATTACCTCCCAAAATGATTTGCAAGATATAAAACTTTAAACACAGGTTTTTATCTGCAGTATTTGTTTATTTGACACTTATTTATTCAAATTGGCTGTGATCAGTGCATATCTATATTTTTTGATACCAATAGTTTCCCCCACTTCCTCCAAAAAAAAGGGTTAGATGAACCTATTTTCTAGTTGGTTTATTATATAATATATAAATATATGAAGCAGCAAGAATACAAACACTTCATTTTCTAGGTAGCTATTTATTTGTTGGTGTCAGTCTACATTCTAATTTAGATCACTGATTACCCAAATCTGCCCAGGGAAAAGAAGCAATCAAAATGTATATCCTTTATATAGATTTCTGTGTTTCTGTTGTTGTTTAATAATTTCAGTCACATTTGACTATGAACCCATTTGGGGTTTTCTTGGGAATATAGTAGAGTGGTTTGCCATTTTATTCTTCAGGTAATTTAACAGATAAGAAAAATGAGGCAAACAAAGCCCAGGGCCACAGAACTAGTAACTGTGTGATGGTGGGTTTGAACTCAGTATTCTATTCAAAATTAGGTTCACTCTTCAGGCTACTACTGCTTATTACTTATTTCTGTTCTCTAAATTAGCTGTCACCCTTTTAGGAAGCTAGAATGTTGAGAGAATGGAAAAATCCATCTATGTCTCTGTTTATCTCCTGATTAAAAGTAAATATACCTATTAATATTAAATATAATGCACATATTATTTGTAATGTACATAATGTGCATTTTGAATTAATAAATCATATTTATTATTATCATTATTATGTAATACTTTTCTATTGTAAGAATTGACAAATGAGATTATCACTTATGAGAAATGAGCAGAATCAGGAGAAAGTTGTACACACTGGGAACAATAGTGTATGAAGATCAACTTTGAATGACTTAATTGTTACCAACAAGGTGAGGATACAGGACACCTTCAAAGGAATCACGATGAAAAAGGATCCCATCAGTAGAGAAAACACAGCATATGAATGTAGCACACCATTCTTCACTTTATTTCCTCCATGATTTTTTTCCTCTGGTTTAAACAATGTTACTTTTTTCACAACACGATGAACATGGAAATATATAGTGAATGATAACACATTCACAACTTATAGCATATAACCCATCTTCTTGTGGAAGGGGTAGGGGCAAGAGTGAGGAAAGGGAACATGGATTGTAAAATAACAGAAAAAATGTTAAAATTGTATTGATATGTAATCTGGAAAAAATAATTTATAATGTATACAAAAGGGGGCTAGAGAATTAAAGCTTTTCATGTATTTCTGGTAAAGAATAAGAACAGTACAGCTCACAGAAACATTTGAGGAGAAGACAGAGTGGTAATCCATTAAATAGGAGCAGGCTGTTTTGCTTACTGTAGCAGTCCACCCCTATCTAGGGACAAGGGAAACAGAATGTACAGAGTGGCTTAGAAGAGAGCATGCTCAGTCTTGCACATGACTAGGAAAGCCTCTGACCCTTGACCCTAGCTTCCCCCAGGTTAAGCTGGAAAACAGGTTTCTTTGTGTTTACCTGGCTAAGATAAACCACACCTATACCTTGTCGTTAACCAATGATAATCATCCCTATGTATCGTGTATATTTGCATATCAAAGACATTAAAAGCAGCCACAGCAATTTCTGCCCTCTCTTGGATCTCAGCTCTCACTGATGCCTGTCCTTGCTGGAGCTTGGCCTCTCTGGCCAAGCTCCATATTTAATTCCTTTCCTTCTCTATCTCTCTCACCTGAGACCTGGCCTTTGGCGAGGCACTTTCTTTTCTCTATCATGTCTCCAACCTGTGTGGTATTAAATTTGGATCTTTGGATGGGAATTAGCCTTCTGAGAAGTCCACTGATCGGAGTTTTGCTGTGGCTCCATTATAATCAATGAGGCCTAGTTTTCTGACTCAGTTCTGCCATCTCATATCTTTAACTTGTCTCTACCATGCCCCTCGCGGTATCCTAAAATCCTATCCTTCCTCTATCTTCTTACCTCGTGGCTTCTTGCGTGTTTGGGAAGTCATACTTACATCTTTAGATTTTCAAAGCTTGGAAGTCCTTTGACTAAGATTCCATTCTTGGGCAAATATCCCAAGTCCTCAGAGACAGAAATCTTCCATACATAACAAAATATTCATAGAAGCACTTTTCTTGGTAGTTTAAAACTTGAAATAAAGCATATGTTCATTGATTGGATGATGTCTATCAATCCACTCATCCATCCATCCATCCATCCATCTATTTATCTATTTATCTATGCTAAAAAGTACATTAATGAAAAGAAACGTTACTTCGTATTAAGAAATGAAGAATATTTAGTACTCAAAGAAGCATTGGAAGGCTTATATGAATGAATGAGGAGTACAGTAAGGGAAAAATGTGCAAAATATTTATCTCTCCCTCAAAATGGCAATAAATTTGAATAGGTAGGTGGTTTTTTTAATTGCTAACCCCCAAACCTTGACATCCCAGGAGGCAAAAATAAGTACCCATAATAAAAAAAAAATCTATATTCCTTCCACATTTCAATGACCCAAGAATTTTCAGAACAGCATTCCTAGTGAAAACTCAATCATATAAAATCTGTATATCATTGATGCAGCCAAGATCAATCTGTAAGTCTATAAGTCTCTTATGGAGAAATCTGGTGAAATTATCCCTACTCTGAGGGTTAGATGTTACCAATATTGTTGAGAGTACCTCACATATTATATTCAAAATAAAATTTTAAGGTATTTTATATCCCAACTCTACTACACGAATTTCAAGACATATCTGAAAATAGTTGAAAAAAATAAAATAAATCTTCAAATACATGGAAAATAAGTTCTTCCATTCAGTAAAGAAAAATTATGAAAATGATGGAAATCAATGGATAAGTAGAAATAGGAAAGCTAAAACCAATTCTTGTAGACAAGTAGAACTAGGAAAAACAGTTTTAGTTCCAGTAAAGAAAGTTTTATTTGCCAAATAACACACTGAAACTCACCAAAGGCAAGGAGAGAAAAACTATACAAAATCTCTTTGAAGGTAATTGAAGCAAGCCAGTTCTGTGGAAAAGAATGTCTCAAGTCAGTATCATCTATATTAATAACTTGTCTGAAAGTGGATTTCATATTTGGACATTTGTAAAAGAAGCAGGAATTTGTGCCATAAGAAATGACAAACAGGGAGATCCCCCAAAATAAAAACAACCCAGGAAAGATATATATGAAGGGATGCAAAGTGAAGCAAGCAGAACAAGGATAATACTGTACACAATAACAATAATTTAGCATATTCAGCTGTGATTTAACTGTTAACTGCAGTGCAAGGATCAAAAAAAACTCCAAAGGTCTCATGAAGAAAAAGGCTATCCACTGCCAGAGACGGAAGGGTTGGAGTATGAATGCAGATTGAAGCGTTCCACTGTTTACTCTATTTCCTCCATGAACTTTTCTCTAGAATATTTTACATATACATATATATTTTTTCACAACATGAGAAACATGGAGATGTGTATTACATATATAAATATGCACAAGTAAACTTATAGCATATTACCTGCTATCTCTGAGCAGGATAAGGATTTGAATAGAGAGAACATGAATCAAAATGACAGAAAATAATTACTAAATTTTTATACACATGTAATTTGGAAAAATAAGATAAAAAGGAAAGTAGGAGTAATTTAATCGTGCTGTAAGAAATGATGAATAGGTTAATTTAAAAATACATGAAAAGATATACATGGAATTATGAAGAGTGAAATGGCACTACCATTATGTAGAACAATTTGGCATAATACTCATAAAACTATGCATATAATCTTTGACTCGGCAATTCCACTACATCCCAAAGAGAGCAAACATAGGGGGAAAGGAGATACTTGTGCAAAAATATTTATATCAGCTTTTTTTGTGTGTGTGATGGCAAATACTGGAAACCAAAAGGAAGTTAATTAATTGGGGAATAGATAAACAAATATAGTAGTACATGGTTGTAATGGAATACTATTATGCCATAAGAAAAAGTGAACAAGAAGACCACACACACACACACACACACACACACACACACACACACACACACACACACACAAATGTGTGGATTAAACTTATATGAAGTGACAAAGTGAAGTGAGCAGAAACAGGAGAGCATTATACACAGTAAGAGAAATAGTGCATGATGATCAACTATGAATGATTTAAAAATTATTAGCAATGCAGACTCCATGCCAGCTCCAAAAGAATCATCATAAAAAAGGCTATAGAATCAATGGACTCTGAATACAAAATGAAGGACACCATTTTTATTTCATTTCCCACATTAATTTTTCTCTAAGCAAAATTTTCTATATATGATGAAAATGGAAATATATATTATATGATAGCACATATACAACTTATGTTATATTAGTTTCTGACTTGAGGAGAGGAAAGGGATGGAGGGACAGAGAAAATATGGAATAAGAAATATCATAAAATGATTGCTAAGGTTGTGTTGTCATGTAATCTGGAATTTTAAAAAAATTTAAAAAGTGAAACTAAAAGAACTGAGAGAACAATTTATACAACAGAAATATTTTTAGAAGATTAACTTGTGTATGTGCACCTCTATAGAAAGAACTGATGAATAGAAACAAGAAAGACAATTAAAAACACAGATATATATATATATATATATATGTTTGTCAGTTGGTAGATTTTCTAATGTATGGAAGGGTGGGAGGGAGATATTTGAGAACTTTATATGTAACAAATAAAATTAAAAAGTTTAAAAAAAAGAAAGAAGTAAAAATAAGTTATCTTGGGAGATATTGTCATTTTATAACAATTGCCAAGCAAACACATAAGCAATTATTCAGATCTATATTACTGAAAAGATGGTTTTGTAATTATATTAATAGATTTCTTGAGTGTGTCATGAAAAGTAGCCTCCCAATTATTTCTTTTTATGTTCCAGATATTTAAAGAAGAATTTCAATAACTCTCTAGGACTTTCCAAGTACCTACACAAGTCATTAATTTTATTAATTATTTTTCTATGCTCTATTTCATTTTTTGCTTTTCTTTTTACTATATATACAACTATATTAATTTTCCCTTTTTATCTTTTAAGATTTTAAATACAAAATAAAATCATATCTGGTACTTTTGTATTGTTTATCTTCCTCCATAATCCTTATTAATATTAGCATTATGAGAGAGCATTTCTTTCTTTTTACCTTATTAGAATATAAATACTTCACTTTCCTATAGATATTTCCAATTGCTCAACTATATCATTTTTATGTTTCTCTTACTCTGACTATTGCAGTTCAAACTTTCTACTTAGCTTTGTTTGTTTTTTATTAGGAATTCTTTTTTTTTAAACATTATTTTATTTGGTCATTTCCAAACATTATTCATTGGAAACAAAGATCATTTTCTTTTCCTCCAACCCTCCCACCACCTCTCCCATAGCCGACATGCGATTGCACTGGGTATCACATGTGTCCTTGATTCAAACCCTTTTCCATGTTGTTGGTATTTTCATTAGAGTGTTCATTTAGAGTCTCTCCTCAGTCATATCCCCTCCACCCCTGTAGTCAAGCAGTTGCTTTTCATCGGTGTTTTTACTCCCACAGTATATCCTCTGCTTGTGGATAGTGTTTTTTAGATCCCTGCAGATTGTTCAGGGACACTGCATTGCCACTAACGGAGAAGTCCATCACCTTCGATTGTACCACAGTGTATCAGTCTCTGTGTACAATGTTCTCCTGGTTCTGCTCCTCTCACTCTGCATCACTTCCTGGAGGTTGTTCCAGTCTCCATGGAATTCCTCCACTATTTTATTCCTTTTAGCACAATAGTATTCCATCATCAACATATACCACAATTTGTTCAGCCATTCCCCAATTGAAGGGCATCCCCTCATTTTCCAATTTTTGGCCACCACAAAGAGTGCAGCTATGAATATTTTTGTACAAGTCTTTTTCCTTTTTATCTCTTTGGGGTACAAGACCAGCAGTGCTATGGCTGGATCAAAGGGCAGACAGTCTTTTAGCACCCTTTGGGCATAGTTCCAAATTGCCCTCCAGAATGGTTGGATCAATTCACTACTCCACCAGTAATGCATTAATGTCCCAACTTTGCCACATCCCCTCCAGCATTCATTACTTTGCATAGCTGTCATGTTAGCCAATCTGCTAGGTGTGAGGTGATACCTCAGAGTTGTCTTGATTTGCATCTCTTTGATTAGAAGAGATGTAGAACACTTTTTCATGTGCTTATTAATAGTTTTGATTTCTTTGGCTGAAAACTGCCTGTTCATGTCCCTTGCCCATTTGACAATTGGAGAATGGCTTGATTTTTTGTACAATTGATTTAGCTCTTTGTAAATTTGAGTAATTAAGCCTTTGTCAGAGGTTTTTATGAAGATTGTTTCCCAATTTGTTGCTTCCCTTCTGATTTTAGTTACATTGGTTTTGTTTGTACAAAATTTTTTTAATTTGATATAGTCAAAGTTATTTAGTTTACATTTTGTGACTCTTTCTAAGTCTTGCTTGGTTTTAAAATCTTTACCTTCCCAAAGGTCTGACATGTATACTATTCTGTGTTCACCTAATTTACTTATAGTTTCCTTCTTTATGTTCAAGTCATTCACTCACTCTGAATTTATCTTGGTGTAGAGTGTGAGGTGTTGATCCAAACCTAATCTTTCCCACACTGTCTTACAATTTTCCCAGCAGTTTTTATCAAATGGATTTTTGTCCCAAAAGCTGGGGTCTTTGGGTTTGTCATAAACTGTCTTGCTGAGATCATTTACACCAAGTCTATTCCACTGATCCCCCTTTCTGTCTCTTAGCCAGTACCAAATTGTTTTGATAATCACTGCTTAATAGTACAGTTTGAGATCTGGGACTGCAAGTCCTCCTTCCTTTGCATTTTTTTCATGACTTCCCTGGATATCCTCGATCTTTTGTTCTTCCAAATTAACTTTGTTATGTTTTTTTCTAATTTCATAAAGAAGTTTTTTGGTAGTTCAATGGGTATGACACTAAATAGATAATGAGTTTGGGTAGGATGGTCATTTTTATTATGTTATCTCATCCCCTCTATGAGCAATCAATATTTTTCCAATTGTTTAGATCTAGTTTTAACTGTGTGGAAAGTGTTTTGTAGTTGTGTTCATATACTTCCTGTGTTTGTCTCAGCAGATAGATTCCTAAGTATTTTATATTGTCTATGGTGATTTTAAATGGTATTTATCTTTCTAATCCTTGCTGCTGAAAGGGGTTAGAGATATATAGAAATGCTGATGACTTATGCGGGCTTATTTTGTATCCTGCAACTTTGCTAAAGTTGTTGATTATTTTGAGTAACTTTTTGGTTGATTCTCTAGGATTCCTTAAGTAAACCATCATATCATCCGCAAAGAGTGATAGCTTGGTCTCCTCATTGCCTATTTTAATACCTTCAATTTCTTTTTCTTCTCTAATTGCTACTGCTAGTGTTTCTAGTACAATGTTAAATAATAGAGGTGATAATGAGCATCCTTGTTTTATTCCTGATCTTATTGGGAAGGCTTCTAGTTTATTCCCATTGCAGATGATGTTTGCTGATGGTTTTAGATAAGTACTGTTTATTATTTTTAGGAAAGGCCCTTCTATTCCTATACTTTCTAGTGTTTTCAATAGGAATGGGTGTTGTATTTTATTGAAGGCTTTTTCTGCATCTATTGAGATAATCATATGATTTTTGTCAGTTTGCTTGTTAATATAGTCAATTATGTGGATGGTTTTCCTAATATTGAACCATCCTTGAATTCCTGGTATGAATCCTGCCTGGTCATAGTGGATGACCCTCATGATAAGTTGCTGGAGTCTTTTTGCTAGTATCCTATTTAAGATTTTTGCAACTATATTCATTAGGGAGATTGGTCAATAGTTTTATTTCTCTGTTTTTTACCTGCTTGGCTTTGGGATCAGTACCATGCTTGTGTTGTAAAATGAATTTGGTAGAACTCCTTCTTGGCTTATTCTGTCAAATAGTTTGTTTAATATTGGGATTAGTTGTTCTTTGAATGTTTGATAGAATTCATTTTTTAATCCATCTGGACCTGGGGATTTTTTCTTAGGGAGTTCTTTGATGGCTTCTTCAATTTCTTTTTCTGATATGGGGTTGTTTAGGTAATCTATTTCTTCCTCTGTTAGTCTTGGCAATTTATATTTTTGTAAGTATTCATCCATATCACCTAGATTGCCATATTTGTTGCCATATAATTGGGCATAGTAGTTGTTAATGATTGCCTTAATTTCCTCTTCATTAGAGGTGAGGTCTCCTTTTTTATCTTGGATACTGTCAATTTAGTTTCTTTTTTTTTAATTAGACTGACTAGTACTTTGTCTATTTTATTTGTTTTTTCAAAGTACCAGCTTCTAGTCTTATTTATTAAATCAATAGTTGTTTGACTTTCAATTTTATTAATTTCTCCTTTGAGTTTTAGGATCTCTAATTTAGTCTTCATCTGAGGATTTTTAATTTTTTTGCTTTCTGATTTTTTAATTTGCATGCCCAATTCATTGACCTCTGCCCTTCTTAATTTGTTAATATATGAACTCAAGGACTTAAATTTCCCCCTTAATACTGCTTTGGCTACATCCCATAGGTTTTGGAAGGATGTTTCATCATTGTCATTTTCTTCAATGACGTTATTAATTGTTTCTATGATTTGTTCTTTAACTGGTTTTGGAGAATTGTATTGTTTTATTTCTAATTAATTTTCAATTTACCTCTCCATGTTCCCTTACTAATTATTATTTTAATTGCATTGTGATCTGAGAAAGTTGCATTTATTATTTCTGCTCTTTTGTACTTGTTTGCAATGTTTTTATGCCCTAATACATGGTCAATTTCTGTGAATGTACCATGTGCTTCAAAAAAGAAAATATATTCCTTTTTGTCCCAATTTTATTTTTCTCCACATATCTACTAACTAATTTTTGTAAGATTTCATTCACTTCTCTTACCTCTTTCTCATTTATTTTTTGGTTTGATTTATCTAGTTCAGATAGAGGAAGGTTCAGGTCTCCCACTAGTATAGTTTTTCATCTATTTCATCCTTGAGCTCCTCTAGTTTCTTCTTTAGAAATTTGGATGCTATACCATTTGGTGCATACATGTTGAGTACAGATATTTCCTCACTGTCTATACTGCCTTTTATCAGGATGTAATTACCTTCCCTATCTCTTTTAACTAGATTTATTTTTACTTTGGCTTTGTTGGATATAATGATTGGGACTCCTGCCTTCTTTTTGTCAGTTAATGCCCAATTGATTTGGGTCCACCCTCTTACTCTCATCCTATGTGTATCTACCTTCCTCATGTGTGTTTCTTGTAGACGGCATATGGTAGGGTTTTGGATTCTAATCCACTCTGCTATTCACTTGCGTTTTATGGGTGAGTTCATTCTATTCACATTCAGAGTTATGATTACCAGCTGTGTATTTCCCAGCATTTAGATTTCTGCTTCTGTTCCTGCCTTTTCTTCTTTCACTATTTCCTTCTACACCAATGTTTGCTTTTAAACAGTCCCCCTTGTTCCCACCCTTATTTTACTTCCCTTTCTACCCTCCTCCTTTTTAATCCCCCCTTTATTTTCCCTGTATTATTTCTAAAATTAACCCCCCACTCCCTCCCTCCCTTATACTGCTTCCCTCCTCACCAGACTGTTTTTTACCCTTCTACTCCCCTATAGGGCACAGATATATTCACTGCCCCAATGGATTAGATTGTTCTTCCCTCTTTGGGTCAATTTCAATACATGTAAGAGTTGAGTATTTCCTATCTCCAACCTCTTTACCATTGTATTGATGTTCTCCTCTCTCTCCCGCCATGAGCTTCTTTGTGACATGTAAATTTACCCTCATTTGTTTCTTTTCCCATTTCTTTTAATATTAACCTATTTTTAAGCTCTAGCTATATATATGTATATATATATATGTATACTCATGTGAATGTATTTATGCATGCATATATCTATATACCTATTTATGTCTTGTCCTTTCAACCCATACAGCTTGTCACTGTTCCCTCTAAGTGTACTTCTTTTTGCTGCCCAGGTAATAACAACAGTTTTTAAGAGTTACCAATGACCTCTTTTCTTATAGGGATATTTATTAGGAATTCTTGGAAGTTTTCCATTTCATTAGAAACCCATTTCCTTCCTTGTAAGATTTTTTTTAATTGGGTATACATATACATATACGTATTTGCTGTTAACTTATATTGTTTGATTTTTGTTACTCCATATTCTAGGTTCCCTTTAGTTCCCTTTGCTGAATCCTCATTCAAATTTAACCACCATAGATGTCTTGTAAGGTTCTGTCTTGTGCCCTCTTCTCTTCTCCCTCCATAATACTTTAATTGTTCCTCCCAGCCACTTTATTGAATTTAATTACCATGTGTATATTAATGATTTTAAAATCTATCTATCTACCTAAACTTTCTAGTAACATCCAACCTCACAACTTCAATTGACTTTCAGATGTCTGAGACTGAGTGTCTATTGGGCATATTAAATTCACATGTCCCTAATTGTTCTCATTTGCTTTCCCTCTAATCCCTTCCATGCCCCAAGCAACAACATCTTCCTAATTCCTCAGAAATTATAAGGTCTATTGATTTCACATTTGCTAAATTTCTCAAATTTTCTCCCCTTCTACTTTTTTTTGGCTCTGTTACCAGACTGGCATAGGCCCCTATTGCTTTGTGCTAGGGCTATTGAAATAGCTAGTTAGTCAGCCTGCCTGCCTCGAGTCCCTTTCCATTATAATACAGGATTTAGAATAAATAGTGATACCATAAACCAATTAGGGGACCATGGACCTAGCATATCTTTGTATAAGTAAATAATTTATATTCAAAAAGACATAGAAACATTATAAGATATAAAATAGTAACATTTACTCCATTGAAATAAAAAAGGATTTGCACAAATCAATGCAACCAAGATTAGAAGGAAAACAACAAAATAGGAAAAAACATTTTATAATTAGTGTCTCTGACAAAGGCCTCAAATTTATTAGAATACAAAGCATTCTCAAATTGACAAATTTTCAAAGAAATAAATAGGCTGTTCCCAGATGAAAAAATTAAAACTCTCTTTAACCATATGAAATATATTCCAAATTCATTAGAGAAATGCAAATTAAAACAAATATAAGGTAGCATCTCATCCATGTTACAATGGCTAATAGGACAAGAAAGGAAAATGAGAAATGTTTGTTTTGTTTTGTTTTGTTTTTAAACCCTTACCTTCCATCTTGGAGTGAATACTGTGTATTGGCTCCAAGGCAGAAGAGTGGTAAGGGCTAGGCAATGGGGGTCAAGTGACTTGCCCAGGGTCACACAGCTGGGAAGTGTCTGAGGCCGGATTTGAACCTAGGACCTCCCGTCTCTAGGTCTGGCTCTCAATCCACTGAGCTACCCAGCTGCCCGCAAGAAATGTTTTAGAGATTGTAATAAAAGTGGTACACTAATGCAATGTTGTTAGAGCTGTGAACTTATACAACCCTTCTGGAGAGTAATCTGGAATCTTGCTCAAAGAACCTTAGAAATGGGCATATTCTTTCACCCAGCAATATTAATAATAGGTCTGCATCATAAATAGATCAAAGGTAGGAGAAAAGAATTTACTAGTACAAAAATATTTGTAGTATCTTTTAGTGGGGCAGCAAAGACAAGGAAAATGAAGAGATGTCCATTAATTGAAAAATGACTGAAGAAGTTGTGGTACATGATTTGTAATGGAATACTATTGCCCTGAGAAACGATGAACACCATACTCACAAAAAAGCCTAGAAAGACATATATGAAGTGATGCAAAGTGACGTGAGCAACAACTGAAGAACATCAGACAAAGTAATGGCAATAATATATGATCATCAAACTATGAATTACTTAGCTATTAGCAACATTGCAAGAATTCAGGAGAAGTCCAAAGGACTCATGAATTTTTCTCTACTGTAAATGATATTTACCTTCTTTCACAACACATTAAACATGGTAAGGTATTTAATGATAGCACACATATAACCTAGTTCATTTTAACTGGCATCTTGGGGAGAGAGTGAGAGAAAATGGAACACAAAATGTGAAAATTGATTATTAAAATGTATCAACAAAAGTAAAATAATAAAAAAAGAAACCATATATAAATTCTTTTTTCAGAACTCTCAGTGCTAGGGTGGAAAATGCAAATAGAACTAATTCATTGATCACCTCCTGAAAGAAATCACACAATGAAAACTCCTAATATCAAAGTTAAAATTTGCCCATCCATGTAGCAGCTTTTCTTGCAGATGTAAAGAGACCACACCCTTACTGAGTAACATATAGTGTTTCCCTGATGCCACTAGAAAAAAAAATCTCCATTTTGCTTTTTTTTTTCTCTCTCCTAACAACAGTCATAACTCTTTAGGCTCTTTATAAAATGTCACAGAAATGTCTTCACCCTGGAAGTTCACTGCATTATGGACTTCTCACGCTGGAAGTATTCTATACTTATGAGGCTTCTTTCTTTGACTGGGTAATTCCTCTTAGATTATTCGTTTTATGGAGGATGCACAGATCATCCATTTCTTCATTATTTTAGGCTGCAATATAGATCCCCATAGTATATTTTCTGTCATATAATGAAATTCTTTTCATCCTTGAAATTTACTGCACCTCAGACTTTTCACACTGTAAGTAGCCTCCATACCTTCAGCCTATACATTTGATTGCCTGGTTACTCTGACCACTTCCATTTTCAGAAGAATTCCCAGGCAGGTTATGTCTTCATTTACCTCCCAGATTCATTTCAAATTTCCTGTGTAATGTCTCTCTAGGTAACCACTCTCATTTCAGCTGAATTTGTTATCTTCCCCTATTAAAATGTAGTTCCTTATCTTTCTATTTGTATTTATATTCCTACTGCTCTTTTCAAGCTTGTCACATAGGAAGTCCTTAATAAATATTTGTTGACATCTAGCTTTCTGGTACATAATGTCCTTTCCTAAATTCTACCATTGTGACAAACTAGACTTCTTTTGCTTTTTCATAAATAGCATTCCATTTTCTATCTTGATGCTTTCATAATGGCTATCTTTCATACTTAGGGATCTTTCTTACTTCCTTCTACCTTATGGAAATCCTCTTTCTTGAAAACATAGCTAAAGTACCCCATTGATATGTAATATTTCAATGATTCAATCAGAATATAGTTCCCCTTTTCCCATACCATGCTCCTTATTATTGAAAGAAAACTATTGCTAAATTACCTAATACTTATTCTGTGGACATATATAGAAATATATTGTTTCTCTTCATAGGTTGCAAACTTTATAAAACTAAGAATTATTTGTTTTTCTCCTCCTACCCTTCCTCCTCTTCTTGGAAGAGTAGGAGAAATATGAGATGATAATCTGAGTCAGACTATGGTCAAAACAAGTATTAGTCTTGTTTTTTTTTAATATGCAAGATAAATGTTATTTTCTGTTTATTCATATTTCATAGTTCAGTTATTCTTTTGGGACTTTGTGCTAGGACCATAATCCACTCATTGATATTCTTAGATAGTTAGGTTATCTCTTGATTACTGCTGCTCCTCTGTTTCTTAGATTTTGATTTTGTATTTCTGCAATATGGATTCACCAGTAATAGTTTTAACCATCAGATTTAATCCTTGTGTTCTCTTTCAGTGTCTTTATGGTACATTGGAGTTGCTACCCTCAGTTCATCTCTGTATAGGTAGAAGTCTCCACTTGGTGTTTGTATAGATCATGTTTATTTTTCATTTTTATTGTTATTCTCAGGCTTTCTTTGAGACCCCCAAGAAAGATATCCAGATACTGAACTGGTCCTATATACTAATTGGCATTCAAGTCTTTGGAGAATATACAAAGTTTTAGAACTCTTGTATTTTTCTTTTAGCTTTCTTGCCTTGTTATCCTTATGTTCCTCTACTTCTTATTCAGGGACAAATAATGAATTCAGTATTCTCAATAAATTAAACACATTTTTGTATTATCTAAAATAATTGGCAATAATTGTGTGTCCATTAATTAATTTATTGTAGAAAAAAAAGAATAATTTGCCTAAAAGACTGAAGAATATTAAATATGCATTTTTGTGAAAATGTAGTTATTCATCTATTTTATCTGCATCAATGAGATATTAATTGATTTTTATATAATATATATTTGAAGATAGTAGATATGAATTTGTAACTTAGATTTATTTTTTGGAATTTTGTAGTACCTTTGGTTAGTCTATGGATACTCTTTCAATCTTTGTGATTCCTCAGATTGAAACTCCCTTCCCTAGTTACCATTTCCTTATAATTCTTTTGTCTTTAATTCAATGGCACATGACTGAAAGCAAGATGATTTCTGCTTTGTATCTATATCTCTGGAAGTACCTGGTACATTGTAGATGTTAAAACTTTCAGATTCCCATTTGTCAAGTAATACCAAATAATTTTAAATGATTATTTCTTTTTAATATTATTTAATGAAGTGAAGTTCCTTTTCCCTGCTTTTTCATTATTTCCCTTGATATTCTAGGTTCTTGTCATAACTGCATGAACATTGTTATTGTTTGTTAATCTCTTTAAATTTACTAACTTATTTATATTTAAGGATTTTTAAATTAAAATTCTATTGAAATTTCCTCTCTATCTTATTACTTGAAAAGAAAGTAGGTTTAGTTTATACTAATAAATGACCTATTCATTCACATACCTACTGAATCCATCTGAGAACATTATCAAGAGAAAAAATAATATTTTTTAATATTTATTTGATTTCTCAGAATTTTTGCCAACAGTCAATCCCCAAAGTAGTCTCAAATATCCTTTGTTTGGCCAATTCAGAATACTGGATTCCAGGCTTTTCAAAAATGTGTAATCAGGAGCATTGACAAAATAAGATATCTTTGATGTTTCAGTGATGAAAAATACCTTAATCAGGGTTTTTAAATAATTTCATCCCAGCATCTAAAGATTATTTGCAACTAGTTGCATTCCCACTGAGAAATTATTTTATTCCCTGATAACTAAGTATGATTTTTATCTACTTATTTCATATTTCTATATTTTTCTTTAAAAAATTTAAATGTTAGAGAATTAAGAACCCAAATTCCTATCCAAGCCAAAGACAAAACCATATGCAAGCTGAAGTCAAGTTTCTGACATGATTGGGTTTCAATAAAAATGTCCTCATGCTTTCAGTTTTTAAATTCAATATTCCAAGATCCATGATCTTCACAAATATTCACAAATATTTCAGACCCAAAGAACCAGTTTTCCTGGGCTCAGTGATTTGAATTCATTGAGGATAGCTAAGTTCATTTTATATTGTTTTCAAACTTCTATTAAATATTTGTTTTGTTTTTCACCATCCAAAGATATTTCTTTTGTCATGAGAAAACAGCACCAAAATAATAGTTTGGCAGCTTTACCATTTCTCCATTGCCATTATCATTACTAGATAAAGCATTTGAATCATTTATCCTTCTTTCACATGATATAGCAAAAACAGACTCCTTTTGTTGCTCCTAATATTCCTTGTCACCTTTAACTCATTCTTAATCCTTTGTGCTTTAGTGCTTTTGACACAATTGCTGTAAAATAATTCTGTTTTTAGCTATTATTTATTTTCTGGTCTTCATTTGATTTTTAATATTTTTATTTTTAAATCTTATTTGTTTCTTTCCCCCTGTGCATGGGACTCTTTATAACACAACTCTTCCTTTTCTTTTTTGTTGGAATTATTTATACTCAGTTCTTTTTAATTTGAAATTTTAAAGATTCCTGCCAAATTTAGAATTACTTAGCATTAGAATATGATCTCCTTAAGATTAGTGGTTGTGTTTTGTTCTATCTTCTTAAAAAGCTTACTCTCTTTGCATAATATCTAGCATATAACATGCATTTCATAAATGTTTTATTCTTTATTTTTAATTATATTTTCCCAATTACATGTAGATAAACTTTATCAAAATTATTTTCTGACATTTTCCAATCCTTCACTTCATATAAAGCTTTTCAGGATTTTGGTGATTGTCTTGTTTGTCATTTCTTATGACACAATAATATTCCATTTCAATCATATACCACAACTTGTTCACTTGTTCCCCAATTGAAGGACATCCCTTTAGTTTCCAATTGTTGCTACTACAAAAAGAGCTGCTATGAATATTTTTGCATAAGCAAGTCCTTTTCTCCTCTCTTTGATATCTTTCACGTATAGATATAGTAGTGGCATTGTTTGGCTGAAGGGTATGCCAAGTATCACAGTCTTTTTTTTTTTCATGGTTTCAAATTACTCTCCAGAATGGTTGGTAAATATTTTTAAATATATACTAAGAATTTTAACCAATAGATGCCTACATTTTCTTATTTGAAAGGTTTGAAATACACTCTTCCAGAGTCTAGGAAGCATGTCATATTCATGGATTTCTTTTCTTCTATTTTCAGTTCTGAAGCAGAATATCCACTCCATCCAAAATTTTCTTTATTTCTACTTCAACAAAAAATGTTATATTTTGAAGGATTTGATTATCAATAAAGTGTTATTAGCCACTCTATCTTAAGATAACAAAATGCTTGAACAAAAATTTTGATATTTGAAATTTATGGAATCCTTGTCCCTATCTTCCTACAATGATTGTCATAACCATTTTTGCTAGTCTATCTTTTAATTTGTTTTCTTAACTCCTCATCCATTTATTCTTTCTTTATATGTAATTTTCTCTGAATCATTTTATATGCTCCTTTTTTTCTCTGAACACTTCAATTTGTTTTTTATGATGTTACTATAATAGACCATAGAATTCCCTCATTTATGGGATCCAGAGTCTAACTTTGATGCTATTACCAATATTCAACTCAAATATTTATAAAATATCCTCTATGTCTTGTACACTATGTTAAGTGCTGGAGGTACAAATAAGTAAATGAAAGAAAATCCCTTTATTCAGTATGCTAATGAGGGAAGAAAAATCAAATGAAAAACTGAGAGGAGGAGAGGATACCCTAAGACAGTGATGGTGAACCTTTTCGAGGTTTCAATGCCCCTCCCCCTAGACTGTGTTGTACCCCTTCCCTACCCAGAGACTGAGTGCCCCTGTCTATAGCCTTACCCCAGACAAGTGAAGGAGAAAGGGAGGGGAGTGGCCCAAGAATTCTTCTCAAGAGAGGCGGAGGGGAGTGTGGAGAGGGGGAGGGGAGTTGCCCAAGTACTATGTTCAGGGGAGGGAGAAAGTACTTCCATTGGGCTGCTGGGCAGAGGGGCAGGGAGGCATGGTGGAGAGGTAGGCAGAGACCATTTGGGGAATTGGGATGAGAAGGGAGAAGAGATAGTAGGAAGCATACAAGTAAGTTAAGAGCAAGCCAAGAGAAAGCCACACCTGCCATAGCCACACATATGCTCTCACAGGCTCCGGCCTTAAGCCTTGTCTAGCAGGCAGAATCTAAGATCCAACTGGGGAAAAATAGTGGTCCAAGCCAACTCATGCCCTTTGAAATTTCAAAACTGTGGAGAAGTCTGGAGTCCCAGTCCAGAGAAATCTGGGATGAAAGGGGCCAATCCACTTGAACTCAGAGCAAAGTCAGGAACCCCAGGCTGGGCTAAGGACAAAATCTACAATTTGGGATTAAGACACAGTTCTCAGGGGGAACCTCCCTGTGATCTTTTTGCCCAAAACTAAGGGTAGAGCTCCAGAACAAGGCAATCAAGGGTGTGCCTGATTGAATCAACAAAACCTTGAGAAAAAAATTGAGCCTAAGCATGAGGCTAGAAGTTGATTATCACCTGACTTGATCAAGGCAGAGTGAGATCAAAAGCTTACACCAAAGCCTTAGTAAAGTCTTTAAGTTAGCACATCTCAAGGGTCAATTGAAATAGCACAGGGAGGGGACTATCAGAGCTCTTAGCTCTCAGACCATCTGGTAAATGAGTAACAATGCAGGAAACAATCTGAAAATAGCATCAATGAAGGACTTAAGTTTAAGAGGGTACTGACCTGAAACTGCCCTGAAAACTGAGCCTAAATATAATTAAACAGGAAAAATGAGCAAACAACCAAAAAAGCATCTAACTCTAATAGACTTTTTATGGAGACAAAGAGTAAGGTATAGTCCCAGAAGGGGACAGTGAAAACAAAGGAAACACCTGCAAAGTCCAAAGGAAAAATATGTAATGGACACAGAATCTGGAAGAGCTCAAAAAAGATTTCAAAAACCAATTAAGAGAGGTAAAGGAGAAATGACGAAGAGAAACAAAAGTGATGCAAGAAGAAAGGAAAGTAGTGCAAGAGAAAATGAAAGTGATAAATGAAGAAATGGGACAATTGAAAAAGGAGAACCAAAAACTGACAGAGGAAAATCATGTCTTAAAGATGAGAGTTAACCATCTAGAAACTAATGATTTTATGAGGAATCAAAAAACAATAAAACAAAATTAATGGAATAAAAAAAAAACAGAGGAAAATAGGAAATATGTTATTTAAAAAAACAACTGACCTAGAAAACAGATCTAGGAGAGACAATATGAGCATTACTGGTCGACCTGAAAGCCATGATGATGAAAAAAACTTGATATCATATTACAAGAAGTTATCAAAGATAACTCTTTGAACAAGAAAACAAAATTGAAATTGAAAGAATTCACAGATTGCCTCCAGAAAAGAAATCCTCAACTGACAACTTTCAGGAATGCAATAGCTAAGTTTAACAGCTAAGGATCCAAGGAAAAATATTTCAAGCAGCCAGAAAGAAACTGTTAAAATACTATGGAGCTGCAATCAGAATTACTCAGGACCTACATTAAAGGATCATAAGGCATGGAATATGATATCCTAGAAGGCAAAAGATTTGGATTTACAACACAGAATCACCTATACAGCAAAATTGAGTATATTCTTTTGGGGGAAATGGTCATTCAAGAAAAAAGATTTTCAAGTATTCATAAGGAATAAGCCAGACCTAAACAAAAAAAAAAATTGAAGGTCAAGTATGAGACACAAGAATAACTCAGAAAGGTAAATAAGAAAGAAAATATTTAAGGGACTCATTAGGATAAAAATGTTTATATTACTACATGGAAAGAGTATCTTTATAATTCTCAAAAATTACTCTTAGTAGTAGACAACATAGATGGAATTGACTCAGAAAGAGGGTAGAGATGTAAGTTGATTATGATAATATGAGGTATAGGATGATATATGATGATATGCAGTATATACAAATGTGATGATTTGGAATGATATGTAGGTATAATATGTATAATATATGAATGACATGTAAAAATCAATCAAGGTCTGAGAGGGTGAGAGAAAAGGGAAGGGAGAGATAGAATGGCATAAAATATAACATAAAGAGGCAAGAAAAATCAATAGAGAGGGATGGATGAGGGTGGTGATGTGTAATGCATAAACTTTACTCTCATTTTAACTGGTTCAGAGAGAGAAAAATGAGTATATTAAATGGGGTATAAAATTCTATCATGTTACAGAGAAGAAGGGGAATAAGATAAGGGAAGAGGGGGTAAGTGAAGTTAGAGAGAACTGGAGGGGTGACAAAAAGTAAAATACTGGTGAGGAGAAACATAGTAAAAGGGAATAGAGCAGGATCTACAGGGGATAATACTATGGGGGTGTAATACACAGTTAATAATCATAACATTGAATGTCAATAGAATGAACTCACCCATTAAACAGAAGCAGATAGTCAAAGTAGAAATTGATCTGATTAAAAGAGACAAAGAAGGAAATTACATTTTGCTAAAAGGAACTATAAACAATGAAGTAATGTCAATAATAAACATCTATGCACCAAATGGAATGGCATCTAGGTTTCTAAAGGAAAATTTGAAGGAACTCAAGGAGGAAATAGATAAAAAGACCATACCATTGGGGGATCTCAACCTTCTGCTTTCAGAACTACATAAATTTACCCCCCCCCCAAATAAGAAAGAAATAAGGGAAGTAAATGAAATGCTAGAAAAATTAGAGTTAATAGATATCTGGAGAAAATTGAACAGAGATAAAAAGGAATATATCTTCTTCTGAGCAGTACATGATACATATACAAAGATTGACCATGTACTAGGGCATATAAATATTTCAAACAAATACAGAAATAATAAATGCTACTTTTTCAGATCATAATGTGGTAAAAATATAATTAACAAGTGTCCATGGAACAACAAATTTAATGTTAATTGGAAACTAAATAATCTAATTCTTCAGAACTGCTGGGTCAAAGAAGAAATCACATTTTTAATAACAAAACTCTCTGACAAACATTTAATTTACCAAATATATAAGTAACTAAGTCAAATTTACAAAAAAATTAAGTCCTTCCCCAATTGACAAATGGTCAAGGGACATTCAGCTTTTACAAGATGAAATCAAAACTATCAATAAGCACATGAAAAAGTGTTCTAAATCCCTCCTGATTAGATTAATGCAAATTAAAACAACTCTGAGGTACCACCTTACACCTATCAGATTAGCCAATATGGCAGCAAAGGAAAGTGATGAATGTAGGAGGAGATGTGGCAAAATTGGAACACTAATACACTGCTGGTGGAGTTGTCAATTGGTCTAACCATTCTGGAGGGCAATTTGAAGCTATGGGCAAAGGGCTTTAAAGGAATGCATAACCTTTGATCTAGCCATATCACTGCTGGGTTCGTATCCCAAAGAGATTACAGGAAAAAAAATCTTGTACAAAAATATTCATAGCCATGCTCTTCATGATAGCGAAAAAAAAAAAGAAGAAGAAGAAGAAAGAAAGAAAGAAAAAAAAAGAAAAATGAGGGGGTGTCCAACCTTTGGGGAATGGATCAGTAAATTGTAGTATATGTTAGTGAAGGAATATTATTGTATTGAAAGGAAAAAAGATCTGGAGGAATTCCATGTCAACTGGAAAGCCCTCCAGGAACAGATGCAGAGCAAAAAAAGAAGAACCAGGAGAATGTTGTACACAGAAACTGACACATTATGGCATAATCTAATGTAATGGATTTTTCTACTAGCAGCAATGAAATGACCCAGTACAATTCAGAGTAACTTGTGAGAAAGAATGCTGTCCACATCCAGAGAAGGAACTGTGGCAACAGAAAAGCATTAGAAAAAATATGTAATCACACACGTAATGTGATACGAATATGACTGGGGTTTTGATGTTAAAGGATCACTCTACTGCAGATATGAATAACACAAAAAGAGATTTTGAACAATGATACATGTATAACCCAGTGGAACTGTTTGATGCCTTGGGAATGTGAATGAGAGAGCCATTTAGGGAGGTGATTATGAATCATATAAGCCTGGAAAAATATTCTAAATTAAAAAAGGAAAAAAAAAAGAAACTGGTCTACGTTTCTTTTTCTTATCTTCTTAGTCTAGGTATCAAAAATGCATATTTTTCATAAAAGGAATTTGGTAAGATTGCATCAGATTCCTATTTTCTCAAATATTGTATATAGGTTTATATAATATTATATAATAGTTATGGGGTGTATGGGGTGCTCCGGGAGGAGTAGTATCTCTGGTATGGAGGGCTTGTCATGCCCTCCTAGGGCAGCTCTCCAACCTCTGACCCTCACCTGACACCCAGCTCTCACTTGTGGCTCCTAGTAGTTGCTAGCATGTGGCAGTGGCCACACCCCGGGCAACGGCTTTGACAGGCCGGCTAAACCTTGTGAGGGTAGCCATCGGGTCGTCGACCCCTGGTGAACCAGGGCTTTGCTCACCCAGCATGTGAAGACTGCTTCGGCGGAACAGAAGGAAGAAACCAATAAGAAGGTTCAACGGCTGAGAGGGCGACGCAGCAAAGCACTGTGGAGTGCTTAAGGCGTGTTGGAGCACAAAGGACAACACGGCCATCCAATGCAGCGGAGGAAGTCTCCAGGTGTAACGACTTTTCGTGCCACTGGACCCAGGCTTCCAACGCGGAGAGAGTGGGACTGCCTCCGTGCATCAACTTTTCCCCTTTAATCTCCTTCATGCACAAGTGTCTTTGTGCACATTCATCTATCAAAGATGAAAACACACAAAGACAATCATCATCCTCGGTTACCAAGAGACTACTACTACTACAATATAATAGTTATATTGCATTAATTGTTCTTTAAATGTTCGATAGAATTCACTTCTGCATTCATCTATTCCTAAGACTGCCTTTTTTCCTTGTAGATCTCTCATTGATGGTTTGTTCAAATTTTTTTCTAAATTAGAGATTTTTTAAATTAAATATTCTATATTCTGTTTATTAGTCTTGGAAGTTTATATTTTGTAAATATTTGTCCATTTCACTTAGCTTGTATCTATTAGCATATAATTGGGCAATATAATTCTTAATGTACTAATTTAAAATATTTTAGAGTTTTTATTGACCTTTTTCATTTTTGATGCTAGTAATATGGTATTCTTTTTTAATCAATTTAATAAATGTTCATTTATTTCATTGGTTTATTTTCACAAAACTAGCTTCTAATTTTATTATTTAGTTTAATTATTTCTTACTTTAAATTTAATTAATCTCTCCTTTAGTTTTCAGGATTTCCAATTTGGTGTTTAATTTGGAAATTCCTATTTTTTTCCTAGCTTTTTAAAAATTTGTGTGCCCAAATCATTGATCTAATCTTTCTATAATTTACTGTAAAACAATGAGATGTGATATCTTTAATGTAATGTAATATAATATCAATAAAACATTTAGAGATGTAAAATTTCTTCTAAGTTTTTCTTAGACTCTCTCCCATAAATTTTAGATGTTTCATCGATTATTTTTTCTTTAGTGAATTTATTAGTTGTTTCTATGATATGTTCCTTCCCCCACTAATTCTTTAAAAATACATTTTTATCTGTTTCTATGGCCTTTTATTTCATGTAATTATATTGTAATAGAATATAATATAAAATTATGTCTTTTACATTTATGTGAATTCATGATATTTTTATGCCTTAATAGTCAATTTATATGAAAGTTCCATATATGGCTGAGAAAATATATACTCTGTCTTATTTATACTCAATTATTTCCAGAAATCTATCATACCTAACTTTTCTTAAATTATGTTGATGAAGAGAATCCTATTCATTTGAATTACTATTGTGTAATCCTGACTGTGGCTCCATGATATTTGTGTGTTTCTGTCTTCTTGAAGTATTTTTTCTTTGGTCTAAGAATTCTGGAGATTGGCTATAAAATTTCTAGGATTTTTCCTTTGGGGATTTTTTAAGGAGATGATCAATGAAATATTTGAATTTGTATTTTCCCCTCTGAATCTGGATTTCAGCATAGTTTTCCCTGAAAAGTTCCTTTACTATTATATCCAGGTTATTATTATTATTATTATTATTAATTTGTTCTTGGTTTCTAGGCAGTCTAATAATTTTTAAATTATTTCAGTATGATTTATTTTCCATGATAATTGTCTTTCCTTTGAGAAATTTCATATTTTCTTTTATTTTTTTCATTCTATTGTTTTCATTTATTTCTTAAAGCTTTGTGGAGTAATTACTTTTCAGTTGTCTATTTCTAATGTTTTAAAGAATTATTTTCCTCAGTGAGCTTGTGTATGTCCTTTTCCATTTGTATAGTTCTATTTTTTAAAGATTTTTTTCTTCATTGACTTTTTTGTACCTTCTTTTGCTGTTGGCCAGTTCTACTTTTTAAGAAGTTGTTTTGTTTTGTCAAAATTTTGGACATCTCTTCTTATTTTTCTATTTCCTTGACCAAATTGGTTTTTTTTTCATGGTTTCCTGCATTACTGTCATTTACCTCAATTTTATTTCTAACTCTTCCATTAGATTCTGGAGAGCTTGAGATTAATTTATATTTTCTTTGATGCTTCAATGGTACCCGTTTTGTTAGTGATGTCCTCTTCTATATGTTTATCTTGAACCTCTCTGTTACCATATTAATTATCTAGTCAGATACTTTTTTATTCATTTTGATCAGTTTATTTTACCATTCTTTTTATAATATATTAAAGTTAATCTCTGTTTGTAAAGAGATTGTTTCTGGTTTGTATCATGCCCTGGGATCTAGTTTCTGGTTTATACAAATAGGGGTTCTCCCTGTTACCTTCCACTGGTGGAAGACCTCAGTGGGGATCTATATTTAGTCAGAGATTCACTGATGGACCGCTTCAGTAGCAGACACTGAAAGACAATTCTGGGGATGGACCCTCACTGCTATCCAGACTATAATGGTAGGGCTTTACTATTGGTTAGCCCCTAGGTTGGAGTTTTACAGGTGGCTTGCTTCAGTTTAGAGCCTCACTTCTCAGGGGATGGGGCTTTGTACAGTCTGCTGGGGTGCAGTCTGCCCTTCCTACTGCCTGCTCAGATTTCATTAACCTCCTACCACAGTGAGATATATCTCTTGTGCTGATCCTCCAGTCTGCTTGGGTCTGTCAACTCCAGTCTGCTTGGGTCTGTCAAGGTGATTCTCCCAAAATTTGGTGTGAGACTTTTGTTTAGTCTTATTTGGAGGGGAATTTGGAAAATACAGGAGACTGGTTACCTTACTTCATCATCTTGGCACAGAAAGTTCAGTTTATAATACCTTAAAGTAAAAAGTAATTCCCCTGCTCAAATATTTTAATTAGTTCATTTTTGATTTTATTTTATCTGAGTTCATGATTTCTACCTTGCCTTTATTTTTAGTTCAGTTGGAGAATGATAGATTCCCATCCTTCCCCAAATGTATTTATTTTAAACAACATATTACTGGATTCTGGTTTTCTAATTCATTCTGCCATACATTTCCATTTTATGGGTAATTTAATCCCATTCACATTCATGGTTATCATTTATTGGGTATTTCTCTCCTCTCTATTTTTTTCTTTTTATTCTTTTTTGTCATCTTTATGTTGTATACCTTAATTTTTTTTCTTTTCCTTCTGACAGATTCAGAGATAATGATTTTGGCTATGCAAAATGAAAAAGAAAATACATTAACAAACAGAGATATACAAAAGTGAATTAAGCTGACATGATAGTAAGTTCCCAACTGTAGAGATCTGTAAGTGCAGACTGTAATAATTCTTAGCTATAGTTGATTCTTGTTAGTTTTTGGATGCCATAGATGAAGTTATGTGGTATAGTAGAAGAAATGCTACATTAGAAAATTTACATTTAGATTCCACATTCTCTCTATATATAATTGGGGCTAGTCATTTTATCCCTCTTAGTCTTACCTATCTCACCTAAAAATTTAGAGGAAACTCAAACTATTAATTCTTTGTAAATTTTCTTAATGATAGACATTCTTCTTTCTGTTATCTCTGGAATTTGAAGTAGGTATATGTGTTAAAATGCAGACTTTGATAGATACAAGAAATTTGACCTTTGACTACTCTGACAATTAGGATATGTCTAAAATACTAAACTGTCAAGTAAGCAAATTTACAAAAAATCAAGTCACTCCCCAATCAACAAATGGCTGAGGGACATGAATAGGCAGTTTTCACACAATGAAATCAAAACTATTGTCAACATGGAATTTAGGAATCCCAAACTTGAGGCCTAGTGGGATCTGATGAACCCCAATTTTAGATTTAGCTTGTAGATTGGAGACCCCCAAAAGCTTGTCCTTGTTTCCAGTTCCCATGGAATCTATCCTGAAGGGAAATGATAATTCTGGTTGGGTGAGATAAGCATATGCTAAGGACTTTCTTTGTTTTAGGTAGTGTCCCCTATTGTATTAAAACCTTTCTCAGGAAGGTCAGACATGGGCATGAACCATCCTTTAGTATCATCCATTGCAAGCATCCCCTTCTCTTGCACCCTAGCTTCTAGCTTGATTGTATCTTGTCAGTGTAGTTTGAACACTCCCATTTTCCTTGTAGCCATAGTGATGTCAATCATCTTTCCCTGCCCCTGGATTTCCAAAGGGTATAGAGGTTCCCCAAGTTCTTTTGTTCCCCGGAGTCCATCCTGAGTTGGTGGCACTCCCAGGGGCTAGTGACCAGGGCATCTTGACTCTGTGCAGTCATGGGAAGCAGCTCTGTTGTTGTATTAGTAGCGCTAACCCCTTTTCCCTTGATTAAAGAGTGATTTTGATTATTTAATAGTTCTGCATTTTTTCTAGTTGACACTATCAACAAGCACATGAAAAAGTGTTCTAAATGCCTTCTGATTAGAGAAATGCAAATTAAAACAACTATGAGGTGCCACCTTACACCTAGCAAAATGGTCAATATGGCAGCAAAAAAAATAATAAATGTTGAAAGGGATGTGGCAGAATTGGAACACTAATACACTTCTGGTGGAGTTGTGGTTTGGTCCAATCATTCTGGAGGGCAATTTGGAACTATGCACAAAAGGCTTTAAAAGAATGCCTACCCATTGACCCAGTCATACCACTGCTGGGTTTGTACCACAAAGAGATAATAAGGGAAAAGACCTTTAAAAATATTTATAGCCTTGCTCTTTGTGGTAGCAAAAATTTGGAAAATGAGAGGATGTCAATCAATTGTGGAATGGCTGAACAAATTGTGGTATATATTAGTGATTAGTGATGGAATATTATTGTGCTAAAAGGAAAAAAAGATCTGGAGGAACTCCATGTCACCTGGAAAGACCTCAAAGAATAGATGCAGAGCAAAATGAGCAGAACCAAGAGAACATTGTAAACAGAGACTGATACATTATGGCACAATCCAATGTATATTCAGTGACCCAGGACTATCCAGAGGAATTTATGAGAAAGAACATAATCCACATCTAGAGGTAAGAATTGTGGAGAGAGAAATGCAGAAGAAAAACATATGAGTGATCTTGTAGCACAGTTCAATAGAGATATGATTGGGATTTTGATGTTTAAAGATCACTCTACTGCAAATATGAATAACATGGAAATAGCTTTTGAACAATGTCAGCTCCAATGGGAGGAAAGAGCAAGGGTATAGGGGTTGGGATCACAAATCTTGTAATAATCATGTAATATTGTAATGTAAAATCATGTAATATTCTAAATTAAAAAAGGAAAAAAGATATCAAGAAAGTACTTTGTATATCTTAAATTTCATATAAATATCAGTTATTATACTAATATGCTGATAGCCACCGATTATATCTATACCAATTAATATTATTAATATAACATCATGAGTAAAATAAGTTTCTGTAGGAGTTAGCTCTTATTCACTACTAACACCAGGAGTAAATTATGATTTTGATTTAAGATTAGATCTTTTTCTTCATATGAATACTTAGACTTTCAAAGATATATTGATTTTCTGGATATTTTCTGAGGAGATATGGATCTTATATACATTTGAAGTCTTTTCATACCAAATAGTAATAGGTAATAAATGATTCTTCTATCAATGAATAAAGGGAAAATGCATGAGAAGAATGGAAATAGGATGATGTCTGAAACATAATTTTTTTAATGTTAACATTATTGGAGAATTAACACACATTGATGATTTTGCCTTCATTTTAAACAAATAAATTACATTCTCCAGAACAAAAAAGTAAAATTTGAAGAGAAAGAATTGTTTTGTGAACTGATTACCCCTACTATTTTAAGGTCATTGAGTTGTGGTTACTTCTTTTACACTGTTGCTAAGGAAACATTGTACTTCTCCCATAATCACACTTACCTGTTCCCCAAAACATTACACTCCTAATGTGTTTTTCTTGGGTTTAGTTATATCTTTTAAAAAATTATTCTTAATTCCCTCTCAGAATATAATTTTAATTTTCAACAGTATCTGTACCTTGAATATAACAAATATCACTGGAAGGAACCAGACAAGTACATTTTGTTTTGTGAGAAAGTGAATATATTTAATTGTGTTTTTTTAGCTCAACCATTAGAAACAGTGCCAGGCTGTTAGACATGGAAGACTGCTTAATCCCAGTTTTGTCCCCAACAGGGGTCTCAAAAGACCTGGTTGCCAGGAAACACAGAACCAAAGGTATCTCAATAGGCACTAACAGATTATGATTGTTTTCAGAGGAACTCTCCCTATCTTTAATTGCTCTAAGAAGTCTATGATAACATGTTTATCTGTTTCCATCTATGCAGCATTTGCTTGTTTTCTATTTATCTCTGTAGTTACATGAAGCATTTTTACTGCTCTGCTGGGCACCTTAGAATCAATTCCATTATTTCTATTGTCTTGTATTAATATATTCAGTGTAGCCAATTAATCTGCACCCTATTAAAATTCCTTAAAATGAAACTATTTCTTTGACATTGAATTTTGTTTTGTTTTTATAGTCTAAGTTTTTTTATTGAAAAATGCCTGAATATTAATAAATATATACTCCTTTATCATGCCTGGCTTCTTGCAAAAATTTAAATATTATTTACCAGAATCATCAACAGATTTTTTTACAGCTTCAGTATATTTCCAGATGGTGTGTAATCACCATTCCTTTTAAAATATGTTTTTATAATGGTGACAATTAAGAATTATTTTTCTTGATTTGAATAGAGTATACATAATAACTGAAAATGGTCAAGAAAATGGTTGGCAACAGAGGTGAACTAAACTATTTTTTTGTACAACAAAGGTAGAGGTGTAGTGGGTATGGGGAACCTATGTATAGCAGAGATTAAATCATATTCATTCGTTGCTTTTTAGAAAAAAACTCATTTAAATGTTTCATTGGGAGATAAGAAAATTGACTTCTTTTTGTATTCTGGCACATCATTTCTTCAGAGAGAATTCTGTACCTGCCAAATGCTATTTTAAATAACAAAATGATATATTCTGAATATTTAAAAAATTTACTGTTTGCAAAGAAATTGAATCAAAATTAAAATGAGCATTTCCCATTTTCTGGGAAATTTTAATATGTAAAAGAAAAACTGGGTTACCACCAGAGGAAAAAAAAACAAATAGATTCCCCTAGGATTCCATAATATTGATGTCAAACATTTTAAATGTAATTACCTCTGTAGTTATTAATTATGTGCAGATATAGCTAAATATAATCAATTTTCTCATTATTTCTATCTACTAAACTAATTTAAATGGTTAATTTTATATGCAAATAAATACATTCCACCTAAAGAAATAGGAAATGTTAAGCAATACTCATCTGCACCAATCACAATTATATATGAAAATTGCAACATATCTAATTAAAAAAACTAATTGGCAACCACAGAAATGTGACACTATGGTGGATAGTTTTCTGTCAGAGGTAGAGGTATCAGAGCCTGTCTAGGATTCAGATTTGGGTGCCCTCTCAGAGGTGGATTACTCAGAGTACGTCTAGATAGGGTTCGAGTGCCCTCTCCTTCACCTTCTTTATTCTTAGCATAATAAAACATGTTATTGTGGGCATTAATATGTTATTAATGATTAGACTGTTCCATGGACCCGGGTGGCTTAGAGCCTTATCTGCTACACCTTCTCACTGATGTTTCTCCAAAGATTCTTTTACTGTCTGTGGTTCCTGCCTTTAAAAGATGTTACCAGCTTAAATTAAAACACACTCATTCTACCATCAGTAGATGAGGTCCTTCCAAGCCCAAAGTTTTCTCTGCTCTCTCATTTTCCCTCACCCTTACCTGAAGAATTCTGGGTCCCAGTTCTGCCCCCCATGGGGGGCATCTTACAATTTTGCTGACTATATTCTCATAATATTTACATGTCATACATGAGTTGTAGATACACATATGTATGATTAATTTGAAATGTGGCAATATCATGTATGTTTTAGTGACCAAGTAAGGTTCCTAATTTTTAGGAAAAAATGTGCAATTAACTCATGTTTATAATGTATTAAAAAACAAAAACAAATGGAAAGAAGATCGAGATCACTTATACTATATTTATTTCTACAAAGCAAAATAATTTGATACACCTCGTAGGAAATACTTGCTGTGCTGATCTGATGTTCAAAACCTTGCAGTCTTTGAATTAATGGGCAATGGATATTTCAAAGAATGAAATTATAGCTTTTGAACCATAGTGAAGTTGTGAATACATTTGATGAAATGAGGGAGCTGAAAATAAAGTCAAAATAATCAGTAATTTGGTTGTTTCGGTTTAAGTGAAATATAGATATAACTTTGGTGTTTTTGATGAGCAATCTATTTATCCGCAAATATTAATGGATGCCAATTGATTCTATATAGGCAGAGTTTTAGTGTGACAATGATTGTTTTTTTTTAATCAGGTTTTGTTGTCATAAGTAAATAAATAGGGCAGCATGGGGCAGCACAGATGGTTATATGATGCCCTTGCATAATGGGAAAAAAAAACACAGAAAGAGCCAAGTTGGTGAAAATCTGTGAAAAGGAGGTACAGAAAGTTAAGGTGTGCCATGCCATCTGTTCTGCTGGAAATATATCTTACTATAAAGTCAGGAGTATGTGGTTAAACCTCATAATCTGTGCCAAAAGCCTGTTGCCTTTTGTGTGGGCCCAGAAATATTTTGTAATCCAGGAGGTCATAAGAAAGTTAAAGTATAGTTATGTGCAAAAGCCTGGTCCCTTTCCAAGTCTGAAATTGTCTATCATCCTCCATATTAGCATAAACAGATGGCTCCTGGGTACTTGGAAAAATATTAGGAAAAAAAGTATTATCCCTTTCCAAAGTGAGGTTGGCTCATGATCAAAATGTAATTAGAGTATAAGCTCATTGGGTAGAGATAATGGGTGGTTATTCGCTATACAGCATCGGTAGTACCATTGGAAAACCTCCTAAAGAATTTAGTTACTGATTTCTATGAAATATATTGCGTTTGTTTTTAATGATTTAAAGTTTGAATTTTGAACTAGTACTTCTTTTATATTACATTTTATGTTATATTATATTCTTATATTTCTTTATGCTATAACTTAGCTTCTGGTACAAGCATAAATCTGTTAGTTCTTCAATGACATACCTTTTGCAGGTTGTCATTCAGCACAAGAATCTTCTTTAGCCTTTTGGCCTTTGATAGGGAAAGAGACAGCTTATAATCTGTAATAATAATAGTGATAATAGTAATAGTAATGATAATGATAACAATAATAATGATGATGATGATGATGATGATGATGATGATGATGATGATGATGATGATGGAGATGGAGATGCAAAAGTAGGCAAAAATGTTAACTATACTTGGAGGCCCTGGCCCTTTAAACAGGTCAGTTGTCAAGTTCAGGCAGGTTTTTCCTCTTTGTACACCTCAATAGAATAAAGAGCTGAATTTTAATAAAGCAAGATGAATGTAGAGGAAGGATAAGTTTCCAGCAGAATAAAGTTTTAAATGTTACTCTATTCATATCCTGAATTTTATCAAGGAAAACATTTTTCAGAGACCTTAACTATTAGAAGTGATATGAGACTATTAGCCCTATTTACATCTTTTCTCTCCTCCCTTGACTTGGCAAGATTTTACATATTCATTCACATGTATTTGAGCCTCAGGAAATGCTTCCTGGGCAGCTTCTGTTAAGTAGTGTATATATAGCAGACATTTTTTGAATTATTTGAATAATCCTACTTAAATGCTTAAAAGAGCTATTTGGGAAGTAATTGGGCTATCTCTTTAGCCTAGAGAATCAGTAGGATATACGACCTTCATGTTGAGAGATAAAACGGACATCATGATTTCTTGTCAGTGTAATTTAATATGGAGTTGTTCCCAGTAACTTGAATTTAATAGAGAAGATAGGAACTCTAAAGAAAGGACAAAGAAAAATTAGGGTGTTTCACCAAAGAAGAGAATTAGGTTTCATGTATGTAGAAAAAAAAAGAAAAAGAAAAAACATTTCAGGAATTCCCATGCTATACTCATTTAAGGAAAAAGAAAGTAGATTATGTGGTATTTATAAATACAAGGAATTTTTAAAAAAAGTCATTGTTTTTAATCTATAATTATACTTTCTTTCAATTAGGTTCTTAAATTTATTTTGAACAACAAGCATATTTTCTTTTTAATATTCCCTTTCTATGCCTTGGAGAAGTTCTACAATGAGAATACTCTCTCCTGATTGGGTGGTTGTCTCTCGAACCGAGGAAGACAATTGTCTTTGTGCGTTTTTGTGCACAAAGACACCTATGCTTGAAGATTTAAGTGGAAAAGTCTATGCACAGAGACAGTCCCACACTCTCGGCGTTGGAAGCCTGGGTCCATTGGCAGGATAAGTTGTTACACCTGGAGACTTCCTCAGCTGTATTGGATGGCCGTGTTGTCTTTTGTGCTCCAACACACCCTAAGCACTCCACAGTGCCTTGCTGCATCGCCATCTCAGCCATTGAACCTTCTTGTTGGTTTCTTCTGCCTGTTCCACCGAAGCAGTCTTCACATGCTGGGTGAGCAAAGCCCTAGTTCACCAGGGGTCGACGTCGACCTGATGGCTACCCTCACAAGGTTTAACCGGCCTGTCGAAGCCATTGCCCGGGGTGTGGCTGCTGCCGCATGCTAGCAGCTACTAGGAGCCACAAGTGAGAGCTGGGTGTCAGGTGAGGGTCTGAGGCTGGAGAGCTGCCCTAGAAGGGTATGACAAGCCCTCCATACCAGAGATAATACCCTTCCCTGAGCACCCCATACACCCCTTTCTCTCCTGATTAGTAACTATTTAAATGGACCACTATTTCAGGAATTACCTCAACTATGTTCCACTCCTATTCCTCTCCAATCATACTTTGTATTTTAGCTCCACTTTTTGAGTTGCCTTTCCCCTATTAGAATGTAATGTCCTGAAAGTCATAAGATGTTTTAAGTATTTGTATCTAATTCCAACATTGTGAAGAGGGTTTGGAATTGAATAAATTCATAATAAATACTTTATCATCTATCTATCTATGTCTACCTGTCATCTATCTGTCTGGTAGATTTGTATGTAACTATGTGTATACTGTACATTTTAAAATTAATATACAATAACTCCAAATACAATATTTAGTAAGATTCATTAATAAAAAAGCTAGAGTAAAAAGGGAGCTAACTCAAGCCCAGGTCTCGAGAGAAGAGAGAGAAAAAAGGAGATTTCCAGAACTATATAAAAATGTGACCACACAAAGTGGTGGAGAGAGCAGAGGAATTTTGGGAAATACTAAAGGAATTCTGGGGAATGTAGTTCAATGGTAGAAAATTTCCACTTATAAATTCCTTGCTGTGATCCTTTTGGGAGACCACTCTCCCCAAAGAGATCATTTTAAATATAATAAACTTATTAATTGCAATGATTTGTGGATAAAAGGAAAAGAAAACAAAACCAATGATTGCTACATTGACAAAAAGCCAATTATGGGGTAGTCCCCTTTGGCAATAGGGTGTACATTCAAAACAAATGCATTCAACCCTCCATAGTTCAATTTAGCACATCCCAAAATTCACTCTGGATCTTTTGGTACAGTGTGTGGTCACTGCAGGCATCTTCATGGTGCCTTCTCCAAACAGAATCCAACCCATTGGATTCTGGGAAGTAGCAAGTTTCTTATTCTAAATTAGGTTCAAGTTCAAATAAAAGTTAACAATAACATAGTCCTACCTGAGGAGGATAATAACACCCTCCCCAGGAGGATACAGGGATACATTTAGGAATCACACAGGGATACATTGTCAAGTCATAAGGCATATGAATCAAGTATCAAAAGCAACAAAGAATGCAAAGAAATTTTAAAAAATAACCTTTGAGTAAAATCTAGAATATAAAAACCATGAAAAATTCTGTGAAGAAGGAAAAAAAAGTCACAAATAGCAAAGGTTCTTATAGCAATCCATGACCCATAAGCCTGCAGTGAAAAATTACTCACTAATCTAATTTAGCAGTGTGGACTACAGTAAATAGCCACATCATGAAAGAAAATAGAAAAAGAGATTAGATCTCAAAACAAATGGGAAATAGCATTCCTTGATTTGACCATTTTCTTCAATTTCCAGGATAATGGAGCCAAAACAATCTATGTTATGTACTTGATATAGTGTGTGGTACAAGGATGTCCTGCATTTAACACATGTTAAACAACCATAACCTCGTCTCACATATGATCAAGTTATTGAGTTCTTTTCTCCTCAGAATATCATCAATCCCCATAAGATTGGTTTGGTTTCTTTTACCTTTTGTGCTTGCTTCACACTTTGAAGGTCAACTTCTGTGCTCCTTTGTGGTCCATTTCTCCTTGGATTTGACATATTCATCAAGCAAAGTCTCATAATATTTAAGCAACTAGTGGCAGGTTGCCAAAGTTCAAAGCTTTTTGGGTACACATTTATATGCCAGGAAAATGGACATCTTAGCTTATTCTATTGCAAAAATCAAAAGAGGTAAAAAAATTTTCTCAATACTGGTAACATATCCTTCAAAAGAGAAAATGAGACAAAAATGCATATACTCTATTGCACATATCAGGAAGAAAAATAATTTTAAAAATATTTTAAAAATAAAAAATATATAGCTTACAATCGGTGACACACTGTGTCAGTGAAAGAAAGGTAGAATACCTAGATTTCTCACCCCCCAAAATGAGTTACATTTCCTTTTTAACTTGGCCATGAACCACTCTGTTAGTGCAAAAGATTTTCACAAAGTAACAGCTTTACAAAACAATATTACAGTAGATAATGCACATTTAAAGAAGTACCAAAATTCCCAAAATTCACAATAGCCCAGGTAATGACAACAGCAAACAAACCTAGTATTGTATTGGATTCACATGAGTTGCTGTATAACCTCTTAATTTATGACATTTAAAAAAAATCAAACAAAACTATGAACTTATGGATAATTGTCACAAGTTCTACAGATGTATCAAGTCTTTCAACCTTGGCAAAGATATTTTTAACAGCCTTTTACTGTCATCATTTCAAAATTTGTCAGAAGAGCCTAGAAAAAACACAAACCTCTGTATTGCTGATGAAAACCTTTATGGGTCTAAAGCATCATCAAGAATCTAGATCATTCTGGTGGAAGTAGATTAAACTGAGGAGTTAAAATGCAGAAGCTACATTAGACTTCATGCTTTATTTAAAACTTTCATGGAAAGAACTTCTATTTTGTTCTCTACCTTTAATTCAATATTCTTTATGATATGCACAAAGAATGTTGGATGGATATATATATATATATATATATATATATATTCAGAAGCTACTAGTTATCTAAAATAATTTGTGAAAACCCCTTAAAATTAATTTAAATTCTCAGCTCATTGAATTTTCCAAATGTTTTATACAGGTTGTAACCAGATTTGATGGAGTCCATCCACCATCATCTATGTGACAATTAACAAGGGCAAAAAGAAAGAAAAGGCTGAATAAGCAATATGTAACCTTGGTGGATTAGGTGACAAATCTCAGTATTCCTAAGGACTTACGGTTTTTTCCATGAAAGAGGGTTTTTGGAAGTTGACAATGGGCTTGTGCAATGATATTTTGTTCTTCAGCAAAGTCATAGGGGAAAGGTGCAAATCCAGATCATGTAAAAGAATATATCTAATAGACAAAACACAGTAGCTTAAAATGATTCAGTGTAATAGAATTGTATTGATTAGATTAATATATGAATTTAAAAGTAAACTAAACCTTAATACAATCAGCAAAGTACAATAAGCAATGGCAGGGTATAGGTAGTGAATTCAAAAATCCTTTTCTCTAGTTGCAATAGACTTTTTCTCTACTTGAAGAGGAAACAAAACTCAAAAAGTTAACATCAATAAACTTCCAAATCACTTTAAGATTCCTTCCCCTCCCTAGAATTGTCATCCATTCAGATTCCTTTCATCATACATCTGGGATCTCCCATAGTGAGGGAGAATTCTGCACTTAACATAGTATGGAGGAATCCCAAATGTGATGTATTATAGAGACTAGACACACCCAAATGATAAGGGGGGGGGGGGTGTGGGGAGATGAATTTCTCCCCTGAATCTCAGAATGATTCCATCTAATCCAAGGACCAGTTACTACCCAGGAAGGGTAGGAAGAAAAAACATCCTACAAGTGGGAGCTGTTTGAGATAGGTCATGTACTGCTCTTTCATAGAGTGAGTCATGTTTGCAATTCCACTTCCTGTTTGGAAGAATAACCTTCCTTCCCTTTCCTGCTTGGGTGCTACCTCAGTCCCCTCCCCCACAGGCAAAGCATGGAAGTCTATCTGGGTTAGCCAAACTGGGGTAGGGGTAGGTGTGTCCACCTGCGGAAAAGCAGCTAGTGCAGACTCAAAAAACCCATGTTAGGTATGTGTGGAGGTTATACTTCACCCTCCTCAGGAAAAAAAAGAAACAAAGTTACTTCTAAATGACTCTCAAAACATCAGAAAATCAGATGCAGACTGTAGTAGCTCATGAACAGTAGAAATAGCAAAGAACCTCCACGCAGTGTCTGGTAAAACCTGGAGGCAGAGGTGGCAGCAGCAGTAGCTTGAGGTAGAAGGATCAGCAGCAGGAATGGCAGTGGGAGAAAACATGGCTTGCAAAATTCTATTATCATTATTATTTTATTTAAATGAGTAGAAAATATATGGAACTCACAATTCTAAGAGTGAGTACAGAATAAAAATCAGTCCAATAGAAGCATAATTAATTTTTTTAAATAAAAAATTATTAAAGATCTAGATTTTTTGAGGTCCAACTATTAGAAGAAAACCACTCAAATCTCTTCACAAACCTCCCCTTAGTGCTTTTGTCAGAGACAAAATTCCTCAGGAACTCAATGGTTATGGGAGATTTTACAGTGTGCTTCAACATTTCTTTTTTTATGTTTTATTTAGTCAATTTAGAACATTATTCCGTGGTTACAAGAATCATATTCTTCCCCTCCCCTGCCCCACCCTTTCTCATAACCAACATGCAAATCCACTGGGTTTTACAAGTGTCTTTGGTCAAAATTTTGTTGTTGATGATTACACTAGGATGATCATTTGGAGTCTAGATCCCCAATTATATCCCCATCAACTCATGTAATCAAACAGTTGTTTTTCTTCTGTGTTTCTGTTCCCACAGTTTTTCCTCTGAATGTGGATACTGTTAATTCTAATAAATCCCTCTGAGTTGTTCCGGAAAACTGCATTGCCACTAAAGGAGAACTACATTACATTCAATTGTACCACATTATATGATTCTCTGTGTAAACTATTCTCCCAGTTCTGCTCGTTTCACTCTGCATCAATTCCTGGAGGTCATTCCAGTTCCCATGGAATTCCTCCACTTTATTATTCCTTTGAGCACAATAGTATTCCATCTCCAACATATATCATAATTTTTTCAGCCTTTCCCCAATTGGAGGGCATGCCTGGTTTTCCAGTTTTTTGCCACCACAAATAACGCAGCTATGAATATTCTTGTGCAGGTCTTTTTCCTTATTATTTCTATGGGGTATAAACCCAATAATGCTATAACTGGATCAAAAGGCGGACAGTATTTTAACACCCTTTGGGCATAGTTCCAAATTGCTCTCCAGAATGGTTGAATCAATTCACAACTCCACCAGAAATACATCAATGTCCCAACTTTGCCACATCCCCTCCAACATTCATTACTTTCTGTTGCTGTCATGTTACCCAATCTACTAAGTGTGAGGTGATACTTCAGAGTTGTTTTGACTTCCATTTATCTGATTATAAGAGATTTAGAACACTTTTTATATGCTTATTGATACTTTTCATTTCTTTATCTGAAAATTGGCAATTCATGTTCCTTGCCCATTTATCAATTGAAGAATGGCTTGATTTTTTGTACAATGGATTTAGCTCTTTGTAAATTTGAGAAATTAGACCTTTCTCAGATGTTTTTGTTATGAAGATTTTCCCCCAATTTGTTGCTTCCCTTATGATTTTGGTTGCATTGGTTTTGTTTGTACAAAAACTTTTTAACTTAATGTAATAAAAAAATATTTATTTTATATTTTGTGATTTTTTCTAACTCTTGCCAAGTCTTAAAATCTTTGCTTTCCCAAATATCTGACATGTATACTATTCTGTGTTCACCTAATTTACTTGTAGTTTCCTTCTTTATATACAAGTTATTCAACATTCTGAATTTATCTTGGTGTAGGGTGTAAGATGTTGATCCAAACCCAATCTTTCCCATACTGTCTTCCAATTTTCCCAGCAGTTTGTATTAAATAGTAGATTTTTGTCCCCAAAGCTAGGATCGTTGAGCTTATCATAAACTGTCTTGGTGATGTCACTTACCCCATGCCTATTCCACTGATCCTTCTTTCTGTATCTTGACCAGTACTGTATTGTTTTGATGACCCCTGTTTTATAGTATAGTTTGAGATATGGTACTGTGAGGCCACCTTTTTCACATTTTTTTCCATGATGGCCCTGGATATCCTTGATCATTTGTTATTCCAAATGAACTTTTGTTATGGTTTTTTCTACCTCATTCAAATTTTTGTGATAGTTCAATGGGAATGGCACTAAATAAGTGAATTAGTTTGGGAAAGATTGTAATTTTTATTATGTTAGCTCATCCTACCCATGAGCAAACAATGTTTTTTCCAATTGCTTAGATCTTGTTTTCATTGTGTGAAGAGTGTTTTGTAGTTGTGTTTATATGGTTCCTGTGTTTATCTCGGCAGATAGATTCCCAAGTATTTTATATTGTCTAAGGTGATTTTAAATGGAATTTCCCTTTCTAATTCTTGCTGCTGGGATGTATTGGAAATATGTAGAAATACTGATGACTTATGCGGGTTTATTTTGTACCCTGCAACTTTGCTAAAGTTGTTTATTATTTCCACTAGCTTTTTAATTGATTCTCTAGCATTCTTTAAGTAGACCATCATATCATCTGCAAAGAGTGATAGCTTGGTTTCCTCATCACTTATTTTACTCCCTTCAATTGCTTTTTTCTTCTCTAATTGCTACTGTTAGTGTTTCTAGTACAATGTTAAATAATAGAGGTGATAATGTACATCCTTGTTTCACTCCTGATCTTATTGGGAAGGCTTATAGTTTATCACCATTGCAGATTATGTTTGTTGATGGTTTTAGATATGTACTGTTTATTATTTTTAGGAAAGGCCCTTCTATTTCTATTCTTTCTAGTGTTTAGAATAGGAATGAGTGTTGTATTTGGTCAAAGACTTTTTCTGTGTCTATTGAGATAATCATCTGATTTTTTTTTTTGGTTTGCTTGTTGATATGATCAATTTTTTGGATGGTTTTCCTAATATTGAACCATGCTCGCATTCCTGGAATAAATCCCACCTGATTATAATGAATAACCCTTGTAATGACTTGCTGGAGTCTTTTTGCTAGTATTCTAATTAAGATTTTTGCATCTATATTCATTAATGAGATTAGTCCATTGTTTTATTTCTCTGTTTTTGACTTGCCTGGCTTTCGAATCAGTAACATGTTTGTGTCATAAAAGTATTCCATAGAACTCCCTCTTTGATTATTCTGTCAAATAGTTTGTATAATAGTGGGATTAGTTATTCTTTGAATGTTTGATAGAATTCACTTGTGAATCCATCTGGTCTGGGGGATTTTTTCTTATGGAGTTCCTTGATGGTTTACTCAATTTCTCTGTCTGATATGGGGTTATTTAGTTATTCTATTTCTTCTTCTGTTAATCTAGGCAATTTATATTTTTGTAAATATTAATCACTATCATGTATTGCTATATTTATTGTCATATAATTGGGCATAATAGTTTTTAATGATTCCCTTAATTTCATCTTCATTAGAGGTGAGGTCTTCCTTTTCATCTTTAATACTGTTAATTTGGTTTTCTTCTGTTCTTTTTTAATTAAATTCACCATTACTTTGTCTATTTAATTTTTTTCAAAGTATCAGCTACTAATCTTATTTATTAAATCAATAGTTCTTTGACTTTCAATTTCATTTATTTCTCTTTTAATTTTTAGGATCTCAAATTTACTTTTCATCTGAGGATATCTAATTTGAATACTTTTTAGTTTTTTAATTTGCATGCCCAATTCATTGACCTCTACCATCCCTAATTTGTTAATGTATGAACTCAAGGATATAAATTTCCCCTTACATACTGCTCTGGCTACATCCCATAGATTTCGAAAAGATGTCTCATCTTCGTCTTTTTTTTTCAATGAAATTATCAATTATTTCTATGATTTGTTCTTTAACTGATTTTGGAGAATCGTATTATTTAATTTCCAATTAATTTTTGATTTGCCTATCCATGTACCCTTACTAATTATTATTTTTATTGCATTTTGATCTGCTCTTTTGTAATTATTTGCAATGTTTTTATTCCCTAGCATATGGTCAATCTTTGAGAATGTTCTATATGCTGCAGAAAAGTAGGTGTATTCTTTTTGTCCCTATTTATTTTTCTCCACACCTACTAAGTCAAATTTTTGTAAGATTTCATTAACTTCTCTTACTTCTCATTTATATTTTGGTTTGATTTATCTAGTTCTGATAGAGGAAGGTTCAGGACTCCCCCAGTATATTTTTCTATCTATTTTATCCTTGACCTCCACTACTATTTCCTTTAGGTATTCGGATGCTATGTCATTTGGTACATATATGTTGAGTATTGATATTTCCTCATTGTCTATACTCCCTTTTATCATGATGTAATTAACTTCCCTATCTCTTTTGACTAGATCTTTTTTTACTTTGGCTTTGTGAGATATCATGATTGTGACTCCTGCCTTCTTTTTCTCAGTTAATGGCCAATAGATTTTGCTGCTCCCTTTTACTTTTATCCTGTGTTTGTCTACCTGCCTCATGTGTGTTTCTTGTAGACAACATATGGTAGGAATTTGGTTTCTAATCCACTCTGCTATTCACTTGCATTTTCTGGGTGAGTTCATTCCATTCACATTCAGAGTTATGATTACCAGCTCTGTATTTCCCAACATTTTGATTTCCACTCCTAGCCCTGCTCTTTTTTCTTTCCTTATTTCTTTCTACAACAGGATTTTGTTTTTAATTGGTCCCCCTAATTCCCACCCTTATTTTAATTCCCTTTCTCCCCCCTCCCTTCTCATTCTCCTCTTATTTTCTTTATTTGTTTCTTTTCCCATATTTTTTAGTATTAATCTTTTTTACCTGTGGTTTTGTATATATAGAGATAGACAGATATACATATAAATATTTATGCATACATATATCTATATACACATTTATGTCTTGGCATTTGATCCTATACAGTTTGTCACTTTGTACTCTAAGTATTTAGGTTCTAGCTACCCAGATGATAATAACAATTTTTAGAGTTACCAATATCCTCATTTCGTGGAGGCATACATACATACATACATACATACCAATCATTTTAACTTATTAGATCACATAATAAAAAGGGTTCTTTTTTGTTGTTTTTCCCCTTTTATTAATTATTTTTTGGTGATTCTCTTTAGTTCTCTGTTTGGGCATCAAATTTTCTGTTCAAGTCTGGTCTTTTCTATATGAATGCTTGGAAGTCTTCTATTTTAATAAATCACCATACTTTCCCCTACAAGATTATAGTCAGTTTTCTAGGTAGTTGATTCTTGGTTGTAGACCTCATTCCCTTGCTTTCTGGAATATCATATTCCATGCCTTTTGGTCCTTCAGTGTAGATGCAGTCAGATCCTTTGTTATCCTCACTGTAGTTCCATGGTATCTGAATGACTTCTTCTTAGAAGCTTGCAATATTTTTTTCTTGGTCTGGTAGTTTTAATTTGGCTATAATATTCCTTGGTGCTGTTAGTTGGGGATTAAGTACAGGAGGCAATCTTTCAATGTGGATTCTTTCAATCTCCACTTTTCCCTCTTGCTCTAGAATGTCAGGGCAGTATTGTTGGACAAATTCCTGTAGAATGATATCCGGCTTTGTCTTTTGTTATGGTCTTCCAGTAGACCAATGATTCTTAAGTTGTCTCTCCTGGATCTTTTTCCTAAATCTTATGTTTTGTGGATGAGGTGTGTTATATTTTCCTCAATTTCTTCATGCTTTTGATTTTGCTTTATAGTTTCCTGCTGCCTTGGGTATTTGCTTGCTTCTAGTTGTTGTATTCTAGTTTTTAAAGACTGAATTTCATCCCTGGCTTTTTGGTGATCCTCATCCTTTTGGTCTGATTTTCTTTGGAGTTCATTTTTCATCTTCTTGGCCTAATCTTTCATCTTCTTTGCTTCATTTTCAAGCTCATTAATTTTGGCTTTCAAGACACTATTTTCTGTTTCCAGATGACATATTTTGCTTTTTACATTCCTTTCCCAATTTTCTTCAGTCTCTCTTAATTGTTTTTTGAATTGTATTTTGAGTTCTTCCAAAAATTGTGTCCAATTTGCTGGAGTTTCTGTGTTTTTGCTTGGTGTTCCTTGAACTTCCTCTGTTTTGTTTGCTCTTTGTTCACTGTGTAGATAGAAACTATTATAACTTCTGTTTTCTTTTTTTGTGGTTTACTCATACCCCCTTTTCCCCCCTCTGTCATTGACTGTAGTCTTGCTCCTCTCAATTTTTTCTGGATCTGTGAATTGGAGTGTTCTGCTGTTTGGTCAGGTAGTCTGATCTTCCCTAGATTACAGCAGAAGCTGAGAAGGAGCAGGGCTTCTCACCCTGTGGTTAAGGTTGTTGCCTGTAGTTTATTGCTGCTTTGACCCATGAAGCTCAGTCAGAGAGGTTCTCAGATAAGTCTGTGTTGAAACTTGAGCTTCTCTGCCCTCTGAGGGCTTCTTATCTGCCCTTATTGATGAGATTCATCCAGGGCGAAGAATCTGATCTGCAAAACTGGCTGTGCCCTGAGGCCAAAACCTCCAGAAAGTGAGGGGCAAGATTAAGCATTTTGCCTGAGACTTGGCTGCCTGCTCTGTGCTGCCTCTATGCTGCCTGTGTTCTATGGCCTGGGCCTGGCACAGCTTTGCTGGTAAGGTTCTCCCTCTGAACTAGGGCACTTACCAGCCTATTGATTCTAGTCACCCCTGGAATTTTTGATACCTCTAAGTAGCCATCTTGACTGGAAGTCTTGCTGTCACATTTTAAAGAGAGATTATAATCCTTTACTTGAGGGAAGATAAAGAGATCATGGTAATGGTGACCATTTGCTACACTAAAATTATATACTACTTCCCTCATACATAAACCTAAATATTACTAGTCAAAAGGAACATTTTGTTCAGAGAAAAAAAGAATTGGTCTTTGGTCATTATCCTTTTTGTGTACCCAAGTTTACTCTTCCCTAGAAGTACAAACTATACAATAATTAATCATCCAAGTAATGAACAAAAAGTATTGAGGAAAAAATATACACACATAGCTCTGTCTCTCTCTCTCTCTCTCTCTCTCTCTCTCAATATATATATATATATATATATATATATACATATATATATATATATATGTGTGTGTGTGTGTGTGTGTGTGTGTGTGTGTGTGTGTGTGTGTGTGCGTATGATTTTACCAATCTCTAGGCAAGTTGCTATGGGTAGATCAGATGAAAACAATAAGTGTGTTATATGTATATTATAACATGTATACACATACATAGACATATGTGTATATATAAGTAGATGTGTTTATAATCTCATGTAATTAGTCCCATGCATGATTGGGTTCTCAGGCAGGCAAAAATATTTCTTGTGGAGTTTGTTATACCAGCTGTCCTTTTAACCACCATGGTGCAGTATGGAGAAAGTCATAAAAGATCTAACAATTTACATTGGTATACAGAGTTGAAAAATATCATCATGTTCCATAATTACAGTTATTTTAGACATCATCATTGATGTAGAACATAGTTCAGGCCAAAGAAGAGTGGTTATTATGCTAATGACTTTGATAATTATTTTTTCCCTTATATTCCTCAGTTTGAGTCTAATCAGAAATATTTTGTTCCAGGAACTTAGATGACCGAGTTGGGAACATTTTCACCTCATCCAAACACATATCCCAAAACACACACACACACACACACACACACAATATAAGAGGGAAAAAGGGTTATTTTATAAAAAGTTTGGACTGGATTATTTTAAAATAATGTTGCCAGGAATTTTAATTAATTCCAAGGGAATTTATTTACAATTTATTTACAAAATATAGAAAGAATGAAGTAAGAAAATCAGAGAGAGGATAGGGGAAGATATCTAACCTAAGCACTAAGTAATTTACTTCCAGCCCCTGGCACAGCCTAGACAGGGAGAATTAGTCCTTAGCCAGAGAGGCCTCAGCAAAGCCAAGGACCTGGGGAAGTCTCTCTCAAGAGATAGGTCTCTCCTGAGGCTAGTCTCTTCAGAAAATTCAAGAAAGGAGTCCAATTTTTCACTCACCATGTGTCAGTCCAAAGGGAGATATTCAAGCACAGTCTCACCAGGAAAGGTCTCAGGTCTAGTCAGCAGATTCTTCCCCATCCTCCAAATCAAACTCAGAACTATGGAGGAAGACAAAATCCAAGTTGAACTCTCTGAAAATCTCATATGATTTCCCCATGAATCTTAGATGATTCTCCTTGACAGAAAGTTGTAACTCTCTTTTAAAGACTTCCCCTAATTTTACGTCTACCAATCACAGTTGAAGCTTTGCTTTAGGAATGTCCAGGGGCAGTTAGTTTAATTCTGATTCTCCATCCACTATTGCACACGTGGGTCACAGACCTTGCCACTAAATGATTAAGTGGGATGTTTACACTTTTGGTGATTAAATCTAAAAATGGGCAGATCTCCCCACTCAACTCTAAGTAGTGTGTTTACTCTTTTTTGTGATTAAGTCTAAAAATATTGGGAGTTTAATTTTCACAAACAGGGGAGAGTTAAATTTAACCTTCACAATAATTTTTAAATGCCTCAAAATGAAGAAAATCAAGAGGAAACCAACTCACAGGGGTGAGAAGGGAGAATTGATTTGGACATATTACCCAGGTATCAACAGTATAGGGACCAGTCTAATGCACATGGCCTAGGAAAAGGAAACAGCAGAACTAGACTATTTGAGGAGTCCAGGAAAGATGTCCGTAATATTAACCCATAGAAAACATTACAGAAGGGGTTCAAGTGGTACTAACCTACCAAACATAGCCCCAGGGAAAGGTACCAGCCAGACAAGTGTTATAATTAAAATGGTTGATGTTGTAAACTGTAGTGAGTTAAAATGGTGGAAGATATAAATTGTGATAGATATAAGAGAGGGTGAGTAAATTTGACCACAGAAAATATGTTTCACTACATTGTCTTGGTTTTTAAATCAAATATAAGTTGGTTGCCAGGTAATATATTCCCAAATTATGAATATGCCCAAGTCAACTGGGTTTTTTAGAGAATTTAATTAATAATACAATGAAGAATTAAAGAAAAGGAGAAGGAGAGAGTAAAGGAATTAATGAAAAAAAATAGGTTGGCCAGGGCAGGCCTGGCCAACCCAGGCCTAAGTCTTAAGAGAGAAACCAGTCAGTTATCACTCACCATAAGATTTGTCTTAAGCAAGGATGTCTGGGGAACAGAATCTCCCCAGAGGGAGTTCCAGCCAGAGTCAGCCTCCCAAGGGACTTCTTCTCAAGAGATCTTCAAAGGGCCTCCTCCAAAAGGATCTATCTCCAAGGATCCAAGGATCTCCAAGCCTCTCCAAGCCTCCAAGGATCCCTTGCTCAAGAGATTCCTTTTCTTATATAGGAGGTTTTTTTTCCTATGTCACCTCCCCTAAGTTCTTCTATCTACCAATTACTGTAGATGTTTTCTAAAAGACAGCCCATCTGAATTCCTGCTAAGTCGACTAACCTCCTCAGTAAGTCTGAACCAGAGAAAATGCTTCTGTGTCGACTAATCCCCTCAGTAAGTCTGAACCAGAGAAAACACAGCTGAGTCGATTAATCTCATTAAGAGAAAACTTTCCCGACCCTTTTAGGTACCTAGCATCTCATTGTATCAATTCTAAAAAACAGGCATGGCTCAAAGAACTCCTTGCCTTATTATAAGCATGGGTCCAAGTACTTTCATTGTTTAGCAAGGAGTTTTCTCCCCTAAAGCAGTCTTAAGTATGGGTGGAGTAGAGGTCCTCCCATTTCTGATCCTGGCGAGTTCTCACATCAAAATGGGGAATGTTTCCAGTAAGGAATTTGTTCCAATGGAGGATTCCTCAATGTAAAAATTTTTAACATTCACAAGTCTAAGAAATTTCAAGATTTACACAAGCACAAGCATGGCATGGGGGAAAAGTTCCATAACCTTGAGGATCTCCACCCACTAAGACATCAATTAAATGGGTTGGTCGAATCCAGCTGGACAAAACAGTTATAACCATTGTCAGATGAATACCAGCAAACTCCCCAAGTAAACACTATGGGACCAAAACTCAGCTGAATCTTTCCCAAATGCCAAAGCAGAAAGTATTCCAGGCATGGCACAGTATTTCCTCTATACCAAGAGCAAAACATAACTTCAACATATGGATAAGGTAATGAAAAATAAAGAATAAAAACTCATAAGAGTAGCAAAGGAAAGGGGAAAATCTGACTTTAAAGTGCTACTTCAGTGACAGAGAAGAATGGAGTAATACTTCAGAGAGGAAAACAATGACAAAATGAAGACAAGTGATGCCTCAAAGGGAAGGGGGAAATTCTGTCAGGCCCCAACAGAACCCCTGGAAAACTTGAAAAGAAATTAAAAATTAAATGAGATAAAGGACACAGATTCAACAGCTTTGGGGAAATTCTTTTTGAGGAAAAAAAATGTCCCTAAAAATTGGAAAGGAACAAATGGAAATTGAGGCAAAATTCACTGTAGATAACTTCCTAAAAACAGCATGGGACAAAAAGAAGACTAAAACACACTAAAGAAAACAACTATTTAAAGAATAGAATTGGCCAAATAGAAAAGGGGGTTGAAATTATAATGAAGCAAACAACTTTCTAAAGAGTAGAATTAGTCAAGTGGAAAAGGAAACTCAAAAGTTTAAGAAATAAAATCATGGCCTAAAAATTAGAATTTACAAATGGATGCTAATAACCATATAAGAAGCCAAGACAAAATAAAACAAAATCAAAGCAAATAAAAATGGGGTGGGATCTGGAAAAAAATTGTTGAAAATAGATCTAAGAGAGATAATCTAAGAATAATCAGAATAGCTGAAATCCATGATTTTAAAAAAAGGACCTGTAATAATATACATTATGAAATTATCAAAAAAAGCTGTATTAATATTTTGGAAAAAAGAGGAGAAAATAGAAAGAACCTACATCCTGAAAGACACCTTAAAATAAAACATTTCCAGATTATCATAGTTAAATTCCAGAACATCTAGGCTAAGGAAAAAAATACTGCAAGCAGCTAGATGGAAGGAAAAAAACCCTCAAATATTGTGAAGCCAGTGAGTATCACACAGAACCTAGCAGATTCTAAATTAAAGGACCAGAAAGCATGCAAAATGTTCTAGGATTACAGCCAAAAATTCTTAATTAAAAAGGTAATATAGGAGTCGTCATCTAGCATAGTGGCAGTCCCAGGAGTCAGTGACCAGAGCAGCCAGAGTTCAATCTTTGGACTCTGTACAGTCATGTGTGTTGAGGCCTACTAGCGCTGAACCCCCTTTTTCCCTTGCTTAAAGAGTGATTTTGACTATTAAATAATTCTGTGTTTTTTTTTCCCAGTCAACATTTTGGAGGTCCTACCGTGATTTGAAGTCCCAGTTGCCTGAGTCTCCCTGCTAACAAGGACCCCAAGACTTGAGGTACCCACACAACCCATTTGGGGTCGAATCAGGTGTCTGGTTAGCAGAGGGGCCAGGTAAGTGGCTCTTGGAGGAAGGACTTGTGTCTTGTGTATTTGGGAGTGACTCACTCTTTAACTAAGGGATTTTTAAGTGTAAGTTTGTGGGGTACACAGAGAGCTTCATAGTCCAGAGCAACCCAGATGCAGCTAGACATGGGACACAGCTTGTCTGTAATCCACCCCCCCCAAAAAAGGTGGGGGGAGCTGGCAGCCCGAGGAACCACCTCATGGTACGGCTGATTTCAAAGTTTCTGCCTAATGCAGACAAAGGTTTAGATAAAATGTCAGGTGATGGCAGAGTCTGGCCACAATTCAAATGGACAAAATAAGAGTCTAGTTCAACCTGGCTACAATCCCTGAGCTTACGTAGATTTTTTGGGTGTGTGTTTTGGCGCCTGTATGAGTGCAGCAGTGTCTATGCTAGATGTGAGGGCAACGAGAGCAGTTCAGAAGTGGGAATGGTTGGCTGAAAGCTTTGACCTGGAGTGGGAGAACCTGAGTGTTAAATTGAAAGTCTGGGTAACTGCTTTATGTTGATTAAAATAGACAAAGTTTCTTCATGAACTGAAATGTCATGACTTAAGGTCTAGAGCAGCGGTTCTCAACCTCTCAATTTGTAGCAATGAGAATACATAAAGCATATCAGGTATTTACATTCCGAATTATAACTGTAGCAAAATTATAGTTTTGAAGTAGCCACCTGTCACTGCAATGTGAGGAACTGTAGTGCGGGGTCACAGCATTAGGAAGGTTGAGAACCGCTGCTCTAGAGGGTTATACTTTTTTTTTTTATGAAAGAGCTTCTCCTAGAAGCTTAAGAACTTAAGTTCTGGAATTCTTCTCCATTTTCTGTGGGCTTTTGCTTATATTATATGTCTCATGTATTTCTTAGGTGGAGACTTCGCCAATCATTTCAAATGCTGGTGATTTAAAGGTTAGCAAATGATGTCTGAAAATTGTGTTAACAATTAATTCCTCCCAAAAGTTGAAGAGGTGAGACTGGAGCTGGCAGTCTGGAGCTGGGAATATCCAGCAGGAGACAAAAGGACGTCAGAAATTCTTAACTTTAAGGTCTAATTTTTATCTTCCCAAAGTTTTGGTATGGTTAATGTATGAAATATTGTATATCAAGTGCAGTTAATTTTCAGTATTGGCAATAAAATGCATTTTATTCTAGGTATTAACTTTGGTATTTGAGTGCTACCATTTCACATTTTTTTCAGCTGTTATTTGTTTTCAAAGATGAAGGGTTTTTTGTTAGCTGTTTTTTTCCTGATTAACGTACGTGTGTGTGTGTGTGTGTGTGTGTGTGTGTGTGTGTGTGTGTGTGTGTGTGTGTGTGTGTGTAGTGGGAGTTCTGGTGTAAAGAAAGTTCATTTTAGGATGGTCAACTACAGAACACTGAATTGTTGTAAATGACAAGAAATATTGCGGAAAGGCATTGCTTTCAATGGTGAGGAAACCCATAACATTTGAAAATTGACCAACAAATTTCCTCTCAAAGAGTGGCTTTAGCCTTGGGCCAAATGGGTTTAAAGCAAAGCTAAGAGAAAAGCAAATTTGGAGCCATAAGTAAATTAGAGTTTAAAAAAAAAGGACAGAAGGAAGGGAATAGTATAGGTTTTCTGAGTTAAAGGTAATTTAAGGTAAATTTCCAGAGTGCAACCATTACAATAGATAGGTTTTTGTTTTAAAAGACCAGTGAATACTGAGAACTAATTTTACTTTTTAAGTGGAGAGAACCAATGGTTTTGTGAGCATTATATCTGGAGATCATCGGCACATGACTGCTAACAGAGAAAGGAATTTCTCACCTGGGAAACTCCTAAGAAATTTCTAGGAATGCCCTGGATTTTACCACCCCAGTTCTGGAGTGTGAGTGAAGTGATTAAACTGATTGAAGTTAAGTTTTACCTCAAGATGGTTCTTAGGAGCCAAAAGCCTGGACCAAATTTTCCTGCAGCCTCAAATCTGAAGAATTCCTGAAGAAGATGTCCATGAGAAATCCAAAGAAGCCTCCAAGATATGGAATCCAGATAAGTATTGTTCTCTCGTTTTAAGCTACTTCCCACTTTTCTCCTGTTAAGAGCAAATTTTCTGTAATCATATGATGAAGGAAGCCTCAGGAAGGCAAGGCATAGAATATGGAAATTGTGAAGGCAGATAGAAATGTTTAGCCATTATGAACAAGTAGTGGTCGTCTCTCAGTGACCAAGAATGACAATTGTCTTTGTGCATTATCATCTATTGATGTACCCTCCTGTGGCTTTGGAGTCCAAAGGCTGGGACGCCAGTTGTTATGGGAGGTGCGGTTGTGGCCTCGTGTCATCGTTCACGCGCAGCGGCAAGACGTCGACGTTGCTCATCTTCAAAGGTGGCGGCGCCATGGTGAATGTGGGTTCGCCAGCTGCTTCTGGCAGAGGCAGCGAGTTCTAGTTGCTTTGGTGTCCTGCCAGCCCACTTCAAGTTGGACTTTAGCTGGTCCTTGAATCTTTTCTTTGGTCGGCCTTGTTTCCTGAGTCCAGCTGACAGTTCAACCTGTCTTAGAATACAAGTGAGCAAGTTCAAAGAGGTCCCTTCTCTTAAAAGGAAGTTTAGGTCATAATGAAAACCTGGCAAAATATCAGTGCGAAATAGGGGGAGGCCTTGCACATAAATAGTAGATTCTAAGCAGCATTTTTAATAAACAAAGTTCAGATAGAACACTGAATTGCTCCCTAGTACCAGTAAAGTTTATACATTTTGAAGCCTCAAGGCAGGAAACAAAAGATAAGAAGGAAAACTTTGTGCATAGGTATGCTAATCCAATCACCTATAGACAAGGCCTAAGTTCAAAGGTAAATAAGCCCTTATAGACAATGAATAGATACTCAGGAAATTGAAATGTGTACCCCAAACTAATTTAGTTAAGGCTAGAACTCAAATTGGGAGAATTATTTTAACAATTTTTATCTACAGACTTTTTACATTCATTGACTCAACTGCAACATTTTTTTTCATGCAAAGTAATAGTCAATAGAAGTAAAAAGGCTAAGCTAAATAGCTTGATTATAGTAAAGTAGTTAAAGGTGAATGAAAACAGTTTTTTAAATCCCTAACATCTCAGCCATCCCAAAAGGTGGTGTGTGTGAGGTTTTCAAATTAAGGAAGGTTAGAAGTATTTAAAATGTTTTTTAAAATTAATTTATTTAGTCAATTTAGAACATTATTCCTTGGTTACAATAATTACATTATTTCCCTCTCTCCCCTCCACCCACCTTCCCGCAGCAAACTTGCAATTTCATTCAGGATTACATGTGTCCTTGATCAGAACCTATTTCCATGTTGTTGGTGTTTGCACTAGGATGTTCATTTAGAGTCTACATCCCCAGGGATATCTCCTTGATCCATGTATTCAAGCAGTTGTTTTTCTTGGGTATTTTTACTCCCACAGTTTTTCCTCTGAATGTGGATCGTGTTTTTTCTTGTAGATTCCTCCAAATTGTTCAGGGTCACAGCATTGACACTAAAGGAGAAGTCCATCACCTTCGATTGTACCACAGTGTATCAGTCTCTGTGTACAATGTTCTCCTGGTTCTGCTCCTTTCACTCTGCATCACTTCCTGGAAGCTGTTCCAGTCCCCATGGAATCCCTCCAGTTCTTTATTCCTTTCAGCACAATAGTACTCCATCACCAACATATACCACAATGTGTTCAGCCATTCCCCAATTGATGGGCATCCCCTCGTTTTCCAGTTTTTGGCCACCACAAAGAGCGCAGCTATGAATATTTTTGTACAAGTCTTTTTGTCCATTATCTCTTTGGGGTACAAGCCCAGCAGTGCTATGGCTGGGTCAAAGGGTAGATATTCTTTTGTCGCCCTTTGGGCATAGTTCCAAATTGCCCTCCAGAATGGCTGGATCAGTTCACAACTCCACCAGCAATGAATTAATGTCCCCACTTTGCCGCATCCCCTCCAGCATTCATTACTTTCCTTTGCTGTCATGTTATCTAATCTGCTAGGTGTGAGGTGATACCTCAGAGTTGTTTTGATTTGCATCTCTCTGATTATAAGAGATTTAGAGCACTTTTTCATGTGCTTGTTAATAGTTTTGATTTCTTCATCTGAGAACTGCCTATCCATGTCCCTTGCCCATGTATCAATTGGAGAATGGCTTGATTTTTTGTACAATTGATTTAGCTCTTTATAAATATGAGTAATTAAACCTTTGTCAGAGGTTTTTGTTATGAATATTGTTTCCCAATTTCTTGCTATTGTGAATTTTAGATTTAATCCACCCTCCTTAGTCTAAGAAAACAGGAATGTCTACAGCCCTACTTAAGGATTAAGTGTTGAGAAGGATGGCCTATGACAAACATGTGCTAGCAAATGACAAATCAGAAACAACTGAGAAACCCCCTAGGTTGTCTTAAGTCAAGCTTAAGCTACCTTTGGTATATGTGAGATGCAGGAAGTGATGTAAAAAACGGTCTATATATTTCATGTCACTTTTTCTCTACTGGCTCTTTTTGTGGAGAGGTGGATCTGACTCTTGTGGCAGAGGGGTGCCTCATGGCAGCATGCTGAGCATCTTAGCATCTTGGCGTGGATCTTTCCAGCAGTGGAGAGTAGTGAGATGCCTCTGTAGTTGTCACAGGCTGCTCGTGAGCCTTTGTTCTTGTATAGGGCTATGATGGAGGCCTCTCTGAGTTCTGGGGGCATGTCTTCCTCTTCCCATATGCTGGTCAGCACTATGTGGAATGCCTGGAGCTCCTTTCCATTTAAGGCCTTGTACACCTCGGTTGGGATCCTGTCTTTACTGGGTGCCTTGCCTGCACTCATTTGTCTAATGGCTTTTTGGACTTCCACTATTGAAGGAGTGACATCAAGTTGTTCAATGATGCGGTTTTGGGGGATCTGGTCAAGGGCACTTTGGTCGACTGAAGAGGGTCAGTTGAGAAGCTGTCTGAAGTGTTCTTTCCACCTGTTGTTGATGTCTTTTTTATCTTTTATGAGAGTGTCACCGTCAGAGGATAGCAAGGGAGTGGTGGTGGGTTTTAATGGCCCATAGACAGTCTTGAGGGCACTGAAAAATTGTTTGTAGTTTTTTGTATCAGCAAAGTGCTGGATTTCTTCTGTCTTTTTTTCCCACCATCGGTCTTGCATCTTCCTGATCTCACGCTGAGCCGTGGCTTGGAGAGACTTGAATCTGTCCTTTTTAGGAGCAGAGTTTGGGTTATTTTGCCACTCCATAAAGGCTTTGTTCTTTTTGCTCAATAGGTCTTCAATAGCAGTGTTGTTCTCATTGAACCAGTCCTGGTGATTTTGCTGTTTCGGGCCTAGGACTGCCTTTGATCTTTCCTTCACTGCATCTTTGAACTGGTTCCATTTCTTGGTTGTGCTTCCAGTGAGTGGTCCCTTGGCAGACAGCAACGGCTTCCACAGGTCGGCTAAATCTTGTTTGGGTAGCCATCGGGTAGTCGACTCCTGGTAAACCAGGGCTTTGCTCACCCAGCATGTGAAGACTGCTTCGGTGGAACAGGCGGAAGAAACCAATAAGAAGGTTCAACGGCTGAGAGGGCGACGCAGCAAAGCACTGTGGAGTGCTCGGGGCGTGTTGGAGCACAAAGGACAACACGGCCATCCAATGCAGCTGAGGAAGTCTCCAGGGGTAACGACTTTTCATGCCACTGGACCCAGGCTTCCAACGCCGAGAGAGGGGGACTGTCTCTGTGCATCGACTTTTCCACTTAAATCTCCTTCACGCACAAGTATCTTTGTGCGCACTCATCTATCCTAACCACATCTACCCTCTTCAAGACCTGCGGCGATGGGGGAGTGGCGACGCAACAGGTGGAGGTGACCACTGGCAGTTGTAGTCACAATCCTGCATGTAGGCAGCCCACGGACCAGTGATCACAGCCCTGTAGGACAGCAGCATCCTGGGCGACTGAGCAGCCCTCTCTAGGACAGCACTGCTCACCCTAATCAAGGGAGGGGACTAGAAAAGGTGTCCCAAACATTGCCTGCCCTACAAACACCTGGTCAGCACACCACGGCTGGCGGGTCATCCCCTTTAAGCGGTTGAAATAAAAGAAAAAATACAAAGAAACTCCTACTAGGAGCATGGAACATCAGAACATTACTGGATAGAGAGAATACCCCAAGACCTGAGAGAAGAACAGCTCTAATCGGTAAAGAACTGGCACGATATAACATCGACATCACAGCCTTAAGTGAAACACGCTTACCAGAAGAGGGATCACTCAGCGAACCCACCACTGGATACACTTTCTTCTGGAAAGGTAGAGCCTCAAATGAAGACAGAATCCACGGTGTTGGCCTGGCCATCAAGACCAGTTTGCTCAAACAGCTGCCAGACTTGCCTGTGGGCATCAGTGAGAGGCTCAAGAAGACCCGTTTGCCTCTCAGCAAAGACCAGTATGCCACAATCATCAGCGCATATGCCCAACACTGACCAGCACAGAGGAGACCATCGAGCAGTTCTACTCTGACCTGAGTGCCGTCCTGCACTCAGTGCCCACCAATGACAAGCTGATACTACTGGGAGACTTCAAAGCCCTCGTTGGCCAGGACCATGAAAGATGGAAAGGAGTGCTCGACAAACACGGCGTGGGCAAAATGAACAACAAAGGCCTACTGCTACTCAGCAAATGCTCAGAGTTTGAACTCACCATCACGAACACTGTGTTCAGAATGGCGAACAAATATAAAACAACGGGGATGCACCCACGATCAAAACAGTGGCATCTCATTGACTACATCATTGTACACTGGCGAGATATCCAGGATGTAAAGATCATCAGAGCCATGAGAGGAGCTGAATGCTGGACAGACCACCAATTGATTAGAGAGACTCTTCAAATGCACATTGCGCCTCGCCATCCAAAACGCGCCCAGACAGTTCACGCATTTTACAACGTGAGTCGTCTTAGAGATCCATCTTATTTGCAAACATTCCAGTCCTGCCTGGATGAAAAGCTGTCTGTCAAGGGACCACTCACTGGAAAACCATACTAGTGGGGGGACATTAACGTTCTTGTATCAGAATTAGATAAATTGAGTGAAAAATACATAAGAAAAAAAATAAGGGAAGTGAATGAAATTCTAGAAAAATTTGAGTTAATATATATGTGGAGAAAAATAAATAGGGACTGCTAATTTGGAAAAAAACACAGGATAATTAAATAATCAGAGAACCCACACTTTAATTAAGAAAAGTGGTTCAGTGCTTTCCTCAAGGTCTCTACAGAGAGCTGTCTAGTAAATATCCACACAGAGTCCCAAGACCTTGGTTGCTCTGGTCACTGACCCCTGGGAGAGTCAAATGATCTATATATTGACAACTCTGAAGAGCCATTAAAGTTGGGAAGTTTAAATACCTTTTTTAGGGCAACTGGGGACTGAGGATGAGAGAGCATAGTTGATTGGCTTCATAATGGTAACAAAGAAAAATGAGTACCAGATAGGAATAACGGTGAGAGAGTGATACTTTACAATGGACACAAAAGGGGGAAGATCCAGCCAAGGACTGGGCTACCTTGGTAAAGAACTTTGGCCTAAGGAAAGAAACCATTGGGACAAAAGGAGATACTTAACACCTGATGGGATTAGCCAACCCCACTTAAACTATGTAAGATCTATTGTTAGTTGGAGATTCAGGAATGTGGACTTTCCCTCAGGGAGAAACACATGTGAAAACTTCAAACTTGGGACTTTCACCTTCAAGCTAACTAAACTGGGAGTCATCAAATCTCATTAGGCTACAAGTTTGGGGGTTTCTAGATTCAAGTTAACAGGATAAAAAGGAATATACTTTCTTTTCAGCAGCACATGGCACATATACAAAGATTGACATATACTAGGGCATAAAAACATTGCAAATAATTGTAGGAAAGCAGAAATAATGTATTTTTAGATCATAATTCAATAAATATCATAATCAAAAAGGGAATATATAATGGCAAATTTAATATTAATAAGAAAGTAAATCATCTAATTTTTCAAAACTGGTGGGTCAAAGAACAAACAAGTAATCAATTACTGATTTGATTGAAGAGAATGAGAATGAGAAAATTACAACAAAATTTATGGGCTGCAGCCAAAACAGTACTCAGGGGAAAATTTGTATCTCTGAGTGCATATATCAAAAATTAGGAAATGGAAGAGGTCAATGAATTGGGCATGCAACATAAAAAATCTAGAAAGAGAACAAATTAAAAATTCCCAGATAAAAGCTAAATTGGAACTGACAAGCAACTTGTAGCAGTCCACCCCTAGCTATGGGCAAGGGAAACAGTTAGTGTGTACAGAGTGGCTTAGAAGAGAGCATGCTCAGTCTTGAGCATGGCTAGGAAAGCCTCTGACCCTTGACCCCAGCTTCCCCCAGGTTAGGTGGGAAAACAGATTTCTTTGTGTTCACCTGGCTAAGAGAAAACACACCTATACCTTGTCATTAACCAATAACAATCATCCCTATGTATTGTGTTATATCCTCATTAAATGACATGATCAATCATATGGTGGTTTTTTCTTTGTTTCTGGCCCACAGTTCTTTCTCTGGATGTGTATAGCATTCTTTCTTATAAATTTTTATGGATTGTCCTGAATCACTGGATTGCTGGTATTAGAAAAGTCTTTTACATTCAATTGTGCCATAAAGTATCAGTCTCTTTGTACAATGTTTTCCTGGTTCTGCTCCTTTCACTCTGCATCAGTTCCTGGAGGTCTTTCTAGTTGACATAGAAACCCACCATTTCATCATTCCTTTCAGCACAATATTATTCCATCACCATCAGATAGCACAATTTGTTCAGCCATTCCCCAATCAATGGACACCCTCGGATTTTCCATTTTTCTTTCTTTTTTTTTTTTGCTACCAAAAAGAGTGCAGCTATAAGTATTTTGATATATTTTTTCCTTTTATCTCTTTGGGTTACAAACCCAGCAATGGTATGACTGGGTCATAGGTCAAACATTCTTTTAAATTATTTTGTGCATATTTCCAAATTGCCCACCAGAATGGTTGAACCAATTTGCAACTTCACCAGCAGCATATTAGTATTCCAATTTTGCCACATCACCTCTAACATTTATCACTTTCCTTTTCTGCCATGTTGGCCACTCAGGAAGGTGTAAAGTGGTACCTAAGAGTTGTTTTAATTTGCATTTCTCTAATGAGAAGGGATTTAGAACATTCTTATGTGCTTATTGATAATTTTGATTTCTTCATGTGAAAACTACCTATTCATGTTCCTTGACCATTTGTTGATTGGGGAATGTTTTGATTTTTTTGTAAATTTGAATTAGTTCCTTATATATTTGGGACATTAAGCCTTTGTCAGAGAGTTTTGTTATAACAATTTCTCCCAGTTTGTAGCTTTTCTTCCAATTTTGTTGCATTGGTTTTGTTTGTACAAAAAAAAATTGATACAATCAAAATCATTTTATATTTTGTAATGTTTTCTATCTACTGCTTGGTCTTAAATTCCTTCCATTCCCACAGATCTGACAGGTGTACTATTCTATGTTCACCTAATTTACTTATAATTTCCTTCTTTATATTTGTCAATTACCCAATTTAAATTTATCTTGGTATAGGGAATGAGATGTTGATCTAGATTTAATTTTTCCCATACTGTTTTCTAATTTTCCCAACAGTTTTTGCCAAATTGTGAGTTCTTCTCCACAAAGCTGGGATCTTTGGATTTATAAAACACAAGCTTACTGAGTTCATTTATCCCCAGTCTATTCCACTGATCCACCCTCCTGTCTCAGCCACATGGTTTTGCTGACTATTGTTTTAAGTACAGTTTAGAGTATGGTACTTCTAGGCCCCCATCCTTCACTTATTTTTTTCATTATTTCCCTGGATATTTTTGATCTTTAGTTCTTCCATAAGTACTTTGTTATAATTTTTTCTAATTCTCTAAAATTTTTTTTGGTAGTTTGATAGGTATGGAACTGAATAAGTAGATAAATTGGGGTAGTAATGTCATTTTTATGATGTTAGTTCATCCTACGCATGAGCAATTAATGTTTTTCCAGTTATTTAGATGCAGTTTTAATTGTGTGAAAATGTTGTAGTTGTGTTCATATAATTCCTGTGTTTGTCTTGGTAGATAAATTCCTAAATTTTTTAGGTTGTCTACAATGATTTTAAATGTGATTTCTCTTTCTAATTCCTGCTGCTGAATTTTGTTAGTAATATATTGAAATGATAATGATTTATGTGAGTTTATCTTGTACCCTGTCACTTTGTACAAGTTGTCAATTATTTCCACTAGTCTTTCAATTAATTTTCTAGGATTCTTAAATATACCATCATATCATCTACAGAAACTGATATTTTAATTTCTTCACTGCCTACTTTAATCAGTTAAATTTTTTTTCTTCTCTAATTGTCCCCACTACTATATCTAGTATAATATTAAATAACAGATGTGATGATGGGCATCCTTGCTTCACTCTTGATCTTACTGGGAAGACTTTGAACTTGTCTCCATTGCAGATGACACTTGTTTATAGTTTTAAATACATTCTGTTTATTATTTTGAGGAATAGCCCTTCTATTCTTATATGTTGTAGTGTGTTCAATATGAATGGATGTAGTATTTTATTAAAAGCTTTTTCAGCATATGGTGAGAAAATTTTGTTATCTTTTTTGGTTTGATTGATATGGTCAATTATGTGAATAGTTTTCCTAATATTATATCATTCTGGAACTCCTAGTATAAATCCCACCTGATCATAGTGAATAATCCTTGTCAAAAACTTGCTGTAGTCTTTTGGCTAGTATTTTATTTAAGATTTTTGTGTCTAACATAAATAAGAAAGAAAAATCATTTTTTCTAAAATAGGTTTATTTATACCAAATTCTCTGCTTAAAGTCCCCATTTCTCAAATATATAGAGAGCTGAGACTAATTTATACGAACTCAAGTCATTCCCTAATTGATGAAAGAAAAGGAAGAAGCAGTTTTAATGCTTGATAGGATTCACAAAATGTGAATCCATCTGGTCATCAGTTTTCAGATGAAGAAATCAAAGTTATCAATAATATGAGAAAATGTTCTAAATCACTCTTGATTAAAGAAATGAAAATTAAAGCAATTCTGATGTACTTCATGCGTATCAGATTGACTAGTACACTACTAAAGAAAAATGATAAATACGGAAGGAGATGTGGCAAAATTGATATACTAATGCATTATTGGTGAATTCGTGAATTGATTCAACCATTCTGAAGGGCAATTTGGACCTATGCCAAAAAGGGCATAAAATTTAGAATGCCCTTTGTTCCTTTAATACCACTACTGAATCTGTATCCCAAAGAGACAAAAAAAGGAGGAAAGACCTACTTGAGGAAAAATATTCATAGCAGCTCTTTTTGTGGTGGCAAGAATTTGAAATTGAAGAAGTGTCAATCAATTGGGCAGTGACTGAACAAATTGTGGTATATGAACAAATATGATATTGGAAAACTTTTTTGTTATAATAAATAATGAGTAAATGCTGATTTCCAAAAATGCTGGAAAGACCTTTATGAACTGATGCAGAGTAAAATAAGCAGAACTAGGAGAACATTGTATAAAATAACAGCAGTATTATATGATGATCAACAGAGAAAGACTTAGCTCCTCTATCCTGATCCAGGATAATTCTGAAGGACTTATGAAAAAGAATACTATCTGCTTCAATAGACTAAGATCAAAGTGTAGAAAGTGTAGATCAAAGCATACTATTTTTTCACGTTAGTTTATTTGTTTTTATTTTTGGACTTTTATATGGACATTCTCTAACCAAACTGAAAGTATGATTTGCATGAAAATACATGGCTGAATCAGATCAAATTGCTTACAATGTCTGAATGGAGAAGGTGAGGGAGGGAGATTATTTGGATCTTATAATTTTAGAAAAAAATGTGTGGAAATTGATCACATGTAATTGGGATAATAAAATATTTAATAAAAAAAAATAAAACAGTTAATTTCAATATTATAATTTATGCTCTGATGTCCAGACTGTGAATATTTTTGAATGTATTCTTCAATTTCATAACTATTGTTGATTTTATTGGCATATAATGAAGCATAAAACCTTCTAAAATTACTTTAATTTCATCTTCATTACTGATATATTCATCCTGTTCATCTTTAGTGCTACAGATTTGGTTTTCTTTTTTTTTCTTTTTTCTACCATTATTGACTTATGGTTTTTATATTTTATTGATTTTTCATGAAACCAATTCCTATATTCATTCATTAATTCAGTGATTTTCTACATAGTAACATTTTAGATTTCCTTGAATAAGATGAATGGAATGCTTCTTTAGAAGAGCAATTTTTTTTTTTTTGCAGGGCTGATCCCAAAGGTTATGAGAAAGCCATTGATATAGCTAATGAAGAATTTATGATGTCCCAATCAACGTTGCCTTTCTTTGTAAGGTAATATTGTATAAGTAATGCTTCCTGTATGTCCTTGGTAAAATTTTTAAAAAAGGATGATAGAGATTTATTTCTTTAAGTTTTAAGTGAAATACTTATATGCCCAGAGAGCAAGAGAATGGAATAGAGAAAAGAGAGAGAATTAAAGCAATTCACATGTATAATTTAAAAACAAAAGCCCTCAGAGACAAAGTCAGAGCAATATTTTTCACCCTATTTTCCATTAACTAAATGATAGAAGAGAATAATTAATTAGTTCAAGGCCACAACCCAAATTAATAGAAAAGCAAGGGCTGGAATATTGGGTTTCTGACTCAAATAGGGCAAATCTATCTAAAGGATTCTTTAAAAAAATTGAACTTTGTCATATTTTCAGAACATGTAATTCCTACAAATCAATATTACTCCCTTCAGTTCTGAAAAGGGATATTAATATTTATAATTATACTAATAGCTGGCAGGTAAGCAAAATATTTTCCTCATGATATATTTCTGAAGCTAGTACTATAATTATTATTTCCACTCTACCAATACAAAGGAACAGAGAATTTAAGTGGTTTGTTCAATTAGGGCATGTCAGAGTCAGAATAAAATTTCCGAAACATCTAAATATAAGAGCATTATTCTTGGCACTTGTCTCATTTATATTTTTAGTTAAACTTTCTTAAGAAGCCTAAAGCACCTGAAATTCAAGACCTTTGTTCCTGTTTCTATGAGTGCAAACCTATAGAAATGTCTGAAAATAAAGTAACAAAAGAAGTTTTCCATTAAGTCATAAACAAAATAGACATTGCCTTTGGGACACATATTCATAAGTAGTGTTTTCTAGAATTTTTCAGATATTTAGCAACAGTTGGATTCAGATTATATTTTAGGTCTGTTTTGCTTAAAATACAACTGCCTGCATCATATTGACTCATGACTTTTAAAAAATATTATTAACAACAACAACAATAATAATAATTGCATCTTCCTAAATGGATTTCAAAATCAAAGGACTGAAAATGATGAAATGAATCTCTTTGCCATCTGGTGATTTGCTGAGGGAGCAAAGACCTGTCTGCCAAAAGAGCAAAGCTGACAATGTTCTTTCTCTCTGACCTCTGTTAATACCCTCTTAGTCACAGCCTATTTTTAAAAGATAAATATATTCTAAATTTTCCTCTTTTATTTTTGATTCCACATAGAAGCTATTATTAGAAAATGTGATTCTTTCATTTAACAATAAGGAGAAGAAATTATTTGCTCATTGTGACAGCTCCAAGCCTAGAGAGTTTTAATCCCCAGAAAGATATAAACAGTATTAAATATTGCTGCTACCACCTCCTTTAACTGAACTGTCTTTTGAACATTATACTTAAAGTATCATTTTTATGGTTAAAATTTTCAGGGATAATTTTTCCTAAATTGCATATTGTTTTATTAATAAAATTTGAAGAAAGGGAAAGAGGAAGAAAGAAAGAAAGAAGGAAAGAAGGAAAGAAAGAAGGAAAGAAGGTAAGAAAGAAAGAAAGAAAGAAAGAAAGAAAGAAAGAAAGAAAGAAAGAAAGAAAGAAAGAAAGAAAGAAAGAAAGAAAGAAAGAAAGAAAGAAAGAAAGAAAGAAAGAAAGAAAGAAAGAAAGAAAGAAAGAAAGAAAGAAAGAAAAGAAGGAAGGAAAGAAGGAAAGAAGGAAGAAAGGAAGGAAGGAAAGAAGGAAAGAAGGAAGAAAGGAAGGAAGGAAGGAAGGAAGAAAGAAAAAAGTTTGATTGTTTCCCAAATATTTTATACCATCTAGAGTGATTTTAAATGGAGTTCCTCTTTATAACTTTTTTGGCAGAGATTTGTTGGAAATATATAGAAAAGCTCATTATTTATGTGGTTTATTTTATATCTTACAACTTTGCTAAAGTCATTACTTATTTCCACTAGCTTTTTAGTTCATTTTCTCAGATTCTCTAAGTATAACATCATATGATCTACAAATAGTGATAGTTCATTTTCCTCATTGCCTACAATTAATCCCTAGCATAATATTAAACAATAGTGGTAATAATGGGCATCCTTGCTTCACTCTTATACTTTTTGGGAAGACTTCTAACTTGAAGATGGCACTTGCTGATGGTTTTAAATGAATACTATTTATTATTTTAAGGAAAGACTCTTTAATTCCTAAATTTTCTAGTGTTTCCAATAGGAATTGGTATTGTATTTTGTAAAAGTTCCTTTTTTGCATTTATTGAGATAATGATGTGATTTCCATAGTTTGGTTGCTGATATGGTCAATTATGTGACTGGTTTTCCTAATTGTTAAACCAGTCTTGCATTCCTGATATGAATTCCATCTGGTTGTAGTGGATAATATTTGTGATAACTTCTTGTAGTTTCTTTGCTAGTATTTTATTTAAGATTTTTGCATCTATATTCATTAAGGAGATTGCTCTATAGTTTTCTTTCTGTTTTTGGTCTTCCTGGCTTGGGAATCAGTACCATATTTGTGTCATGAAAAGAATTTGGTAAGACTCTTTCTTTACTTATTTTGCCAAATAGTTTGTATACTTTGGGGATTAGTTGTTCTTTAAATGTTTAATATAATTCACTTGTGAATTCATCTAACTTGACATTTTTTCTTAGGGATTTCCTTAATGTTCAATGTCCTTTTATGTAATGGGATTATTTGAGTATAATGTTTCCTCTTTTGTTAACCTAGACAATTTATATTTCTGTAAATATTCATAAAATTTAGCAAGATTGTCATATATAGTCATATAATTGGGAAAAATAGGCCTTAATAATTATCTTAATTTCTTCTTCATTAGTGGTGAGACCAACCTATTCATTTTTGAAACTGTGAATTTGATCCACTTAGATTAACCAACACTTCATCAATTTCATTTGTTTTTTAAAGAACCAGGTCCTAGTCTTATTTATTAGTTCAATACTATTTTATTCATAATTTTATTAATTTCTCCTTTGATTGTTAGAACTTCCAATTTAGTGTTCATCTTGGGATTCCTTTTCTTAATTTTTTTCAAATTTTATTCAGAATGCTTTCCCATGGCTATATGATTCATGATTTTCCCCCTAGTCTATTCCATTGATCCATCCCTCCATATCTTAGCCAGTACCATATTGTTTTCATGACCACAACTTTATAATCTTGTTTAAGATCTGATATTGGTAGGCCCCCCATCCTTTCCATTTTTTTCCATTATTTCCTTTGATATTCTTGATCTCTTGTTCCTCTGGATGAACATTGTTATAATTTTTCTAATTCTATAAAAATGTTTCTTGGTAGTTTGATAGGTATGGCACTGAATAAATAGATTAATTTGGGTAAGATTGCCATTTTTGTTATGTTAGCTTTTAATACCTATGAACAATTAATGTTTTTACAGTATTTTAGATCTAGTTTTAATTGTGTGGAAAGTGTTTTGTAGTTGTGTTCATATAATTCTTGTGTTTGTCTTGGTAGATAGATTCCTAAATATTTTATGTTGTCTAGAATTATTTTAAATGGAATTTCTCTTTCTAACTCCTGCTGCTCAATGTTGTTGAAAATATATAGAAATGCTAATGATTTATGAGGGTTCATTTTATATTCACATTCACATTCAGTGTTGTGATTACTTTCTTTGTATTGCTCACCATCATATTATCCCATTGACATCCTGCTCTATTCCCTTTCTCTCTGTTCTTCCTAATCAGTGTATTGATTTTTGTCACACCCCACCCACTTTAGCCTTCCTCCAATTATCACACTTTTACTCTGTCCTATTCCCCTTCTACTTCTCTATGGGGTAAGATCATTGTATGCCCCACTGAATAATGTAAGAAATAATTCTTTTCCACACTAAGTATTCTTGTATTACCCTGAATCCTTTAAGATGAGAGTAAAGTTTAAGCATTACCTGTCACCATCCTTATCCTCCCCTCTCTATAATGATTTTTTATTCCTTTATATGTTATATAATTTACCCTATTCTATATCTCCCTTCCCTTTTCTCTCAGTGCACCCCCCCCTATTTCAGCCCTTGATTGATTATTTTACATATCATATAATACATACATATCTTTCCATATTATCACATTTTTATATATATCATATCATCATAATCAGCTTACTTCTCCACCCTCTTTCTGAGTAAATTCCTTCTATCTTCTCCACTACTGAGGGTAATTTTTTAGAATAACAGAAATCCTTTTTGCATGTAGACTTATAAAAATTTTGACCTTGATGAGTTCCTTAAATTTTCTCTTTATTATTTATGTTTTGGGACTACTCTTGTTTCTCATGTTTGGACTTCAAATGTGTTTGTTTAGATCTGGCTTAGTCCTCAGGAATGCTTGGATATCATCTATCTTATTGAATGAAAACTTTTCCTTGTGAAAGAATATACTTAGTTTTGCTGAATAGGTGATTCTGGGTTGTAAATTGAAATCTTTCACCTTCCAGAATCTCATATTCTATGACTTTTGACCCTTTAATGTTGAAGCCACTAGGTCCTGTGTGATCCTGATTGTAGCTTCATGGTATTTGAATGATTTCTTTATGACTGTTTGTAGTATTTTTTCCTTCACTTTGGGGCTCTTTAATATATCTATTATATTCCTGGAAGTTGTCATTTGAGGATTTAATTCTGGAGGTGATCTTTGAATTCTTTCAATTTCAATTTTATTTTCTTGTTTGAGGATCTCTGGGCAGTTATCTTTGATATTTTCTTGTAATATTATGTCTATTATTTTTATTATGGCTTTCAGGTAGGTCAATAATTCTCAAATTGTCTCTCCTAGATCTCTTTTCTAGGTCAATTGTTTTTTTCAATAAGTTACTTCATGTTTACCTCTTTTTATTTTTTTCATTCCTTTCATTCTGTTTTATTGTTTTTTGATTTCTCATGAAATTATTAGTTTCTAGATGGTCAATTCTGATTTTTAAGGCCTGATTTTCCTCTGTCAGTTGTTAGTTCTACTTTTTTCAATTGTCCCATTTCTTCTTGCATGTCTTTCCTTTCTCCTTTCTTCACTTTCATTTCTCCTTGTATCACATTAATTTCTCTTTCCCACTTTTGCTCTGCCTTTCTTGATTGCTTTTTAAAGTCCTTTTTTGAGTTTTTCCAAAAACTGTGTCCAGTTCATACTTTTCTTTTGAACTTTGGATGGGTTTCCTTTGCTGACACTGTCCCCTTCTGGGTCTGTACCTTGCTCTTTGTCTTTATAAAAAGTCTTTAGAGTTAGGTACTTTTTGTTATTTGCTAATTCTTTCTATCTAATAATAGGTAGGCTTGGGAGATGATGTGATAGTCTTAGTACTCAGAGCTCTGAGAGCTTTCTACCATTGCTGTTTCAATTGGACCTTGTGATACTGGTAGCTTAAAGACTTGCCTGAGGCTTTGGTGTAAGCTTTTGAGCTCACTTTGATCTTGATCAGTTCCAGGACTGATCATATTCTAACCTCAGATTTAGTCTCAAGTTTTTCATCTCACTGTGTACTTGATCCAATCAGGAACACCCTTAATTGTCCTATGGTGTAGGTCTGCCCTGTGCTTTAGGCAAAATGATCAGTACTTAGTACTTAGTACTTAGTACTATCATCCACCCCAGAGTGTGAATTAACTCTTTGTCTCAAGTCAAGACAAAAATCCATGGCCTGGGGTTTTGGAATTCTCCAGAGTTCTGAGATTTCAAGGGGTATGGGTTGGCTTATACCACTATTTGCCCAGGCATAATGTCAGGATCTGAACGTTGTTTTGGACATAGGTTCTGAATCTTGGACAGCAGATGTAGGGTCAGGGTGTGTGGTTTGCTCTTAGCTTACTCTTCCCTACTTGCTACAGATTCTTGCTGGTTATGCTCTTCTCTTACCCCATTGCCCAGATGTTCTTTGCCTAATTTTTGAGTTTTTCTTTTCTTGAAAGTTGTTTCATTCTGTCTCCTTGTTGGCTTTTTTACTCCTGTATTCATGTTTTGGTGATATTTTAATCTTGGTTTGGGAGGATTTTCATGGTGGCACAAAGCTACTGAGGATTACTTCATCATCTTGGATCCACCCCTGTAATTCTATCTAGGGATTCTTAAGTTATTTTTTTATAGTTCTTTTAGTTGTTGCCTAATTCATTGATCTCTTCTTTTTCTATTTTGTTGATATAGGTACTCAGGGACATATATTTTCCCCTGAGTACTGTTTTGGCTTATCCCATAAATTTTGATATATTGTCTCCTCATTGTCATTCTCTTCAATGAAATCAGTAATTGTTTCTTTTATTTGTTCTTTAATACCCTCCTTTCAAAGAATTAGACTTAGTTTTCAATTAATTTTTATTTTACCTCTTCATGAACCCTTATTAATAATAATTTTAATGACATTATGTCAGTGTGGGATATAGTTTGCCAGTTGACAGTTTACAAAAGTTCTTAATTATTTAAACTAATTTTCATTTGATTCTTTAAATATACCATCATATCATCTGCAAGGGATGTCTTCTTTTTAAAGAGAAGTTAGTTAATAGATAAAGGGAATAAGCATCCATTTCTGGCCTATGTGAAGTGTCCACCTGTGGGAATGGAGGGCAGATAACTTGATTGATCACCTCCTAATTAGCTGTCATAAATTAAAGATTTATTGAGATGATCAAGTGAAAGGCTGGATAATGATCTCTAAAAATGTATTTATTAACTTCCTGACTAAGCTCAGGTCATCCCTGGTGATGAAAGGGCTATGAAGATGTCTAGCATTTTATTTATTATGAAGCTTACCTAAACTAATAAACCTGATATAATCAATAAACTTATATTCTTACCAAAATATTCATCTCTTGAGATAATTTTCATTGAAATATTTGTTTCATCTTGATCGTATTGGAGAGTTTATTTTTTTAATTGTAGAAAATACATGCTAATGATTGTAGATTTACACTAGTTACCATTTAAATAAAAGCTTCATTTATTCCAGTGCCATCTAAAGTTTTAATAGCAATGAATTTTGTATTTTATCAAAAATATTTTTTCTGCCTCTATTGAAATAACCATGAGATTTCTATTAGTTTTGCTATTGATATGATCAATTATACTGATCTCTTTTCTAATTCTGAACCAACCCCACATTCCAGATATAAATTCTACCTGGGCATAATGAAAGATTCTTGGAATATATTGCTGTAGTCTCTTTACTAGTAATTTATTTTAAAAATTTTGCTTCTATATTCATCAATGAAATGGCTTACCAATTTCTTTCTAAAGTTTTGCTTTTCCTGGCTTAAGAAACAGTACTATATAAGTTTCATAAAAATGTGGTAGGATTCCTTCTTTGCTTATTTTCTCAAATAGTTTACATAGTGTTGGGGTTAATTATTCTTTACATGTCTTGTAGAATTCATTTGTGAATTTATTTGGCCATAGAGGTTTTTGGTTTTTTTTTTCTAGAAGCTTCATTGACAGCTTGTTCAATTTCTTTTTCTGAGGTCAGATTATTTAGACATTTTGTTTCCTAGTTTGTTTATCTGTGCAATTTATGTTTTTTTTTTTTAATATGGCTCCACTTCACCTACATAGTCAGGTTAATTTGTATATAATTGGACAAAATAGCCTCTTACGATTGTTTGAGTTTTAGTTTTTTTCCTAGTGAATTAACTCTTTTCATTTTTAATGCTTTTTTATTTTTTCTTTTCTTTTTAAAAATAAAATCAACTAATAGTCTATTTTATTCCATTTTGAAGCAAAATCCATTCACTAAGTGGTTTTCTTATCTTAAATTTTATTAATTTCTGCTCCATCAGGATTTCAAATTTGGTCTTTAATTGAGGATTTTTAATTTGTTCTTCTAAATTTTTAGTTGCATACACAATTAATTGATCCTTTCCCACCCCATCTAAATGATCTAATAAATTAAAGCTTTAAATTTCCCCCTAGTTAACACTTTGGCTGCATCCCAAAAGTTTAATATGCTTTATCTTATTTTTCATTCTCTTTAATGGAATTATTGATTGTGTTTGATGATTATTTTTGGACCAACCCTTTTTTAAAGAAATATGAAACTTTGTTTCCAATTAATTTTAATGCATCTTTCCATTGTCCTTTATTGACTGTAATTTAATTGCATTATGATCTGAAAAAAAATTCCTTTTTTTTATCAGCTATTCTACCTTTTGTTCTGAAGTTCTTATGCACTAATATAAGATCAATTTTTGTGTAGGTGCCATGCTCTGTTAACAGGAAGATGTTTTCCTTCCTATTCCCCTTAAATTTTCTCTGGACCATTATTAAATCTAACTTTTCTAAAATTCAATTCACCTCCTTAACTTCTTTTTTGTTGTTTTATTGTTAGATTTACCTATTTTTGAGATGGGAAAGTTGAAGTCTTCTACTGGTAAATTTTTGCTATCTAATTCCTCCTATATCTCATTAAATTTCATCTTTAAAAATATGGATACTAGGCCATTTGCTGCACATGTGTTTAGTGCTGAAAATATTTCATTGTCTGTGATACCTTTTATCAACTTGCAATTTCCTTCCTTATCTCTTTTGATTAAAACATTTTGTTTTAGCTTTGTGATTGTGATCATGATTTCTATCCTTTTTTTTTCTTCATCTGAATAATAATGAATTCTATTCTGTTCCTGTGTGTGTGACTCCCTGCTTCAGATATATTCCTGGTAAACAACATATTGTAGCTCTCCATTTAATGTGTGTGTTCATCCCATTCTCATTCAAAATCATGATTACCTTTTATTCCTCTCCACCTAATTTTCTCCTTTTTCTTATGTTTTATCTCTCTTTTTACTCTGTCCTTCTTCCTATCTATTTTGCTTTAAACCACCACCTCCTCCACTTCACTCTTTTTTCTATCCTCCCCACACACACACACATCTTTTGTTATTCTCCTACTTCTCTTTAGGACAAAATAGGTTTATATACCCACATGAATATGGTGATTTCTCCTCTGAGCCAATTCAAATGTGAATAACATATAAATATTGTTCATCACCACCCTTATCCTCCCCTCTAAAGTATTAGATTTTTTGTGCCTCTTCAGATGAAGTGATTTTGCCCATTCTATCTCTTTCTTCCTTCTTCTCTTTGTGATATCCTCTTTTTCACACATGGCATTTTTTTTAATAACATGTCATCCTTGTCAATTTATTCTTATACCCTTTGCTTAAGCAAAATTCTTCTAACTGCCCTAATAAAATCAAGAGTTACAAATATCTTTCTATATAGGAATGTAAACTGTTTGACCTCACTGAATCCCTTAATTTTCTCTTTTTCGTTTACCTTTTTATGTTTTTCTTGAGTCTTGTATTTGAAAAACAAATTTCCTGTTCCAATCTTCATTTCATCAGGAATGCTTGGAAATATTCCATTTCAATAAATGACCATATTTTCCCCTTAAGGAATGTACTCAGTTTTTCTGAGTATGTGATTTTTTTTATTGTAAATCTAATACCTTTGCCTTCCAGAGTATCATATTCCATGGTCACTCATCATTTAATGTAGAAACTGTTGAGTCCTTTGTAATCATGACTCTGAATCCATAATGTTTGAATTATTTCTTTCTAACTACCTACAGTATTTTCTTCTTGCCCTGGCAGATCTAGAATTTGGATATATTTCTAGGAAGTTACATTTGGGAATTTATTCCAGGAGTTGATGAGTAGATTTTTTAAATTTCTATTTTACTCTGTTGTTCAAGTATACTAGTATAATTTTATTTCATAGTTTCTTGCAATAGGATGTCTAACTTTTTTTTTTTTAATCATGACTTTCAGGTAATACAATAATTCTTAAACTCTTCTGGATCTATTTTCCAGGATAGGTGTTTTTCCAATTAGATGTATATATATATATATATACATATATATATATATATATTTAAATTTTGTTTAACTGTTTCTTAGTGTCTAATGCATTCATTATTTTCATTTTTAATGATATTTTGAATTGCCCTTTTCATTTGCTCATTTCTTTTTTTAAGGTATGGTTTTATTCAATATATTTTGAGCCTCCTTCTATAACCATCATTTTCACTTCTTTCTCCTATTTTTCCTGTTCCTGTCATTTGTTTTTAAAATACTTTTTAAGCTCTTCAACAGTCTGAGATTAATTCCCATTTTATTTTGACATTTTGCATGTAACTGTTTTGATTTCATTATTCCCTTCTTACCTTGTGCCTTGACCTTCCTTGCTGTCATAACAATTTTCCTATGGTTAGGTGTTGTTTTTGGTTTTATTTTGATGTTTAGTGATATTCATAGCCTTTTTATTCACTTTTATTTTTATCTTAAATGATGAGATCTGTTCTCAGGTTTGAAGGGGAACTCTCTTCAACATGAGGTTTTTTTTCTTGATGCAACCCTTAGATCAAGTTCTGAGTGTATGTAAGTTTCAGTTCTTCCAAGGTGGTATGATGACCTTGATACCTCCTTTTGTTTACACAAGCAAGGCCCACTATGTGCTGTCTTTATGTTCACTGGTCGTTAGGATTTGAGGTGAGTTTCACTTAGGCTTACATCTTCAAAGGGTAATTGTGAGCAGGCCCAGTGTTGACTTAGTCAGGGTCTTAGAATTGTAATGTTGACTGAGACCCAGGTTCTGAACCTCAAAGAGTGAGGTATATGGAGGAAATTGTTATTGGTTTATTCAGTATACCTTTTGTAAACCTTCTTGAGAAGCACATTCTTTTTTCTCCCTAGTGAAACAAAGCCTCTGTGCCTATCTTTTTAGTTATCTTTTGCAGGAAAATTGTTTATCCTTGTCTCCTTGTGGATTCTGCCACCCCAGTACTTGGTTTGAATCATTATTTTAACTTGGTCAGAACGCATTCTCAGAAAAGTTCGAGCTTACCCTACCACTACTCTGCCTTCATGGTTTGACCCTCAAAACAGAAGACTTCCAAGTATTCATGATAAAAATGATCAGAGATGAGTGGGAAATATAATTCTCAAATAAAACCCTCAAAAGAGGTATAAAAAGTTAAACAGAAAGGAGAAATCAAAAGAAATTCAGTAAGGTTAACTGCTTATATCCCTACATGGGAAGATGATATAATTCTTAAGAACTTAATAATTGTTAGAGCCTTTAGAAGACAGAGGGCAAGAGTATGATCTGAGTACGATAGGATGATAATTTTTTTAGAAAAGATAATTAATAGAGGAGAAAGGAATGCCTTGGGAAAAGAAAGAAGGAAGAAATAGTATAGAGTAAATTGTTTTACATAAAAGAAGCATGAAACTGCTTTTATGCTGGTGGGGAAGATGAGAGAGTTCCTGAACATTACATTCATCAGAACTAATTCAAATAAAGAATAACATACACATTAAATTGGGTACAGAAATATATCTTACCCTACAGGAAAGCAAGAGTGAAGGGAGATAAGAAAAGTGATGGGGGTTTGAAAGAAGGGAGGGCAAAATGGGAGAGGTGGTTGTCAGAAGGGAAATGATTTGGAAAATGCAGACAATGAAAGAAGAAAATATAACAAACAGGGAGGAAATTTTTTAAATTTTCTTTCCATAAAATGACTAATATGAAAAAATGTTTTATATGATGTCACATAAAAGACCTATATAAGATTGCTTAAATGCTTGGTGAGGTAAAGCAGGAGAGAACTTGGTTTCTTGGTAGTTTGATGGGTATGGCATTAATAATTAAATTAGTTGGGGTAGGATTGTCATTTTTATTGTTAGCTCATCCTCCCATGAGCAATTACTGTTTTTCCAATTATTTAGATCTAGTTTTAATTGTGTGGAAAGTATTTTATAGTTATATAAATATATTTCCTGTGTTTGCTTTGGCATTTTATTGTCTTGGTATTTTATATTGCATAGGGTTACTTTAAATGGAATTTCTCTTTCTAACTCTTGCTGCTGAGACGTGTTGGAAATATATAAGAATGCTGATGATTTAAGTGGGTTTATTTTGTATTGTGAAACTTTGATAAAAGTGTGGATTATTTCTACTACTTATTAGTTGATTCTCTAGGATTCTGTAAGTAGACCATCATATCATCTACAAAGAGTGATAACTTGGTCTCCTTATTGCCTAATTTAAACTTCAATTATTTTTCTTCTCTAATTGCTACTGCTAGTGTTTCTAGTACAATGTTAAATAATAGATGTGATAATGGGCATCCTTGTTTCACTCTTGATCTTATTGGGAAGGCTTATACTTTATCCCCATTGCAGATGATATTTGCTGATTGTTTTATATATATGCTATTTATTATTTTTAGGAAAGGTCCTTCTATTCCTATACTTTCTAGTGTTTTCAATGGGAATGAATGTTGTATTTTGTCAAAGGCTTTTTCTGTATCTATTGAGATAATGATGTATGTTTTGTTGGTTTTCTTGTTGATATGGTCAATTATGTGAATGGTTTTCCTAATATTGAACCATCCTTGCATTCCTGCTTGTAAGGGGGTAAATTTAAGGGGTTTTGACTAATATATTATCATTATGGTCACCAGGGATTAATTCAAATCCCAATAAAAATATTCAAGCCAGTTTGGGAATTTTATGGTGGTTTAATTAATGTAGAGGGAAGGAATTAAGAAGAAGAGAGAGGGGAAAAGGTATAATATTTTTCTGGCCTAGCCTGAGCCAAGGGGAGTTCAGAGACCATCCAGCTACAAGGCCTCCTCTGAGATGAGGGGCCTCCTAGGAGGATGGCATTGTTGAGAAAGGTAAAGGAAGAAAAGTAATCAGTCTAAACTACAATAGAGCTCAGGAAAGATGCCTTACCTGGCCCATGCTACTAAATTTCTCCCAGTTACCTCATCAAGGATGCTCACCGCCAAAGCCAGACAATAGCTGCAGCCAAACCAAGTCACCACGACACCCAACACACTACCACCAGCCACCTCTCTGCTGCGAAAAAGAGAGCCACCTCACTGCCAAAAGAGACCAGAGAGAGGAAGTGACGTGAAATATATAGACCATTTTATACATCACTTCCTGCGTCCCACATGTACCAATAGTAGCTTAAGCTTGACTTAAGACAGCCTAGGGGATCTGTCAGTTGTTTCTGATTTGTCATTTGCTAGCACATGCCTGTCATAGGCCATCCTTCTCAATACTTAATCCTTAAGTAGGGGTGTAGACCTTCCTGTTTGTTAGACTAAGCAGGGTGGAGTAAAAATCCCACCTGATCATAATGAATAACCCTCATGATCACTTACTGGAGTCTTTTTGCTAGTATTCTATTTAAGATTTTTGCATCTATGTTCATTAAGGAGATTGGTTTTGTAATGTAGTTTTCTTTCTGTGTTTTTGACCTGCTTGGTTTTGGAATCAGTACCATATTTCTGTCATGAAAGGAATTTAGTAGAACTCCTTCTGTGTCAAATACTTTGTATAATATTGGGATTAGTTGCTCTTTGAATGTTTCATAGAATTCACTTGTAAATCCCTCAGGACCTGGAGATGTTTTCTTAGGGAGTTCTTTGAAGGCTTGTTCAATTTCTTTTTCTCATACTGGATTATTTTAAGTACTTTATTTTTTTCTTTTGTAAATATTCATCCATATCACCTGCATTGCCATATTTATTGACATATAATTGGCAAAATAGTTTTAATGATTGTTTTAATTTCCTCTTCATTAAAGATGAAGTCTCTCTTTTCATCTTTGATAATTTTAATTTGTTTTTTCTTCCCCTTTTTAAAAGTTAGATTAACCAGTACTTTATCTATTTAATTTTTTCAAAGTTCCAGCTTCTAGTCTTATTTATTAATTCAATAGTTCTTTTGCTTTTGATTCAACAATTTTCCTCCATAATTTTAGGATTTCTAATTTATTTTTCATCTGGGGATTTCTAAGTATTTCTTTCTAGTTTCTTTTTTTATTTGCAAATTCAATTCATTGACCACAGCCATCCCTAATTTGTAAATACGTGAAATCAAATATATAAATTTTCCCCTGAGTACTGCTTTGACTGCATCCCATATATTTTTATATGATGCCCCATCATTATTATTTGCTTCAATAAAATTGTTTCTATAATTTATTCTTTAACCAATTTTCCAGAATCATATTTAATTTCCAGTTAATTTTTGGTTTACCTCTCCATGTACCCTTACTAATTATTATTTTTCTTGCATTATGATTTGAAAGGGTTGCATTTAATATTTATGCTTTTTTGCATTTGTCATAATTTTTGTGCCCTAGTACATGGTCAATATTTGTGAATGTGCCATGTGCTGCTGAGAAGAAGTTGCATTCCTTTTTGTCCCTATTCACTTTTTTCTTGTATCTATTAACTCCAATTTTTCCAACATTTCATTCACATCTCTTACCTCTTTATATTTTATTATTTTTTTGTTTGATTTATTTAGATCTGCTAGAGGAAGGTTCAGATCTCCCACTAGTATAGTTTTACTATACTATCTATTTTCTCCTTAAGTTCTGATAGTTTCTCCTGTAGATATTTGGATGCTGTACCATTTGGTGCATACATGTTGAGTACTGATGTTTCCTCATTGTCTATATTGCCTTTTATCAGGATGTAATTACCTTCCCTATCTCTTTCAATCAGATCTATGTTTACTTTGGTTTTGTCAGATATGATTGAGACTGCTGCCTTCTTTGTCTCAGTTGCTGCCCAATATATTTTGCTCCAGCCTTTTACCTTCACCATGTGAATGTCTACCTACCTCATGTGTGTTTCTTATAGATAACATATTTTTGGATTTTGGTTTCTAATCCACTCTGCTATTTGCTTCTGTTTTATGGGTGAGTTCATCACATTCACATTCAGAGTTGTGATTACCACCTGTTTATTCCCCAACATTTTGATTAATTCTCCTAGTCCTGCCCTTTCTTCTTTCACTATGTCCTTATACACCTATGTTTTGCTTTTTATCAGTCCCCCAGTCCCAGTCCTTGTTTTGTTTCCTTTTTCTCCTCCTACATTCTTATCCCCCTCTTATTTTTCTTTAGAGTCTGTTCAATTCCTTCAACCTTCTATTTCCCTCCCTTTTTGTACTCTCTACTATACCTCTCCATCCTTGGTTTTTCTCTCTCAACTTTGCTGTAGGGTAAAATAGATTTCAATATCCCAATGGATCTAGATGCTCTTCCCCCTCACAGCTGATTCCACTGAGAGTAAGATTTAAGTATTACCTATCACCACTGTCTTCCTCTCCTTCTTAGAATAATATTCTTCCCCTCCCCCTCCCATTTGCCTCTTTATGTTGTATAGACTATACTATTTGTCTTATTTCTTCAAATTTCTCTTGCTGCCCTCTTCTATTTACCCCTTTTCTTTTTTTTGCATATCATTTAAACCACTTACTACCCCAACCTCTAGCTGTGAATAATTCTTCTATCTACTATAATAGTTGAATACACTTTTTGACATTTACAAATTACATTTTTCCATATGGAAATATAAACAATTTGACCTCAAAAAAGACCTTAAAATTTTTCCCCTCTCATTTTCCTTTTCATGATTCTCTTGATTTTTGAATTTGTGCTTCAAATTTTCCATTTAGTTCTGGTATTTTCTTTACAAATACTTGGAAATATTTTCTATTTCATTAAATGCCCATATGTTCCCCTGGAAATATATAATCGGTGATTTATGGAATATTTCAACGTCTATTTTGTCCTCTTATTGAAGAATATCAGGGCAGTTTTCTTGAATAATTTCTTGTAGTATGATGTTGAAGTTTCTGTTCATTTTCAGGTTTTCAGGCAGGCCTATGATTATTGAACTGTCTCTCCTAGACCTGTTTTACACATCAACCATCTTTTTTATGAGATATTTCATGTTTCCTTCTAATCTGTAATTCTTTTGACTTTGCTTTATAATTCTTGCTACCTTGGGACATAATTGGCTTTTACTTGCCCAATTCTAGTTTTTAAAGACTGGTTTTCAGCTATAATCTTTTGATTTTCCTTTTGGTTTGGCCTCTTCTGCTTTTCATGTGTTCCTGCAGGTCATTTCTGGTCTTCAATTTGCTTATCATTTCATTTGATTTCTGGACTTTTTTTTTTCCAAGTGGAAGATTCTGTCTTTTAAAGTTTTATTTTATTTTTGTATTATTTTTCACTTTTCTTGCCAAATTTCTTCTATCTTCTCATAATTTCAAATCTGAGCTCCTCAAGAATTTGTGAACAATTTCCAATTTTTGGGGAAGATTTGGATGTATTCACTTGTTTATCATCTTCTGCTGTCTCCTCTTTAGTCTGGAGTTTTCTGCATAAAATTATTTTGCATCAAGATTTTCTTTTTTCTTTTTGTTGCTAGTTGAGGATTGTAGTTCTTGGCAGTTGGTGGCCATTGCTTTGTTCCTTCTTGGTCAGAAGTCTGAGTGAGGAAGGTGTGTGACCTTTGTATTGAGCTCCAGAGAGGTTTTTTTCCCTCTGAGGCTATTTCTTGAGTCTTTGCAGTGGTGTCTGCTTTGTGCAGCTCTTTGCCGTCTTTGCACCCAAGCTCCACATTCCCCAGCCTCCTGGGGTCCCAAGACTCATTACTCTTAGGGGTAAGTCTGTGGTGTCCTCAGCCATTCTCTGAAAACCTAGAGATTTCCCCACAGAGATCTATATGAGGAGGGTAGGAAAGTCTACATATTGGGAGCTGAAGAGGTTTTTGCCCTGATACTATTTTTTTAGTTTCTGAGTAGTGTGCTGTGAACTGCCTATCTCTGTCCAATCTCCATCCTCTATCTCCACATTTCTTCAGCCTTCTGGTATCCCAAGTCTCACTGCCCTCAGGGGTAATGCTGTGGTGTCCTCAGCCATCTCACCCACCCATGAGAACTTAGAGGTTGCCCCATGATTGCTTTGACCCTGGCACCATAGGTGGAGTGAGGGAGGGATGATGAGCTCACCCTTTGGTGGGAACAATTTCACTCCCTTTTATTATGGAATTGTCCAGACTTTGCCTACTTTCAATGCTGCACCCTACAGTGGAGCCTCTTTGCTCATCTGATTTTGGTTTTATCCTTTTAAGGCACTTTATATCAGTAGGAGGAGAGGAACAGTCTTGCTTTTACACTTGGGCCATCTTGATGGAAGTCTCTTAGACTGCTTTAAAGGGAGTATAGTTTTTGGAAAAGGACATGATTGTTCAACATTACAATATTCATTCAGTTTATATCTGGAATATTGCATTCAAGTGTGGGTTCAAGATTTGGTAAAGGGCAATGAAAAACTGGAATACATTTAGGGAACAAAGATCAAGATAATGAGAGAATTTAGTTCATTATACAGAGAGAAGAAAATTTGAGACAGAGAGAGAGAGAGAGAGAGAGAGAGAGAGAGAGAGAGAGAGAGAGAGAGAGAGAGAGAGAGAGAGAGAGAGAGAGAGAGAGATCTCAGCTCTTTCAGAAAAAAAAAGAAGAAAAAATGACTTACAGGGGCAACTGGGTAGCTCAGTGAATTGAGAACCAGGCCTAGAAATGGGAGGTCATAGGTTCAAATGTGACCTCAGACACTTCTCAGCTGTGTGACTCTGGGCAAGTCACTTGACCCCCATTGCCTAGCCCTTACCACTCTTCTGAAGGTAAGGGATTTAAAAAAAATAACTTCCACATCATTGAATCTCTTCAAAAAGGCAAATGAAGTGTTTCACACTGTGGTTGGTTTGCCTCTACATTTTTAAGCATTGTCCCACAATCACTGGACAGATTCTTCAGAGAGAACTCTTATTTTAGTTTAGGCTAAATTACATGAATTCTAAAGTGCTTCTAGCTCTGAGATACTATTAACATCAAAGACAAGCATTAGGGAAAAGTAAATATGGAATTGTCAATGCAGACAATAGATAGAAAATTTAGTGACTCAATTTGATATTGGAAATATTAAATCAACTAGAAAAATACTTTGCACTGATTAGGCCATATTTTTAGTGAAATGATAGAGAAGGGTACAGAATAAAGGTTGTAAAGTAACTAGGGGCAGAGTTAATTTTAATGAATATTAAAAGAGGTAGTTTTAAAAATTCATGTGATTGTCTTCCACAACTCATCTCCTTATCTCTTAAATTTCTATAATTTTGGTCCCTCCACCCACTGCCTCTTCCTCCTCCTCCTCCTCCTCCTCATTTGCCTCCTCCTTCTCTTCTTCGTCCTCACCATCATCTTTCTTCTCATCCTCCTTTTGCTCCTGCTCCTGGCGCTGCTGCTTCTCACTGTCCTGACTACTGTGGTATAGTTTTCTCTCTTCTTTGATTCCCTTCCCCCGTTCCTTTATTGTACATAAAGTAACTGGTGTGTGTGCACAGGCATAATGTGTATTTTTTTTAACTAAATGGCCGATGGTATGTTTTGATCAACATCAAATGGAGATGGGGAGGGGGAAAAACAAACTGGTTCTGTGAAAATATCCCTTTTCTCCATTAGTGGAATGCTTATTCAACTTTTATCTTTATATTCCAGTAATTTATTTTGCTCTCATTGTTTAACAACAATAACAACAACAACAAAACAAAACCTTGCATACCTTGTTTGATAGGATAATTTCAGTGTTTCTCTTTTATCATTGTAAAACCAAGGACAATTTTATAACTTTTTTGTATGTAGCTGTTACATGTAGATTAGTCTCTGTCTCTCAGTAGGGATAATTACTATAACGATAATGATCCTAGATAGTTTCCCCTTAAAGTCAAACATCTTGTTGTTTAAATCAACTTCTTGTTTAAAATTTTAAAAAATGTCCATAATTTTGATATCAAAGAGATATGAAAGGGTAGTAAGGATTGCCTACTTGAGTTAGCAGTAAAGATCTGAAGGTTGAATTCAGACTTTAGTAGGAAAAAAGATGAAATGAAATTTGGAAACTTAAAGGTGATAACATGATTTCTCCCTAATAACTTCATTTTTATTTGAGTGGGGGTATCTTTTAACAATATTTATATATCAATATCTTTAAGGATTTTAGACCCCACTTTCCCCAAAAAATATGAATGAGGCATGCAGTTGTAATAATTAAAATGGGTTTGACAAATATAAGAATTTTAAAAAGTTGTGGTCACCATTTACAAAAATTAAATATTAAGTCATGAGACTGTTAATATCTTTAGTAGTTTTATCATAGCAAAATAGTGATAGTAAGAGAGGGAAGTGTAGGAGAGTGGTAGAAAATATTACCTCACTAAAAATACTCTGAGTCTGAGTCTGAGTGCCTCCAGACTGTGAAACGTGAATCTGAATGCAAATCTCATCAGCCCAAGAGAGTTTCTCTAGCCAGCCATTTCAACAACCAAAGACGGGTGCCAAAGAGGGTGAGCCCCAAAAGGCAGTCTCTCACACCAAGGAGGCAAGAGTCTCACCTGAGTAAGCATCCATCTTCAGCCCAAGTCTCCCACTCAGAAAGTCAAATCTTCACCAGAATCCAAAGTCTGAACCAGGAAGCTGAAATCTGAAGCCTCAAAAGATGCGGAGACATCCAACAGCTTGGTCCACTGAGGTGCCAAATGACAGCAAAGAAGCTCACCAGAGCTTATGCCCACCAAGTCAAAAGACCACAGAAGACAATGCCCAGGGTCCCAGAGTTTCCTTCTTAAATGCAGTTTTGTCCACCCATCAGGGCTCTTCTTCATATCTCAGGAATCAATTACAATCTTCCAATTTACCTAGTACTTCCAGGGCTAGGGGGGAGACAGTGCTTGTAGTCTTTTAGAGTATGAACTGGCTTTTCTAGTAAAAGGTTCTTACTAAGTGTTAATGACTAACTAAGTATGAAAGACCAGGGACTCTGAGTTCTTAATTGATTCATTTACAATAAACTAAAAGAGTTTAAATTCTCTCTCACTCAGTGGAATTCCTTATAGGATCTTAGGAACACAGATTTAACACTGGACGGAGCCTTAAAAATATCTAATCCAAACTTCATTTTATAAATTAGAAATATGAGATCCACAAAGGCTATATGACTTTCCTAAAATTGAGCAGACAGAAAATACCAAGGATGAATTTTTAATGCAGGTGCTCCTGTTTCAAGTTCATTTTTCATTCAATATTAGTATGCTACCTTTCACAGAAGCACAGGAACTTTAGGCTAGTGAGTTTAACCTTTTTGGGCTAAAGTATTTTCCTTTCCCTTTTAATGCAATTTGTGAAATTTATTTTACATACTGATTAGCTCATTATTTTGAGACCATGCCGAGGAGGGAAAACAAGATCAGGGGAGCAAATGTGAATGAAGACCAGAGCCATTTGGCATTATGACTTGAAGGAGACTAATTCTACCCCTAGATTGGAACCTGTAAATGCAAGGATCATATAATAATAGTTTTAGAGCTGAGGAGATTTTAGAAGTCATTAAATTCAACACCCTTATTTTACTTATGAGGAAACTGTGGCTTTATGTTTTATAAACTGAAGAATTAAAAAACAAAACAAAACAAACAAAAAAAAAACACTAGCCAACCAGCCATAAGAATCATTCCAAATGTTATTTTATTTTTATTTTATTTTTTTTTAAATATATTTTATTTGATCATTTCCAAGCATTATTCGTTAAAGACATAGATCATTTTCTTTTCCTCCCCCCCACCCCCCATAGCCGACGCGTAAGTCCACTGGGCATTAGATGTTTTCTTGATTTGAACCCATTGCTTTGTTGATAGTATTTGCATTAGAGTGTTCATTTAAAGTCTATCCTCTGTCATGTCCCCTCAACCTCTGTATTCAGGCAGTTGCTTTTTCTCGGTGTTTCCACTCCCATAGTTTATCCTTTGCTTATGAATGGTGTTTTTTTTTTCTCCTGGATCCCTGAAAGTTGTTCAGGGACATTACACCACCACTAATAGAAGTCCATTACGTTCGATTATACCACAGTGTATCAGTCTCTGTGTACAATGTTCTCCTGGTTCTGCTCCTCTCGCTCTGCATCACTTCCTGGAGGTTGTTCCAGTCTCCATGGAACTTCTCCACTTTATTATTCCTTTGAGCACAATAGTACTCCATCACCAACATATACCACAGTTTGTTCAGCCATTCCCCAATTGATGGGCATCCCCTCGTTTTCCAGTTTTGGGCCACCACAAAGAGCGCAGCTATGAATATTTTTGTACAAGTCTTTGTGTCCATTATCTCTTTGGGGTACAGACCCAGCAGTGCTATGGCTGGGTCAAAGGGTAGATATTCTTTTGTCGCCCTTTGGGCATAGTTCCAAATTGCCCTCCAGAATGGTTGGATCAGTTCACAACTCCACCAGCAATGAATTAATGTCCCTATTTTGCCACATCCCCTCCAGCATTCATTACTTTCCTTTGCTGTTATGTTAGCCAATCTGCTAGGTGTGAGGTGATACCTCAGAGTTGTTTTGATTTGCATCTCTCTGATTATAAGAGATGTAGAACACTTCTTCATGTGCTTGTTAATAGTTTTGATTTCTTTATCTGAGAACTGCCTATCCATTTCCCTTGCCCATTTATCAATTGGAGAATGGCTTGATTTTTTGTACAATTGATTTAGCTCATTATAAATATGAGTAATTAAACCTTTGTCAGAGGTTTCTATGAAGATTTTTTCCCAATTTGTTGTTTCCCTTCTGATTTTGGTTATATTGGTTTTGTTTGTACAAAAGCTTTTTAGTTTGATGTAGTCAAAATTATTTATTTTACATTTTGTGATTCTTTCTATATCTTGCTTGGTTTTAAAGCCTTTCCCCTCCCAAAGGTCTGACATGTATACTATTCTGTGTTTACCCAATTTACTTATGGTTTCCTTCTTTATGTTTAAGTCACTCACCCATTTTGAATTTATCTTGGTGTAGGGTGTGAGGTGTTGATCTATTCCTAGTCTCTCCCACACTGTCTTCCAATTTTCCCAGCAGTTTTTATCGAATAGTGGATTTTTGTCCCAAAAGCTGGGATCTTTGGGTTTATCGTATACTGTCTTGCTGAGGTCGTTTTCCCCCAGTCTATTCCACTGATCTTCCTTTCTGTTTCTTAGCCAGTACCAAATTGTTTTGATGACTGCTGCTTTGTAATATAGTTTGAGGTCTGGGACTGCAAGGCCCCCATCATATGTGTTTTTTTTCATTATTTCCCTGGATATCCTTGATCTTTTGTTCTTCCAAATGAACTTTGTTATGGTTTTTTCTAAATCAGTGAAGAAGTATTTTGGTAGTTCAATGGGTATGGCACTAAATAGATAAATAAGTTTGGGTAGGACGGTCATTTTTATTATATTGGCTCGTCCTATCCATGAGCAGTTAATGTTTTTCCAATTGTTCAAGTCTAGTTTTAGTTGTGTGGCGAGTGTTTTGTAGTTGTGTTCATATAGTTCCTGTGTTTGTCTTGGGAGATAGATTCCTAGGTATTTTATTTTGTCTAAGGTGATTTTGAATGGGATTTCTCTTTCTAGTTCTTGCTGCTGAGCTGTGTTGGAGATATATAGAAAAGCTGATGATTTATGTGGGTTTATTTTGTATCCTGCAACTTTGCTAAAGTTGTTGATTATTTCAATTAGCTTTTTGGTTGAATCTCTAGGATTCTTTAAGTAGACCATCATGTCATCCGCAAAGAGTGATAACTTGGTCTCCTCCTTGCCTATTCTGATGCCTTCAATTTCTTTATCTTCTCTAATTGCTACTGCTAGTGTTTCTAGTACAATGTCAAATAGTAGAGGTGATAATGGGCATCCTTGTTTCACTCCTGATCTTATTGGGAATGCATCTAGTTTATCCCCATTGCAGATGATATTAGCTGTTGGTTTTAGATATATACTGTTTATTATTTTTAGGAATGACCCTTCTATTCCTATGCTTTCTAGTGTTTTTAATAGGAATGGGTGTTGTATTTTATCAAAGGCTTTTTCTGCATCTATTGAAATAATCATGTGGTTCTTGCTAGTTTGCTTGTTGATGTGGTCAATTATGTGGATGGTTTTCCTAATGTTGAACCAGCCCTGCATCCCTGGTATGAATCCTACTTGATCATGGTGAATGATCCTTCTGATCACTTGCTGGAGTCTTTTTGCTAGTATCCTATTTAAAATTTTTGCATCTATATTCATTAGGGAGATTGGTCTATAGTTTTCTTTCTCTGTTTTTGACCTGCCTGGTTTTGGAATCAGTACCATGTTTGTGTCGTAAAAGGAGTTTGGTAGAACTCCCTCTTTACTTATTATGTCAAATAGTTTGTATAGTATTGGGGTTAACTGTTCTCTGAATGTTTGATAGAATTCACAGGTGAATCCATCAGGCCCTGGGGATTTTTTCTTAGGAAGTTCTTTGATGGCTTGATGGATTTCAATTTCTGATATGGGATTATTTAAGAATTCTATTTCCTCTTCTGTTAGTCTAGGCAGTTTGTATTTTTGTATATATTCATCCATTTCTCCTAAATTGGTGTATTTATTGCCATATAATTGGGCAAAGTAATTTCTAATGATTGCCTTAATTTCCTCCTCATTGGAGGTGCTGTCCCCCTTTTCATCTTTAATGCTGTGAATTTGCTTTTCTTCCTTCCTTTTTTTAATTAGATTGACCAGTACTTTGTCTATTTTGTTTGTTTTTTCAAAGTACCAGCTTCTTGTCTTATTTATTAAATCAATAGTTCTATCACTTTCGATTTTATTAATTTCTCCCTTAATTTTTAGGATTTCTAATTTGGTTTTCTGCTGGGGGTTTTTAATTTGATCGCTTTCGAGTTTTTTCAATTGCATTTCCAATTGATTGATCTCTGCTCTCCCTTGTTTGTTAATATGAGCTTTCAGGGATATGAATTTGCCTCTGATTACCGCTTTGGCTGCATCCCAAAAGGTTTGAAAGGATGTTTCGCCATTGTCATTTTCCTTGATGAAATTATTAATTGTTTCTATGATTTCTTCTTTAGCTAAACGGTTTTGGAGTATCATATTGTTTAATTTCCAATTGGTTTTAGATTTGGTTTTCCATGTACCATTACTAATCATTATTTTTATTGCCTTGTGATCTGAGAAGGCTGCATTCATTATTTCTGCTTTTTTGCATTTGTGTGCTATGTTTCTGTGACCTAATGTATGGTCAATTTTTGTGAATGTGCCATGTGGTGCTGAGAAGAAGGTGTATTCCTTTTTATCCCTATTTATTTTTCTCCATATGTCTATTAATTCTAATTTTTCTAAGATTTCATTCACTTCTTTTACCTCTTTCTTATTTATTTTTTGATTTGATTTATCTAAATTTGATAATGGTTGGTTTAAGTCTCCCACTAGTATGGTTTTATTGTCTATTTCTTCCTTCAATTCTCCTAGTTTCTCCATTAGAAATTTGGGTGCTATATTATTTGGTGCATACATGTTGATTAATGATATTTCCTCATTGTCTAGAGTCCCTTTTAACAAAATATAATTACCTTCCCTATCCCTTTTGATCAGGTCTATTTTTGCATTGGCTTTATCAGATATCATGATTACCACTCCTGCCTTCTTTCTATCAGTTGAGGCCCAGAAGGTCTTACTCCATCCTTTAATTCTGACCTTGTGGGTGTCAACCCGCCTCATGTGTGTTTCTTGAAGACAACATATGGTAGGGTTTTGGATTCTAATCCATTCAGCTATTCATCTACGTTTTATGGGTGAGTTCATCCCATTCACGTTCAAAGTTATGATTGTCATTTGTGGACTCCCTGGCATTTTGATTGCCTTCCCTAATTCTAACCTTTTCTTCTTCGGCTCTACCTTTTAGTCCAGTGATTTACTTTGAATCAGTCCCCCTTGTCCCCTCCCTTGATGTTTCCCTTTTTAGTCCCTCCCTTTTTGTTCCCTCCCCCTCCCTCCTCTCTTTCCCTCCCTTTTTGTTCTCCCTCTCCCCCTCGCCCCCTTGGTTTTCCCTTCTCCTTACCCTTGTTGGGTAAGATAGAATTCAAGATCCCAATGGATCTGGATGTTTTTCCCTCTCAGAGTTGATTTCCCTGAGATTGAGGTTTAAGTAAACCCCCCCCCTCTCTTCCTCTCCTTCTTATAGGAGTTTTCTTCCCCTCCCCTTCCCCTGTGAATCTTTGTGTGAGAACCATTATTCTATTTGGTCTTTCTTTACCCCCTATTTATACATTACATTTTCCCCACATATTAGTATACATAGGTTGATATAAATGTAGTCCTTATAGAAGAGAGTTTGAGTAAAAGAAGATAACATTTTTCCCCTTTCCTTAATATTTACCTTTTCAGGTATTCCTTGCTCTTTGATTTTCGGTATCAAACTTTCCACAGAGCTCTGGTCTTTTCTTTGCAAAAAGTTGGAAGTCTTCTATTTTGTTGAATGCCCATACTTTCCCTTGGAAGTATATAGTCAGTTTTGCTGGGTAGCTGATTCTTGGTTGGAGACCCAGCTCTCTTGCCTTTCTGAAGATCATGTTCCATGCCTTACGATCATTCAGAGTAGAACTTGCAAGGTCTTGTGTGACCCTGATTGGCATTCCTTTATATCTAAATTGTCTTTTTCTGGCTTCCTGTAGGATTTTTTCTTTTGTTTGATAGCTTTGGAATTTGGCAATTACATTCCTGGGAGTTGTCTTTTGGGGGTTTAGTGTAGAAGGTGTTCTGTGAGCTCTGTCAGTGGATGTATTGCCCCCTTGTTCTAGAATCTCTGGGCAATTTTCTTTGATTATATCTTGTATCACCATGTCCAGTTTGGTGTTTATTTCTGGCTTTTCTGGGAGTCCAATTATTCTTAAATTTTCTCTTCTCCCCCTGTTTTCCAGATCTATCACCTTGTCGGTGAGATATTTTATGTTCTCTTCTAATTTCTTGGTGTTTTGGCTTTGCTTTATTAGTTCTTGCTTTAAAGCCTGGTTTTCTTTTACAGTTTGGTCAAACTGGTTTTGTAGATGCGTGAATTTCTTTTGCATCATTTCCCACTTTTCCTCCCAGAGGGCTTCCATCTTTTTGGTCCTTTCTGATTCAAATTCTTCATGGGTTTGTGGAGAGTTTCTATTTCCTTTGGAAGATTTTGGAGAATTTTCTTGTATATCTTCTTCTATCTGCTCTGTATTTTGTATTTTGGCTCCATAGAATGTGTCCAGAGTCGCCCCTTTCTTCTTATTTTTCTTGGTATTTTGGGGCTTCTGTGCTTCTGTGGAGTTTGTCATCTCTGAATGTGGAGGATTGGCTTTTCTTGTCTTTGTCTGGTGATCAGAGGCTTTAGTCCTGGGCAGATGTTGGTTCTATGAGCGTTCCCTGGGTTAAACTGAATATGCCTCACTGGAACTGGAATGGAAGGGTCGGAACACGAGGCCACACTCTCCCCCTGGCTCGATTTCCGGAAGTTGCCTTCAGAATCCCTGGCCGTGAGGCTGTTTCGTCGGCCTGCGGGGGGATGGGCTGCCGCTTCCCCAAGCTCCGAGAGCACAGACTTTCACTGAGACTTGGATAGCAGGATCCAGCCCGTGAGGCTGTCTTGCCCGCCCTGAGGGTTGCTGTTGTTTTGACCAGCTCTTTGCAGCGGAGGCCCCAGGCAGTAACTTTCACCCGGACTGGGACTTGGGTAGAAGACCCTGAGGGTTGTTGTTCCTCAGACCCTGCTCTCTGAGCCCGGCGCGGCTGCGCTTCCGGGAGCCTTGGACTCTGCGCTCCTACCCCTGAGGTCCGAGGGATCTCGGGTTCTGGCTTTTAAGGGGAGCCGTACCTTTTGAACCGGGTCCAGGTCCAGGAGGAGGGTTCCCAGGGTCTGTGCTGTTGATCGTTTTGAATTTCGGCGCCTTAGGAGCTTCTAGTTTGAGATTGGTCGGGAAGGGTTTTCCGGAGATCTGAACTTCAGCTTTCTCTAAGCCGCCATCTTAACCGGAAGTCCCCCAAATGTTATTTTATTTACCAACAAAATGGGAAAAAATAGAAAGCTCGTCACCAGTTAACTGGCTGATTTTATCTCAAGGTCAATAGCATATTTATGGAACATCAACATATCTTTTTAGTTACTAATTCAGCATACTTCTACTTTACCAATGCAGGTCTCAATTTTTCCCAATATTAATCATTCAACTTTGTATACTTTTGTTGTCTGGGTTAATTCAGTATGGTTAAGCCTTAAATGGAAGAAAGAATTTGGGGTCAACTTTCTTTTTCTCTGAAGAAATCACCTTCTAAATCCAGACTTAAGTAAACTTGACTGCTGTTATCATGAATATAACCTAAAAGTTCATCATTCTGTTCACAATAGGGAAAAAAGGAACTTTCCTGTTAGACCTACAGCTCCATATTAAATGACACTCATAAGAAACATTAGGAAATTTCCATAACTCTTTCAGGCTCTGCTGCATAGACACCTGTGTGTTTGGCCTAGAGGGGTTTCAGTTTTTCCCTAAGATGAAATGATTAATGGTTAATACACAGCAAGTGGCCTTTGTCCAGGTTTGATAGTGATCAAGCACCTTTGAACACTTTAGCATAGTAAAATAATCATTTGAACACAACAAAGTCAGCCAATGAAGAATGAAAAGCTGGCTTCAGTAATTACTGGATTTCTCACATTCAGGTGACCTACTTTTCTTAGACTTGGCACAGAATCCTTCACAAAAGTTGCAGCTGTGTACTCTGATTACTAGCCAGAGTAAGCCAGTGAGATCCAATCATGCTAATCTTCCTCCCTTCCAAGCCAAATATAATGGATCAAATAAATTAGTAGGAAAATCTTCACACTGAAAGAGAGTCCCCAGATATTTTTGGAAGCAACACCACTACCTTCTCACCCCTTTAATTTCAGCAGCTGACAGATTATTTGATTTCTAATGATTGCTGTTTAAGCTGGCATACAGAATTCTTGTGCCTGGAATTAGTATGGAAAGGATTTGATAATGATGCTTCTTTTCTCTAAAAGCCAAGGCCTCAAATTTACTATAACTGGGAACCTCTTTCAGTCCCTTATATCAAAGTAGGGCAGAAACTATTTATTCCACAGATTTGGATATACTCTAGGTCAAATTATATCACCTAAAGCAGAATAGTAATCGTATCTAGACGAAAAGCTTGATCTTATTCAGTGTTCAGGAATAATTTAGCCTCTAGAAACCATCTGGCAAATCATCCTTATATCTTACATCTTCATATCTTATGTCAATTACTGAATTAAAAGCATGGTTTCCAGAATAAAGGATCAAACCAGTCTAGTTTAAAAACTCTGAGTCTTTTACAAATTATCACTATGATGATGATGATGATGATGATGATGATGATGATGATGATGTTTCCTTGAGCTCTTGGGTTTTGTTTTTTTTTTGATGAGAGATGAGTCCCTAAACTTTGGAGATGTCTTAAGTAAATTTCTCCTTTCTCCTGTGTTGCTCATGTGATGTTATCTGGAAGCTAAATGCCAGGAGGTGAAAGATTAATGGGTCACCAGAAAAAGGGAAATTAAGAACCAATGAGACCGGAAGCAATGAGAGTCAAAAAATATGGCAAGAAAGGTACAGAAACTGCTCCCCTGGGCAGCACAGGCAAATTAAAAGAAACAAAAAACTACTGTTGGTTCCTGAGATGTGATGTGTGAAAGTTTGTGGATGGAGAAAAAAAATTTGTAAGACACCCCAAAGTGATGATCCTTTGGTGGGTTTGTGAAAAAGCAGATTGGACACATAATGTAGTAAGAAGCCCCATAATGGCATCCACTGATTTGAAAGCTAAATACTTTTCTTCCTCTCTCCTATTTATACCTCTCTTTCCTACTACTACTATTTAATTATTAATTATTAAGCTACAACCAGCCTCACAATTTTAAAATATTACAGAGAGTTTATAGGAACCCAGCCAAAAACATTAATTTTAGAGCCATAGGCACAGATTCCTTTGTTCTTTTTTCAACCAATCATACCATCAGTCAAATAGAATGTTAAAAGATGCTAAAGAATAGATTTCTGATTGAAGGTGACAAATTTTTCTTTACTTTCCAGCCAACTGATAGCTCATAGCTCCTCAGAAGTGAGCAAATTTCAGAGAATGTTATTTAACATAGAAAATTTACTTTTGCTATATAGAAAGGGGAAACTGGAAAATTATCTTTGAAGCTATTATTCATTTTGTCCTTATACAAAAAAAGAGCACATATATTAAGCTGTTTTATATTTTATGATGTGCCAATTCTTTTATCTCCATCCCTTCTCTGGCTATGGCCCACTAGAAAGAATATTCTAAATTAACTAATTTAGAATATTTTTCCATGGTTACATGCTTCATGATTTTTCCCCATCCCTCTCCCCTCCCTCCCTGAGCTGACAAGTAATTCCACCAGATTATACATGTATCATTGTTCAAAACCTATTTACATGCTATTCATATTTTCAATAGAGTGATCTTTAACAGCAAAACTCCAATCTTATCCCAATCGAACCATGTGATAGATCGATCATATGTTTTTCTTCTGCATCTCTACTCTCACAGTTCTTTGTCTGGATGTGGATAGTATTCTTTCTCATAATTTCCTTGGTGTTGTCCTGGATCATTGCATTGTTACTAGTAAAAAAAGTCTTTTACATTTAATTGTGCCACAATGTAATGCTCTCTATGTAGAATGTTCTCCTGGTGCTTCTCTTCTCAGTCTGCATCAATTCTTGGAGGTCTTTCCAGTTCATAAAGAAATCTTCCAGTTCATTATTCCTTTCAGCAAAATAGTATTACAACACCATCAGATACCACAATTTTTTCAGCCATTCCCCAATCGATGAACACAGTTTCATTTTTCAATTTTTTTTTTTTGCCATCATAAAGAGCATCAAAGCACAGCTATAAATATTTTTGAACAAGTCTTTTTCCTTATTATCTCTTTGGGGTACAGAATGAGCAGTGGTATGGATGGGTAAAAGGGCAGGCAATCTTTTAAAGCTCTTTGGGAATAATTCCAAATTGCCCTCCAGAATGGCTGGATTAATTCACAGCTCCACCAGCAGTGTATTAGTGTCACATTTTTGCTATATCCTCTCCAACATTTATCACTTCCCTGTGCTGCCATATTGGCCAATCTGCTAGGTGTGAGGTGTGTAAGAAGGGGAGAGAGTTTTGGGGATGTGTAGGGATGAATTAAGTTCTGCCAGTGTCAGAAGATTTTCTGTGGTTTTGAAGGTCAACAAAACCCAGCCAGGCAAATCCTGGTCTAAGATTACACACACAGATCACTCAGTGAAAATAGGAAAGTAAGTTTAAATTAAAAAAAAAGGTAGAAGAGTATGGGATAACCTAAAACTAATTTGCTATATAATACCCAGGATCTAATATCTCTTTACAGAGATTTCTTCAGACTGATTTTTTTCCTATTATAATCCTCTCCTCATTGCCTAAATTCCCAGTCCCTGATCTTGGCTAAGCTAAACTAAAACCCCTATAGCTGGTTTTAAGGAAAGGATCTGTGTAAGCATGATAGGGCGCAGGGAAGGTCCTACAAGGGCCCATACATGGTCTCACAATCAGTTGACAGATGGTTCAGGATCACTAGGAACTTCAGCAGATAACAATAGATCAGCAAAGCAGCAGGGCAACTGGACAACAAGACAAGATAGGGAATTTAGGATAGTATAGGATAGTATCAGCCACTAAGGAAAAGCAGTCTGTCTCTCCTGGTCAAAATCAGAGAAAGAGCCCTAAACCTCAGTTAATTGTCTATCCCTTACTTTCCCATTATAGAATTATCTCCCTGTTAGTCTCATGCCTCTGCAAAATTGCTCTAATCCTCTCTTCCTTATAACAGGCTGTACCTCAGAGTTGTTTTTATTTACATTTTTTTCTAATTTGAGGGTATTTAGGACACTTTTTCATGTGATTATTGATAGTTTTGATTTCTTCATATGAGAACTTCCCATGATTATCCCTTGACCATTTATTGATTGGGGAATGGCTTGATTTTTTGTAAATTTGACGTTAGTTCCTTATATATTTGGGAAACTAAACCTTTGTCAGAGAGTTTTGTTATGTTATTGTTGATGTTGCAATAGGATGTTCATTTAGGGTCTATATCCCCAATCATATCCCCCTCAACTCATTTAATCAAGCAGTTGTTTTTCTTTGTTGTTTTTACTCCCACAATTTTTCCTCAGAATGTGGATAGTGTTTTTTCTCATAGACCCCTCAGGGTTGTTCATGATCACTGCATTGCCACTAATGGAGAAGTCCATTACATTTGATTGTACCACAGTGTATCAGTCTCTATGTACAATGTTCTTCTGGTTCTGCTCCTTTCGTTCTGCATCACTTCCAGGAGGTTGTTCCAGTCTCCATGGAATTCCTCCACTTTATTATTCCTTTGAGCACAATAGTATTCCATAACCAACAGATACCACATTTTATTCAACCATTCTCCAAATGAAAAGCATCCCCTCATTTTCAATTTTTTTTTTTGTCAACACAAAGAGGGCAGCTATGAAAATTCTTGTACATGTATTTTCCTTATTATCTCTTTGGGTTACAAACCCAGCAGTGTTATGGCTGGATAAAAGGGCAGACAGTCTTTTAGTGTGCTTTGGGCATAGTTCCAAATTACCTTCCAGAATGATTGGATCAATTCACAACTCCACCAGCAATGAATTAATGCCCTGACATTGCCACATCCTCTCCAGCATTCATTACTTTCCATTGCTGTCATGTGAGCCAATCTGCTAGGTGTGAGGTGATACCTCAGAGTTGTTTTGATTGGCATCTCTCTGATTATAAGATATTTAGAACACTTTTTCATGTGCTTATTAATAGTTTTGATTTATTTAACTGAAAATTGCCTGTTCATGTCTCTTCCTCATTTATCAGTTGGAGAATGGCTTGATTTTTTGTACAATTGATTTTGCTCTTTGTAAATTTGAGTAATTAGATCTTTGTCAGAGGTTTTGGTATTAAGATTGTTTCCCAATTTGTTACTTCCCTTCTAATTTTGGTTACATTGGTTTTGTTTGTACAAAACTTTAAATTTGATGCAATCAAAATTATTTATTTTACTTTTTGTGATGTTTTCTAAGTCTTCCTTGGTTTTAAAATCTTAACTTTGTGAAGATAATTTTAGGGTTGTGACCTAACTAAATTAATTTTTGGTTGCCAGGGTTTATCCCAAATAAAATACCCAAGTCAGCTGGAAATTTATGGTGATTTTAATTAATATAGAAGAAAGAAATTAAGGAGAAGGGAGAGAGAAAAGGTGTAGGATTTTTCCTGCCTGGGAAAAATTTCCCAGCATTTTTTATCAAATACTGGATTTTGGTCCCAAAAGCTAGGATCTTTGTGCTTATCATAGATTGTCTTGTTGAGGTCACTTACTCCAAGTCTATTCCACTGATCCTCCTTTCTGTCCCTTAGCCAGTACCAAAATGTTTTGATAACCACAACTTTATAGTATAGTTTGACATCTGGGACTGCAAGTCCTCCTTCCTTTGCACTTTTTATCATTTTTTCCTGGATATAATTGACCTTTTGTTCTTCAAGATGTACTTTGTTATGGTTTTTTCTAATTCAGTAAAAAAGTTTTTTGGTATTTCGATTTGTATGGCACTAAATATGTAAATAAATTTGGGTAGGATGGTAATTTTTATTATATTTTCTCATCCTACCAATCATCAGTTAATGTTTTTCCAATTGTTTAGATCTAGTTTTAATTGTGTGGAAAGTGTTTTGTAGTTATTTTCATATAGTTCCTGTGTCTCAGCAGATAGATTCCTAAGTATTTTATATTGTCTAGGGTGATTTTAAATGGAATTTCTCTTTCTAATTCTTGCTGCTGAGATGTGTTAGATATATATATATATATATATATATATGCTGATGACTTATGTGGGTGTATTTTGTATCCTGGAACTTTGCTAAAGTTGTTGATCATTTCCACAAGCTTTGATTCTCTAGGATTCTTTAAATAGACCATCATATCATCTGGAAAGCATGATAGCTTGATCTCCTCATTCCCAATTTTAATACCTTCAGTCTCTTTCTCTTCTTTCATTGCTACAGCTAGTGTTTCTAGCACAATGTTAAATAATAGAGGTGATAATGAGCATCCTTGTTTCACTCCTGATCTTATTAGGAATATATCTAGTTTATCTCCATTGCAGATGACGTTTGCTGATTGTTTTAAATAAATACTGTTTATTATTTTTAGGAAAGGCCCTTCTATTCCTATACTTTCTAGTGTTTACAATATGAATGAATGTTGTATTTTGTCAAAGGCTTTTTCTGTGTCTATTGAGTTAATCATGTGATTTTGTTGGTTTGCTTGTTGATATGGTCAATTATATGGATGGTTTTCCTGATACTGAACCACCCTTTCATTCCTGGTATAAATCCCACGTTATCATAGTGAATAACCCTCGTGATGATTTGCTGGAGTCTTTTTGCTGTTATTCTATTTAAGATTTTTCCATTTATATTCATTAGGGAGATTGGTCTATAGTTTTCTTTCTCTGTTTTTGACCTTCCTGGCTTTGGAATAAGTGCTATATTTGTGTCATAATAGGAATTTGGTAGAACTCCTTCATTGCTTATTGCATCAAATAGTTTGTATAGTATTGGGATTAGCTGTTCTTTGAATGTTTCATAGAATTCACTTGTGAATCCATCTGGCCCTGGGTATTTTTTCTTAGGAAGTTCTTTAATGGCTTGTTCAATTTCTTTTTTCTTATATGAGCTTATTTAAGAATTCAAATTCTTCTTCTGTTAATCTAGGCAATTTGTATTTTTGTTTATATTCATTCATATCACCTAGATTGGCATATTTCTTGCCATATAATTGAGCATAATAATTTTTAATGATAGTCTTAATTTCCTCTCCATTAGAGGTGAGTTCTCCCTTTTCATCTTGGATACTATCAGTTTGGTTTTCTTCTTTCTCTTTTTAAATTTGATTGACCAGTACTTTGTCTCTTTTGTTTGTTTGTTTTTTTCAAAATGTGAGCTTCTAGTCTTATACTTCAATAGTTCTTTCATTTTTGATTTTATTAATTTCTCCCTTAATTTTTAGGATCTCTACTTTAGTTTTATTCTAGGAATTTTTAATTAGTTCACTTTCAATTTTTTTTAATTTGCATGTCTAATTCATTGACCTCTGCCCTCCCTAATTTGTTAATATATGAACTCAAGGATATAAATTTTACCCTGAGTATTATTTTGGCTGCATCCCAAAGATTTTGAAAGAATGTCTCATTATTGTCATTTCTTCAATGAAATTATTGTTTCTATGATTTGTTCTCTAACTAACCACTTTTGGAGAATGATATCATTTAATTTCCAATTAATTTTTGATTTGGTTCTCCATGTACCCTTGCTGATCATTATTTTTATTGCATTATGATCTGAAAAAGTTGCATTTATTATTTCTGCTTTTCTGCATTTGTTTGCCATATTTTTATGATCTAGTACATGGTCAATTGTTGTGAATGTACCATGTGCTGCTGAAAAGGTGTATTCCTCTTTGTCCCTATTTATTTTCCCCCATATATCTATTAACTAATTTTTCTATCATTCACATCTTTTACCTCTTTCTTGTTTATTTTATTCATCTAAATTTGATTGTCTGAGGTTCAGGTATCCCACTAGTATAGTTTTGCTATCTATTTCCCCCTTCAATTACATTATTTTCTCCTTTAGAAATTTGCATGCTTTACCATTTGGTGTATACATACTGATTACTGACATTTCCTCATTGTCTATACAAACTTTTATCAGGATATAATTACCTTCCCTATCCCTTTTAATCAGATCTAATTTTACTTTAGCTTTGTCAGATATCATGATTGCAACTCCTGCGTTCTTTCTATCAGTTGAGGCCCAATAGGTTTTGCTCCAACCTAATTCTAACCTTGTGAGTGTCTACCCTCCTCATGTGTGTTTTTTGTAGATAGCATATGGTAGGATTTTGATTTCTAATATACTCTCCTATTTGTTTTCCTTTTTTGAGTGAGTTCATCCCATTCATGTTCAAAGTTATGATTGTCACATGTGTATTACCCAGCATTTTGATATACTCTCCTAGTTCTGCCCTTTCTTCTTTTGCTACATCCTTTTAAACCAGTGGTTTACTTTTAATCAATCCCCCTAATCCCCTCCCTTAATATGCTTCCCTATCTGGCCCTTCTCTTTTTGTTCCCATCTTGTTTTTTAGGGTCTGTTAAGTCCCCTCCCCTTTCTCTTTCCCTACCTTTTTGTACCCCCTTCCTCCTATCTCACTTAGTTTTCACTTTTCACTTTCCCGGCAGCAAAAGATAGAATTCAAGACCCCAATGGATCTAGATGCTCTTCCCTCTCAGAACTGATTCCACTGAGAGTAAGGTTTAAATATTACCTATTAGCACTCTCTTTCTCTCCTTCTTATAAGTGTTCTTCCCCTCCCCTTCCCATGCATATCTTTGTGTGATAAAGATTATCTTATTTATTTTATTTCTTCAAGTACCTCTTGGTGCCATCTTTGTTTCCTCCACTCCCTTTTTATATTTTTGCATATCATCTTATAGCACTTATTACCCCAATATCTTCCTCTGATTGATTCTTCTAATTCCTATAATAGTGAATATAATTTTTGACATAGAAATAACATTTTCCCCATATATAAAAATACACAATTTGATCTATTTGTAATCCTTAAAGAAGAAAGTTTGAATAAAACATTTTTCCCCTTTTCCCTCTCTTTTTTTTTACCTTTTCATGTTTCTCTTGATCTTTGTGTTTGGATATCAAATTTTCCACTTAGTTCTGGTCTTTTCTTTATAAATACTTGGAAATCTTCTATTTTGTTGAATGCCCATATTTTCCCCTGGAATATATAGTCAGTTTTGATGGATAGATGATTCTTGGTTGAAGACCCAATTCTCTTGACTTTCTGAATATCATGTTCCAGGCCTTGTGGTCCTTAATGTGGACACTGCCAGGTCTTGTGTGATACTGACTGGTACTCCTTGGTATCTGAATTGTCTCTTTTTGACTTCTTGTAGAATTCTCTCCTTAGCTTGTAAGCTCTGGAGTTTGGCAATTACATTCCTGAGAGTTGTCTTTTGAGGGTATTCTATGAACTATTTCAATGTCTAATTTTCCTCCTTGTTTAAGAACACCAGGGCAGTTTTCATGGATGATTTCTTGTAGTATGATGTCAAGATTTCTGTTTATTTCTGGCTTTTCAAGTAGACCAATTATTCTCAAATTGTCTCCTCATGATCAGTTTCCTGATCTGTCATCTTATCAGTGAGATATTTTGTGTTTTCTTCTATTTTTGTCAGTCTTTTGACTTTGCTATATTAATTCTTCTTGTTTTGCAAGATCATTGGCTTCTAGTTGCCTAATTTTGTTCTTTAAAGACTTGTTTTCCTTTTCTTTTTGGTGTAACCTGCTTTTCGTGTCTTCCAGCTGTTTCTCTAATTGGGAGTTCTTGTCCTTTAAACTGTTATTTTCTCTTTGAACCATTTCCCACTTTTCTTGCCAGAAGGCTTCCATCTTTTTGATAAGTTCCAATTTAAATTTTTGTAGAGCTTGTGGAATATTTCCATTTTTTGGAAGGTTTTAGTGCAATTTTTTGAATTTCTTCCTTTATTTCCTCTGTAGCCTGAGTTTTTCCTCCTTAAAATTTTTCCAGTTTCAGTCCCTTCTTTCTGTTTTTCTTGGAGGAAGATTATTGTTCCTGGGCACAATTTGCCATCACTATGGAGGTTCTTTCTTCCTGTTTTGGTAGGAAATCTGAGTGAGATTGGCAATCTCTCTGTGTATGGAGTTAAGGAGCAAGGGTTTTTCCTGAGGCAAGCTCTTGAATCTCCACACCTACTGCTGTTTGCTTCCCTTCTCTGTGCTATATTCCTGCAAGCACCCACAGTCTGCGCTCTTTAGCCTGCTGGGGTTTCAGTTGTAACTGCTCTGAGGGGTAGGTCTTTGGTGGTCTTAGTCAGATCCCAAAGATTTAGATGGGCCCCTTACTCACTCTAGAGGTGCATGTTGCTCACTCACTGATTCTGGCTTGTCCTGGCTCTGACTCTGGCTCTGTAGGTGGAATGGGGGAGGGTAGATCAGCTCATGTTTTGGTTGGAGCTTTTTCAACCCCTTATACTGTGGAAATGCCCAAATTTCACATAACTTCAGTGCTTCACCCTATTGTAGAGTACCTTTGTTCTCATGAATTTGGTTTTTTTTTTTTTTTGTCTTTTGAGGTAGTCTGTATTTGTGGGTGCTGAGGAGAGGATGAGTCTTCCATCTAGACTACCGCATGTTTCCCCAGAAGTTGCTCTTTTCATTTTTGATTCTCATAATTTGGTTTTCTTCTTTTTTTTGTAAAACCAGTTTTTTGTCTTATTTAATAATTCAATAGTTTTCATATTTTCAGTTGTATTAACCTCTACTTTGATTTTCAGAAATCCTAATCTAATATTTATTTGGATTTCAAATTTCTTTCCTAGATTTTTTTATATGTATGGCCATTTAAGTGATTTGGTCTCTCCCTTTAATTGATATAATCATTTCAGTATATAAATTTCCCCATAATTACTGTTCTGGCTGCATCTTATAAATTTTTTCTTGTTGTCTCCTCATTTTCATTCTCTTTAATGAATCTTTTGGTTGTATCTGTGATTTGTTCTACTCATTCATTCTCTAGAATAAAATAAATTAGTTTCAAATTAATTTTTATCCTTTTTTTCTGCTGTATTTTATTGGATATAATTTTATTGCAATATGGTATGAAAATAATGCATTTAATATTTCTTCTTTTCTACATTTGGCTGTGATTTTTTTGCCCTATTTATTTATTTTTAGCAAGTACTGCTGAAAAAAATGTATATTCTCTTTTAAGACTTCAGTTTTCTACAGAAATCTATCATCTCCATCTTTTCCAAAATTCTACTTGCCTCCTTATTTGCTTTCTTGTTTATTTTTTTCATTGGATTTATTTAATTCTGAGGGAGAAATCAAAGGATTCCTTACTAGTGTAGTTTTACTGTGTATTTTTTCCTATAACTCATGAACATACACTATGTCATTCACTGCATGCAGGTTTAGTACTGATATTGCTTCCCTGTCTGTCATGCTTTTTATCAAGATTTAATTTTCCTCCTTGACTCTTTTGATTACATCATTCTTTACTTTTGTTTTATCTATTGTCATGATTGATACAACTGTGTTTTTTGGGGGTTGTATTTTTGTTGTTGTTATTTTTTACTTTAGCTGAGGTATAATAGATTCTGCTCCAGCTCTTTGCTTTTAGTCTGCCTGTCTCCTTGCTTCAAATATGTTTCTTATAGATAGGACATTATGGGATTCTAGCTCTGGTTATTAATCCACTGTCATCCTCTTCTGTTTTATGGGTGAGTTAATCCCATTCACAATTATAATTACTTACTATGTGTTTTCCTCTCTCTTAATCCTTTCCCCTCATTAATCTTCTTACTTTCTGGCCTTCATTGTTTACAAATCTTTTGCCTCTGCACCACCTTTCCCAATTCATCTGTGTTCTTGATCATGCTCCCCAAGTTCCCTTATTCCCCTATCCTCTGCTACTTTCTTATAGAATAAGGTAAGTTTCTATAGATGACAGTGGATGTTATTTCTATTTTGCACTAATTTCAATGAAAGTAAGGTTAAAATATTACCTGCCTCTTCTCTTCCACTTCATTGTCTCTTAAATGACTCTTTATGTGTAAGAATTTAATCCTTCATACTTCTCCTTTTCTCTTCTCCCACTGCATTTCTCTTATTTCTTTATTTAATGTCATTTTCTCTTGATTAACTTATTCCCTTTCTTCTCTCTATGTATACTACCTCTCACTATTCTAATAATAATAAAGATCTTAAGTATTTTAAGTACCATAAATATCTTTCATACATCAAGTGTCATAAATCAGAGATATAGATATCATAGATTAAATAACTTAATTATAATTTTCTCATGTAGGAATTTAGTCAGGTTTACATTATTGAATTCATTAAATTTTCACTGTTCTGTTTATCTTTAATGCTTTCCTTGAATGTCAAATTTGCTCTCAATTTTTCTTTTGAGTTCTGGTCTTTTGGTAAAGAACACATGGTAAATTCATGATATTTTTTAACTTATTTATTTGATTGTTTGTTCTTTTTCACCTGGATAATTATTTTGAGTTTCACTGGATGGGTGATGCAAGCTTGTAACTTGTAGTCTTTTTTTCATATTTCATATTCTCTGTCTGCAAGTCATTTAATATAGAAGCTTCAAGCTCCTGTATAAACCTGACTGTGACTCCACAATATCTGAGTTATTTTATTCTTACTACTTACAGTACTTTTTCTGTGCTAGGATATGGAATTTATAATACTCCCAGAATTTTAAAATTTGTGATCACTTTCAGGATATAATTGGTGGATTCTTTCACTTTCCATTTTCCTCTCTTGTTTGAAAATATCAGGGTAGTAATCCCTGATGATTTCTAGTAATATGGTGTCCAGGCTCTTTCATCATGGCACTTAATTGTTCCACTGATTCTTAGATTATCTTGCCTGTATCTATTTTACAGGACAGTTATTTTTCTAATGAGATAATTCAGATTTTCTTTTCCTTTTTATTTTTTAAATTTGTTTTATTCTTTCCCTATATCTTAAATGTATTATCAGCTATGTGGTCACTTATTATTTGATTATTTCTCTTTTACCTCTATAGATGAACAGAGAAATTACCTTAAATGATTTCAATAATTGTTAATCCCTTAATTAATCTGAATAAGACTATATTGCCATTTTCTAAAAATTCTTACTGTGATTCAATTTTTAGACCACACTCTAGGAAAACTCTTAATGACTAAACTTTTTTTTTTATTTTGACTAATTTATTTTTATTTTTATATTTGACTAGTGATTTGATATTTGACTAATATCAAATTTTGGCAATTTTCCTTCAGAACTATACTTCTATGGTTATCTTGTCTGTTTTTCTATCTATCTAGCAATCAATCAATCTATCTACATACAGATAAAATTGTAGAAGTGGATCAATATTTCATACTACAGAAATCCTTGTCTCATTGACTTTTGAAAATAACTATTATCTTCTACTTAATACTTTCTCAAAGTTGGTTGGCATAATTAATGATGGAGTTTCAATCGCAAATCTCCATTTCCTGCTTCTGTGAGTTTCATTTATATCCTTAACATCATCTCAGTACAATTTTTATGATTCAGAGTCTTCTCACTAAGTAGTATGGTATTTCTATCAGGGTCCCTATAGGCTTTATATTGGACACATTGATAGTCTTTTTTAAGAAATGATCTAATAACTGTGACTTTTATGTCAAATGAATTCTTTAGTATGGATGACTTAGTCTACTGTCAAAATGACATAAAATTGAAATGATAGTTAATAATATGCAATTTTGTATCATATGAACATTTTATTCTTTTACAGCCAAGGATATGTGAATATTTCCATCAAAAACTGATTTTTAGAGGTTAGAAACTTAACTGCAAATGCTTTTTCCATGATAAATTAAATATTTGATATTTGAGTGCATCCCTTAGGAATGAGTGTATAATTAAATTGATTAATTTACATGGTCATTTCCAAGTGAAGCTAGGTTAGGTTAAAGTTAATAAAATTAAAATCTTTAATTTGTGAAAAATCTTGAAAATTAATTTCAGTTTGAAAATTATTTTCTATTAATTAAAATAATTATTTTACATTCATAGTCATTTATTAATCAGTTGACAAAAAATAAAAGTACAGTGCAAAAGATTGTAAGTATCCTTCCACATGGTAGTAACAGAATGTCATTTTTATCCTAATGATTATCATTTTTATAAACATGTTAGAAAAAGCTTGCAATAGAATTTCTGTTAATGATTTCACATTAAATAAAGACATTTTTCAGACATTAACCTTCTCTATTGTGTATTTCTTTCATTAATCATCAAATATTAGTTTCTCTATATTCAGGACATACTATTAAAGTCATAGAGATAGAGTAAGGTACAGTCCAGTTCTTTGAAGCTTACAGTATACCACTCTGTGTTCAAGCTAATAAAATTTTTATTTTTCATTTTTTTTTACAGATGAAGCAACTGAGTTGAATTGTTACCATGACTTGTTCTCTACATATGCCATCATCTCATCAGCAGAGTGATAGTTTTATATCCATACCAACTATTTTAATTCTTTAAAATTTTTCTCCTCCTACTGTAATAGCTAGCATTTCTAGTAAATATTGAGTATTATTGTTGATAATGTGTATCCTCCCTTCAACATTGATCTCATTGGGAAGACTTCTAACTCATTCCCATTACAGATAATGCTTGTAATTTTATTTTCTTCTTCGTTTTATTAAAAAATCAAATCAACTCATTATATACCTATTTATAGGTTTTTTTTCTTAACACTAGCTCCTAATCTTGTTTCCTAGGTCAATGTGTTTTTTCTTTTTCTTTTAATTTTTATTAATCTCTTCTTTGCTTATCAAGACTCTTAATTTGGTGATTAATAGGATTTTTTGCATACCAATTCATTAATTTGATCTATTTTATTTTATGTTTATATTTTTAATAGCTATTTTATTGATATCTGAGTTTAAAGATTTCTATTTTCTCTGAAATACTGCTTTGTCTGAATCCCATAAATGTTTACATGTTGACTCATTGTCATCATTATCTTTTATTAGATTATTTTTGTTTTTTTGACTTACTCTTTGAACTCATTCAATAGAACTAGAGTATTTAGTTTCTAATAAATTTTAATATATTTTTTCATGATACTTTATTGAATGAACACATCTCTCATTAGAACATAGTATCTGGGAAGCACTGAAGCAAAGAAAGCAAAGAAGTCATAGTTTGCAAGAGTACTTGCTCTACTCTGGGAACAGAGGGCAACTTTAACAAAATATAAAAGTCAGGAAATGTTTTGGGAAAATATGTAAACAACAACAGAAAAATCTGATCAATAAAACTTTTTATGGGAATAAGGAAGATCAAAACAGAAATTCAGAAGAGGATAAAAATGTCAAATCTGCTACCAAAAAGGCTTTAAAGAAAAAAACATAAATTAGATACAAATAGCATAAATTCTTGGAAGAACCAAAAATGATTTTTTAAAAATTTCTTAGATTTTTATTTTTTTAATTTTTAAATTGAGATAATTAAGATTTAATCAAATTAAAAAGATTTTTGAAAGAAAATAATTAAGATTAAGAAATGGAGAGAAAAAATGTGTTCAAAAAAATGGAGAGTTAGCTAAGGAAATTCCCCTTGTTAATTCCTTGAAATATGATGTTTACACTTTTCCATGATAGGTTTTAGGTTAGCAAATAAATTGATGATTTATCTCTCCCCAGTGTATTTTTCCCCATGAGATATTTCACATTTTCTTCTTTTTTTGCATTTACATTTTTGCTTTGTTTTATTGTTGTTGGATTACATACACACACACAAATATATATATATATATATATATATATATATATATATATATTATGGATTCTTTTGCTTCCATTTGCCCAATTCTAATATTTAAGGATTTTTTTCCTTTAGTGACCTTTTGTACCTTCCCCTCTCTCCTCTTACACCCCACAATTTTGGTCAATTCTGCTTTTTAAGAAGTTATTTTCTTTGGTGAGATTTTTTACCTCCTTTTCCATGTGACCGATGCTATGTAATGTTTCATTTTCCTCAATATTTTTGTCTTTTTTTACCAAACTGATTGCCTTTTCATATTTTTTCCTTTGCTCTCATTTTCTCTTACACTCTTTTGTAAATAATGTTTTAATCCTTCTGTAATTCTTGATGGGCAGATTCTATCCAATTCACATCTTTTTTTGTTGAGGCATTTTTTGCAGTTATTTTGACATAACTGTTTCTTACCTCTGAGAATATTAACTTTTATAGTCGATATCTTCTTGTAATTGTTATTATTTTCTCATTTTTCTACCCTATATCTTGACCTGAAACTTTGTGCTAGTTTCTGTTTCAGACTTTGAGAAGAAGGGCCCCTGTCTCAAGATTTAGCTTCTGTTTATTATTGTTTTCTATTAGTTCTATGATTTTGCATGTTTTTGGTACTTACAAGGTGGTGTTACCTGGGGTAGAGTCTGGTCACTCTTTTTCTGGATTGATAAAGGTCCCCATGACCATTGCAATTGAAATTGCATTGTAAGGGACCTTAATCCCTCAGGACTAAAAATAGTATTGATTCCAGGAGCCTTCCTGAATGAAACCAGAATTGATAATGTTCCTCAGAGTCTCTCATCCCTTGTGACCTAAAAACTCAATAATGTTCCCTCTGCTTCCTCTTGACTTAAAGCATTCCTCTCTGACCTTGAACTATGTCTCAGATGTCACTAATAGACAATTAATTTGCTAAATCAGTACCTGGTCTTCCATGTGGTGTTGACATGGGGGTCCCATGAAATTCTTTCTGACCATTTTCCAGGTCCACTTTGTTTCTCTTGCTTAGGAGTTCTTGAAGTTTCTTTAAATTCTGTTGTCATCATTTAATCCCTCCAGTGGTTTTTCATCTATTTTGGCACAGGTTAGCCTCAGTTTCTGACTCACCAATCTCTCTTATTGACATCCTTATTTGTCTGGGACTGCAAAAAAGTCTTACTCTGACTTTTTGTTATCTTTTCCAATCCAGAATTTTATTTGAGCTGCTATTTTAAAGTTGTCTGGAGGGAAATAGTGGGAGAGCTTAGCTGAATCCTTTCTCTGCTCTGCTCTGCCACCTTAGCTCAACACAAACAAATCTCTTTTTGCTTCTTTGAGTTTTTCTTGTTTCCTTTGTTTTGTTGAAATCTTTAAACTTTTATAAGTTTGCAAGTATGATACTCCTGTTAAAAAGTACAATTTTTAAGAATTTAGTAAAACAGTGCAAAACACATATGAGCTGATGAATACTGAAGTAAGTAGAAGTAGGAAGGCAAAAGGCATCTTGATTATAATAATGTAAATTTAAAAATGAAGAAATTAAACTGATCGTTTTTGTCTATTTACAATTATTAATCATGCATAAAAGGATCAAGACAATGTGCCTTCATCTCCTCTTACATCAATGGGTCACTGTGGAATTAGAATATCAATATATATAATGTATATAATATATGTATATATATATATGTAATATAGACACAGCTGATATTTTCTTGTTTGTTTGTTTGTTTGTTTGTTTTTTGGCCAAACTGATTATTTAACTTTTCTTTTATGAGGAATGATTTAGGGGTAAGGTAAGAAGTGAGATATATAGTCATAAATCAAGGTAAAAGCACATTAAGTTCAAGCAAAAATTTAATGTTTCATATTTTCACGTATACAGCAAAAGTATTTTATATTACAAACACAACTGACATGAAGTTATTTTAATGATATAAATGAATTATTTATAGTATATTAAATATTTTATTAATTTTCCTTTTCTTGAACATTCCATTTTCCCATTAATGACCTTTTAATTATTTCTATATAAACTTCAAGTAATTGATTACAAGAAAAATATATTTCCATTTGGACACAGTTTTAATATTTTTTCATGTTAGTTTAACTTTCTATAAAATAGTGAGAAATTGTTTACTACTTTGAAGAGACAGAAGGTTTCTTTGACTTTACAAAGTTATTTTTGTTACTGAAATGTAAAAAGGAAATGGAAATGCAGGATATTATTACTTTTATTATGTCAAAAAGATATTAAAATACAACTGTATCTTTATAAAACCCCCTGGGCCATTTTTATTTATGCTTTCATTTTAGCTACTCTTCTTTATGTTAGGCTTCCATGAATATAATTTTCATAGGATATCAGAGAATTACAAGTACAATGTATATACTTGAAACATTCCCTGTAATGCAAAAATTATTTATGTTTCTTGGTCTTCTTCATTAAAGTAAGTATATTTCATTTTCATTAGAGTATTGCTTTGTTGATGTTTTGGGTTTAGGTTTTACACAGAAATGTTGAATTGTTTTAGAAAGATAAAATACATTAGTTTAAAATCTAATTTTCATATGAATTTCTTACCATAATATAGTGGGAAACACTTTACTAAAATATGTATTAACAGAATTTCATTTTATCTTACCAAACAATTTGAGTAAATGTTTTGTCCAGTAATGGTGCTGATGTCATTCCTTCTATGACCAATTTAAAATATTGGGGAAGAGATAAGCATATGTTTTGTATTTTTCTCTGATAGCATATTTTCTTTCTTGCATATTTTCTTGAAGTAATTTGTTCAGTATGTTGTTCCACCAGTTATCTTTGAGAGTAACAGTTTCTGATTCTTTGAAGCAAAACAATATGAATTAATTGAAAACTTGTTGACATGTTGTAGGGATGTAGATAATCATCTCTTAAGACTTCTGAATCTCATATAGAATAATTAAAAATGCTTGAATATGAAATGGGAAGAAAAGAAAGAAGCATAGGAAGAGAATAGAAAAAAATTAAAAGAGTGAAAAGACTGAGAATAGTAAGGTAGAAGGGTTGTGTGTTAAAATTTTCATCATAAATCATTTGAGTTACAACATTTATAAAATGACTTAAATATAACTGGATTGTGGGCCCATGAGAAAAATTTCTTATTATTTTTAAGATATAATCTTTCAAAATTTGGGGTCAGAGAGTAATGTTCTTCTTCTAAATGCTAGAAGATATATTGATTTTGTGAAATTGATGTTTTGTTTTTAATTTTCCATTAAGCATTCTTGCTGGAAATAAATGTTCTGCTTGAAAAGTACTGTGAGATTTGTAAATAACTTTCATTTAGCATAAACAAATAAAGCAATTGGTTGGTCATATGGGTGTTTTGTGGTTCTTATCACATGCGTTTCTTTTTTAAGGAACTAGATAATGATCCAAAATTAAGAATTCTACTTTTCAGAGATCTACAGAATTTCTTTTTTTGGGGGTGGAGGGGATGGTTCATTACCAATTTCTCAGAGGATAAATAAACAGTTTCTTATATTTCTCTCTCTCACTACTTATTTATGTATAATTACAGTAGAAAATATATATTGATAACAGAGCATGCACAACTCCTTGTTCTTCTTGGTAGCATATTTTAGTATTTGTTGAGTTAATATCCATGTTGATTTTTCAGTGATATATGAGATAGCTAATAATATCTATTGACATCCCATGGACTCCTTATGCTTGTGTTTTAGAGAGCTTAAACTTGTCAGTCTTAGAGATCCTTTGCTTATTACTTTGTTCTATATCACAACATTCAGCAAATTAGCTTCTTGGTTGTTGTCTGGTAGCAATTCCTACCTCTTGTACTCAGCACTCTAGCAAATGAGCTGGGAGTTTTTATACCACTGGTTTCAAACTTAAATATAAATGAGGCCACTAACCTAGACATAAGGGCCCCTGTGGGCTGCATGTTGACTTAGATAGGAACATAGTAGCATTGTCTCTAATCTATTTTATTTTATTAAACATTTCCTAATTAAAATGTAATCTGGTTAAGGTAGGAATCAGGACTTATAAACCTCAATGGACCTCTAGCTAAATATTTGTCATTTCTGATTTAGAAAAAAACTCAAAAGTTTGTCCAGCCAGGATTAATAAAAGTAGCAAATATTTATGTAGTACTTGTGATTGCAAAATAATAGATTGATAGGTAGGTAGGTAGTGTAAAATAAGTTTTCTCAATCTCTACCCCTATCCCTTTAAGAGGCAAAGGAGCAAAGAGTTATATCTCAATAAGAGTCAGTTAACTGACAGCTTCTGTGAAAGAGAGTGGAAGGTTCAATTACCTAGGAGAGGAAGGAGATATGTAAGTAAAAGTGACAGTTGGAAAGGGGCTTTTGTCTCTGCGTTCCCTAGAGGACAGGAGTCTCTGTCTGTGTCTCTGAAACTGACGTTTTTGACTAACTGTTTGGCAGTTGGGAATAGAGAAAACGGATTTAAGGCCTTAACAGCCTATAAGGAGGTTGTAGGTGATTAATGCTTATTGATTAACTTAGGTAGGAAGTTAGATAGTGATTAAAATCTTACATAGTCTGTGCAGGCAGAGTAGTCTTGGCCTGACCCTGGCAGAAGAAACTGACCTTGAAGGCAGATAGATGTAGGGTTTTTTAGAAATTTTAGTTAGGATTGAGATTTTAGGCATAGTTATAGATTATTCCCACTTTCTTCCTTTGTATCTCCTATCTGAAATTTCCTCAGATAAACAAATTGTTTTGTGTTTTATCAAATTGCTCTCCAGACCTTTGTTCATACTCCTACCAAAAAATTTTTAACCCTTCACAGTAGGTAGGTGGGTGGGTAGGTAGGTAGGTAGATAGATAATTTCATTCCAACAGTCTGGTAAGAGTTTATTTCTATTTTTACATATAAACTGAGTCTCAAAGCAGCTAAATTAATTACCCTAGGTTAAAAAGCTATCATGTGTCTGAAACAGTATTTGAACTCAAGACTTTATTAGTCCATGACAAATGGATGGGATCCACTGCACTCATTAGCAATCTAGTTGTCCTGACATTAGTAGTAGATATAATAGTAGGAGGAGCTTCCAGACACTATGAAATAGAACAAGATAACTTATACAATTAAACTACAATATTTTAAATGTATTTTGGATTTGAAAATACAAGTGAGACTTTATAGACAATTTGTCCAATTAAATAAACTAAAATTCTTATAAAATCAGTGAAATGTGTTCTGTCATGCAGAAAAAGATTTTGTTCCCTCAATAATAACCTGAAATTTAACAATTGATGTTCATTTTAAAAAATGCACTATCAAATACCAATTTAATTGTATTTCTTTTATACAAAAACACACTTTTATTTTTGACAAGGTTTTATATTGAATGGCAGCAGGTGGAATATGCAATCATTAATGTGACCTTCCCTCTAGAGTTCTTTTATGAGTGAAAAGCTAAATCTCAATTGAGTTAGTCTCTGTGAGGAAAATAATAAGCTATCTAGTAAAGTTATAGAGATTTTGCTGTTTTTTTTAAAGATCTTTCAATAATACATTCTTTGAAAGAAAAAGTAAATTTTAGGGAAGATTAAGAGAAATGGAAAATGGATAGTCAAATTATACCCTATTATACCCTATATTTGACAATTTACTATTTATGGATATGTATCTGTAAAACACTTGACTTTCATGTGTTTAAAGTGTGCATTTTAAAATAGGAAATTAAAACATATTTTTCAGGCAGGATAATACCTTGTGATATCAGATAAATAAAATAAAAATATTTACAAGGTTATATTTCAAGATGTAAAAATAACATAGGAAACTAAAAAAATGTTCATTCACTTTCAAATAAAGCATGAATTTCTCAGGCAAAATTTATTTCCCCCTTGAACTCTACTCAGCAACAAACAACTATCAGCTGGACCACTGTTAAATGAATATCTGTGGAAGAAAGAATCTTTTACCACTTTTGTACCAGAATATATGAAGCTTTTAGGCACTTGAATTTTCAAGTATAGTAGAGAACTTACTATCAGTTAATAATGAGGAAATGTCCAGTTGAAAGAATTTCTTTGAGGGTTTCCATTCCATAGGTAGGTATGTCTCCTTATTTTTTCAATTTTATTTTATTAATTAAGAAAACTTTTTCCATGGTTACATGATTTATGTTCTTTCTCTCACCTCCTCCCATTCTCCTGCCATAGCTAATGCACAATTCCACTGGATTTTAAACATGTCTTTGACTAAGACCTGGTTCCCTATTATTGATAGTTGCACTAGGGTTATCATTTAGAGTCTACTTCCCCAATCATATCCCCATTGACCCATGTGATCAAGCCATTGTTTTCTTCTGTGTTTCTAATCCCCCAGTTCTTCCTCATAAGTCCCTCAGAAATTTCTTGGATCATGTCATTGCTGCTAGTAGAGAAATCCATTGCATTTGATTGTGCCACAGTGTATCCATCACTGTGCATAAAGTTCTCCTGGTACTGCTGCTTTCAATCTGCATCAATTCCTGAAGGTCATTCAAGCTCACATGGAATTCCTCCAGTTCATTATTCCTTTGAGAACAATAGTATTCCATCACCAACAGATACCACAATTTGCTCAGCCATTCCCTAATAGAAGGGCATCCCTTCATTTTCCAATTTTTTGCCACAACAAAGGATGTGGCTATAAAATTTTTGTACAAGTCTTTTTTTCTTATTATCTCTTTGATGTATAAATCCAGCAGTGGTATGGTTGGATCAAAGGCTAGGCAGTCATTTAAAGTCCTTTGGGCATAGTTCCAAATTGACATCCAGAATGGTTGGATCAATTCACAACTCTACCAAGAATGTAAAGATTCAAAGAAGAAAATGGCTTTCTAAAAATCAGAATTGGACAAATGAAAGCTAACAACTTGAATATACAGTAGGAAATTATAAAGCAAACTCAAAAGAATGAGTAAATAGAAGAAAATGTGAAATATCTCACTAGGAAAGACCCAGGAGAGAGAATCTAAGAATCATTGGATTGCCTGAAAGTCATGAATAAAAAAAAATAATTGGAAAACTATATAACAAGAAATTATCAAGGAAAAGTGTCCTTCTATTCTTGAATAAGAAGAGAAAATAGACATTGAAAGAATCCTCCAATCACATCCTGAAAGTAATCCCAAATTTAAAAATCTCAGGGGTATTATAACCAAATTCTGGAAATCCCAAGTCAAAGAGAAAATACTACAAACAGTCAGAAAAAAATACCCTCAACCATAATTAGGACATTGTTAACAAGATGTAGCAGCTCCTATAATAAACAATCAGAAAAAATGGAATATAATATTTATGCAAAGTAAAGGAATTTAACTTATAATCTATATAATATGTGATTTTATATATATTACATATATAATATAATATAATAAATCTTACCTACCTCTATGCCCAGAGAAATTGAGCATAATACCACAGGGAAAGAAATAGACATTTAACGAAATAAAAGAATTCAGGCACTCTTGATGAATTAGCCAAAGCTAAATATGATCAAATAAAAGGAGCATAAAATTGTAAACAAAAAAAATATCAATAATGTTAAACTAATTATGAAAAATTATATTAGGTTACTTAAGATTTATATCTTACAAAAGATGTCTAAAGTACTCAATATGCTTAAAATAATCATGGGAAGCAATCGCGTTAAACTAATTATATTTCTCTCATGAGAAAGAAATAACTAGACTACTTGTGGTACAAGAAATTTTTTACATATTTAAGATACTTTAAGATAATCCAAGGAAACAATGGGGTTAAACTTTTTAAATGGGTTTACATTACAGGTAAAAAGGTGATAACTAAGATGCTTAAGATATCTATGATACTTGAATTATCTAAGATACCTAATATAATTAGGATGCTTAAGTCACTAAAGATACATAAGGACTTTATCACAATTAAGGCAATGAATAGAAGACAGAGAACAGGGAATGAATTAAATATAATGCAATATTTTTTAATCAAGGAATAATAGATCATGAAAAGAGAAAAGGTGAGATAGTTACATAGGTTCATAGATAAAATAGAGCAAGGCAAAACCAGTGCTTGCTCACAAGGGGCTCAAAGTATTTCTGTGGCAGACTACATACAAACATATAAAGAATATATATTAGAACCAATTAGGGGCAATCTCAGAAGGAAAGCAAGGATTGGTAAATGATACAACAATGCTGAAAAGCATTCTGAAACCCTGCCCAAATGACCATAAAACTGTTCATACAGCTTGACCCAGAAATTCCCCAATTAGGTCTATAAATCAAAGAGATTAAAGGGGGAAATACCTTACCTGAACAGAAATATTTACAGCATCAGTTTTTGTGGTGACAAAGAACTAGAAACTGAAGGGAATTTCATCTATTGAGGAATAGCTGAAAAAGTTGTGGTGTATACTTTTGATGCATACTATTTTGCCATAAGAAAGACAAGCATGATAATCTCAAAACACCTGGAGAAACATATGAAGTTCTGCAAACTGAAATGTGTAGAACTAGTACATAGTAACAATAATAATGTATGATGATGAACTGTGAATGACAACTGTTGCCAAGAAGGCAAAGTTCCAGAACAACTCAATTGGACTGATGAAGAATAAGGATATCTGCCTCCATAGAAAGAATAGATGGAGTTAAAATGAAGATGGAAATATACATCTTCCCTTCATACTTTTTCCTCTAGTGTAAGCAATATGTATATTGTTTCACAACATTACAAACATGGAACTATGTAGTATATGATAATGTATGTGCCACCTATATAACATTCCCTACCTTTTTGTGGAGGGAGAAAGTGTGGAAAGGAGGGAGAGGAAATAGTTTGTAAAATGAACGAATATAAATGTTAAAAATTATATCAGCCTGTAATCTGGGGAAAATTTAAATTTAAAATAGTCTGATTAACTAGGAATAATTAAGAATGTCTAATTTTTTAATAGAAGTTATATTCAAAAGAAAACAGAAACATCTGGAGTGACTTTTACCTTATATCACAGAGGAAATGGCATTATTAATTAATAATAATAACAATAACAACTTGCATTCACATAGTTTTTAAAAGCATATGAAGCATCATATAAATATTTTCATTTTATCTTCAGAACTACCTCTTCCAGTGGTTTCTATTATTTCCCTTTTAATAATGAAGGCATTGAGGCAGATGGAGATTGAGTTGCTTTCTTGGATCACATGGTTACTAAGTATACAAGTCCAGAGTATATTGTTGAATCTTCAAAGGAAGATTCCAGTGATCATTTTTTAAATTTAAAATTGAATTTCATTTAGTGATAATTGATTCTTTGTCACTCTTCCTGTTCAAAATGGAATGTATTCTTCTAACTTAATACGTTCTGTGAGTTTGGAGGAATCCTCCCTTATCATATCTGTCAATTTTGACTTCGCTCATTTTCATTGCACTTGGTAGTTACTTTTCCTCCTACTTTTAGTTACTTAAGGCCTGCCATTCATTCAGAAGATAACCTGACAGATATTTGACTGACATATTCATTTATTCAGGGGAAAGAAATGAATATTTTCTGTCCTGACACTTTATTTTTATCTTTGTGTGTTGATATGTGACAGATTATAAAATTCTATTCATATTTTTAAATGCATCTTTAAACAAAGAGTAATTTACTACATCAGAGTTGGGTTATCAACTCTTTTATTTTTAATGCCTCTAAGAAATTCTGAATATAAGCATCTCTGATATAATCATTATAATCCCCCTGAAAAATAAATTCTCCAACATTTCAACAGTTGTTCTTTCATCAACTCAACTCAAGGTGAAATATGCCATCTTCCTCTGTCATGCAGCAGGGAACTGGTTTCTGCTTTCCTTATTCTCTTTTGAAATTTCTGAATTGACTGAATCCAGGTGACAACATGAAATGACTGCAATCAAATAAAACTACTCAGTAACAGGAATCAGAAACAATAGCAACAACAACAATAATAAAATAGTGAATGACCCCACACACACATACTTTTTAATGTTGAATTAGCAGTAGATTTCATATATCCCACATAACTAAACAAGTCAAGCAATTACTTAATATGTCCTTGCTTCATAATACTAAAATTCCAGTAATTATAAGTTTTATTTGTTGAAATTTACGATTTCAAATTTTCTTTTAAATTACTACCATTAATTTTGGCACAAAATTATGGTTTTAAAGACTAACTCTTTTCTAATGTTTTAAATATATTCATATTTGTCAGGTGGAGAGGTAATATAATTGTATATCCCATAGCAGGAAACAATGGCATATACAAAATCTATAATTCTGAATAGTGAATACAAACAAATAATAAAATTTACTCCCAGAAATTATGACAATCCATCAAATTAAGGTAAGTGACTTCCCTTCTTCTGATTTTATGCTATATGAATATTCTCAAATATGTACAATATGTAAGTTCCCAATAAAAAGGAAATTACAATAAATTATTCTGAAATTCACAGAATTAATATGTCCTTAAAAGAACTACAGAATGAATAGTCAAGTGTGAATCAGGTGAGGGCTTGGTGAGACCAAAAGAAAAATCCAGTAGATTCCAACATGATATTAAAAGGACAAAAGAATGACAACACAATACAGATGAATGGATTTTTCACATAGGTAAAGCTTCTACTTTTCACCTGATTTGGAAGTGATCTCTCCTTGTATCTTTCATATTTGGTACACTGGGACCTCCAAGTAAGCATGGTGGCAGTCTAGATGTGGGACACTTCCTCTCACCAGCACACACTGATATAGACTACCTCAAAAGTCCTTAAAAATCATTTTCAGAAGAACAGAGGAACTGTACAGTAGGACGCAGCATTGAAGGTACATGGGATTTGACATTTTCACACTAGAAGAGGGCAAAAAAGTTCCCACCCAAACATAAGCTGATCCACCCTTTCCCACCCTAGCTATGGAGCCAGAGTCAGTGTGTGTCAGAACCAGCAAACAAGCAAGGGACACCTCTAGAGTGAGCAAACAAAACTCACTAAGAAATAGTGTGAGATAAATGAAATAGATTAAGCACTCCAAGGTAATGGTAAATAATCATAACCATCTAGTATTTCACAAATCCAAAGACCTAAGATTTTAGAAGAATTTACTATTTGAGAAAAGCTGTGATATCATAAACAAATTAGTGAAAAATAAAATAATTTACCTGACATGTCTGCTAAAATTGAGGAATTTAGGTCAAAAGAAGCTATAGAGAACTTCACAGATGTGAACTAAATAAAATTAGGAAAACTAAATTTAAAAGCTTTTACAGAAATAAAGTAATCCAACCAAGATTAAAAGGCAAACAACAAACTGAGGGAAAAGTCCTCATAACAAGTCTCTCTGACAAAGGCTTCCTTTGACAAATATAAAGTACCTGGGATTTTCAGGTAAACATGGCAGCAGTCTAGAAGCATGACTCTTCCTCTCCTCACCACCTACCAATATAGACTATCCAAAAAGATAAAAAACCAAATTCATATGAATTAAGGGACTCTACAGTACAGCACAGAATTGAAGATATGTGGGATTGGGGCATTTCCACACCATAAGGAGGTGAAAAAGCTTCCACCAAAATGGGAGCTGATCAACCCTCCCACACCCAACCTACAGAGCCAGAGTCAGAGCCAGTGCTCTAGAATCAGTAAGTGAGTGAGAGATACCTCTAAAGTGAGGGAGGGGCACCTCTAGGTCCTTGGCAGCTGACTAAGACCACCAAAGACCTGCGACTGAGAACAGTTACACCTGAAAACATAGCAGTCTGAAGAGTGCAGACCGTGGGCACATGCAGGAAAATAGCACAAAGAAAAGCAGCAAATACCAAAAGCTGTGGAGATTTGAGAGCCTGCCCAAAGCAAAATTCTTGCTCCTTAGCTCCATACACAGAGAGAATTCCCATATCACTCAGATTTCTGACTAGAAAGGGAAGGGAAAACCTCCACAGTGATGTCAAATTGTGCCCAGGAGCAACAACCTCCCTCCAAGAAAAACAAGAAGAAGGGGTTGACCCTGGAAAATTTTTAAGGAGGAAGAAACCCAGGCTACAGAGGAATTAGAGGAAGAAATTCAAATAATTGCACCAAAATCTTCCAAAAAAATGGAAATTGTCCATAAGTTCTTGAAAAATTTAAATTGGAACTCATCAAAAAGATGGAAGCCTTCTGGCAAGAAATGTGGCAAATAATTAAAAAAGAAAATAACAGTTTAAAGAACAAGAACTCTCAATTGGAGAAACAGCTGGAAGCCATGAAAAGCAGGATAGATAAAACTGAAAATGAAAATCAAAAGATTATAATAGAAATTGTCTTTTTAAAGATCAGAAATAGGCAACTAGAAGACAAAGATCTTGCAAAACAAAAATAATTAAC